>NC_138434.1:1747836-2347836 GCF_016097725.1 Ips typographus | reverse complement strand
TCACGTGACAACTGTCTAAATACGTCAAAACAGTCAAAATCTGCTCTGAACAGCTCAAACAGTCAAAATACCGTGTTCTTGTGGTTGAAAAGACATGACGCGTTTTACAGCTCTATGGGAATTATTTTGATAGTTGTCACGTGACTGTTTAGGTAAATAGTGTCACGTGACAACTGTCTAATACGTCAAAACGATGAAAATTTGTTTTGAAGAACTCAAACAGTCAAAATACCGTTTTCTTGTATTTGAAGAGATGACGTGTTTTACAGCTCCATAGTAATTATTTTAGTAGTTTATTTTAGTGTTTTATTGTCACGTGACAACTGTCTGATGTGTCAAAACAGTCAAAATTTGGCTTGAAAAGCTCAAAGTGTTAAAATACAGTTAGTTGTCTTGCAGTTGCAAAAACTTTACCTGCTACATGGTAATTATTTTGATAAATATCACGTGCCTGTTTAGGTGAATAGTGTTCTAGTATCACGTAACAACTGTCTAATACGTCAAAACAGTCAAAATCTACTCTGTTTTTTTTTCGTGTCCACAATACTAAAATACTATACAGAGTGGTCAGTTTATTTACAACCACCTGTTTCACAACTCATTGAACAAGAGGCAGTTGATCTTTTAGTCAAAACATCAATTTCTTCAGTTTGACGTTGTCAATCATTTTCTGTAACTGTACTTTTGACAAACGTAATTTGACAATTTTTGTTTGGATCTACCAGGGTTCACCAAACTGACAGGACACGTTCAAATCTGAGTGGTTCTGACCCGAAGACCTCGACCAAACAGGTGAAATTTGACGTTGAGAGAAAAAAAAATAAAATTCGGGTCAACCAAAGTTCCCAAAGGCCGAGAGGCGACCGGCCGAGTGAGATTCCATTACATTATTCATTTCCTGTTCATCTCGACAGCCCCGAGTAAACACGTTTCATTCATAACCTCCATTCATGGGTTACGGATGGTCCGGCAATGGGCAAACAACGTCTGTCTACGACATTTTTTTGTTCATTTTCCACACAGTTTTATCGCCAATTAACGGTTCATTCTTTCGGAGACGGTCAATTAAAACATTTTGATTGGGTTTCTATGTAACGGTACGTGATTAACGCAACAACCATAGAGAGGAGAAAAAAAAACATTAAAGCAATCAATGACACTGGGCCATATCATCAAATTTAATGATTTCCAAACCGAAAACGTCCATTAATCTTTATAGACTTGTATATAAGCACATTTAAGACCTGTTTGATTTATTTTTACGGCCGGACAATCGTTCGCCTTTTTGGTGAAAAAAAAATTAAATTTTACGATCCCTTTCATAAGATGCATAGATAACAACACCTCCAACGTTTTTCGCATAAATCTAGTAGTTTTAACGGTCCAATGGAATGTTAAGCCACACTTAAACCATACATAATCTATCGGTTTTACCATAAAAGTGTTTGAGTATAGTGTAAAACTAGTTTCAAATTTACCACATCTAAGAAGAACTTGACGGGTCTGTCAAATTGATGTCATATTTTGTTTATTTAACTTAGTTCTACCCAAAAAAAGGTGGATGATGCTGTTTTTTGGGAAAAAAATCCTTTGAAAGTGGTCAGGTTACACCAAATCTAGGAAGAATTCCTCTCTCTTATCATTTCCGAGATCCCAATGGTGAGGGTCGAATTTGAATTACCCTGTATATGGGTTTCAATTTGATTTTAGACAAACCTTGACTCTGTCAAATGGGCTGTCAAAGTCTAGTAGCACATTTTTTGTCATGATTTTCTTTAAGAAGGGAGCTATAAAGTGGAATTTGACGGGAATTGCAAAAATTCAGTACTTAGGAAAATAATTAGTTTGGCAATATAACTAACTTTAATAAGTAAATTGTCACTTTGGCAACATTGCTGAAATGGGAGTATTGTCAATTTATTGGTAATTTTAGGAAAATACTATTAATTTGGCAACATGACATAAATTTGCTCAACTGTTATTATTGTTTATTTATGAGTAATTTTAGACAAATAATCAATTTGACAGGATTGCAAAATTTGATAATTAATTCGAAAAATTGCCAATTTAGCAACATTGCAAAAATTTGATTTTTAATTTGGATAGCAGTTATAGTTTGGCAACGTTGCTGAAATGGGAGTATTGACAATTTATTGGTAATTTTTGGAAAAATATTAATTTGGCAACATGACATAAATTTATCTGTTATTATTGTTTATTTATGAGTAATTTTAGACAAATAATCAATTTGACAGGATTGCAAAATTTGATAATTAATTGAAAAATGGCCAATTTAGCAACATTGCAAAATTTGGTTTTTTTTTTATTTGGATAGCAGTTATAGTTTGGCAACATTGCTCAAATAGGAGTATTGACAATTTATTGGTAATTTTTGGATTAATTTGGCAACATGACATAAATTTAACTGTTATTATTGTTTATGTATGAGTAATTTTAGACAAATAATCAATTTGACAGGATTGCAAAATTTGTTGAGTAATTAGAAACATTGCCAATTTGGCAACATTGCAAAAATTGTTTTTTTTTATTTGGATAGCAGTTATAGTCTGGCAACATTGCTGATATGGGAGTATTGACAATTTATTGATAATTTTAGGAAAAATGTTAATTTGGCAACATAAATTTGCTAAACTGTGATTGTTTATTTATGAGTAATTTTAAACAAATAATCAATTTGACAGGATTGCAAAATTTGATAATTAATTAGAAAAATTGTCAATTTTGCAACATTGCAAAAATTTGATTTTTAATTTGGATATTAGTTATAATTTGGCAACATTGCTGAAATGGGAGTATTGACAATTTATTGGTAATTTTTGGATTAATTTGGCAACATGACATAAATTTAACTGTTATTATTGTTTATTTATGAGTAATTTTAGACAAATAATCAATTTGACAGGATTGTAAAATTTGATAATTAATTCGAAAAATTGCCAATTTAGCAACATTGCAAAAATTTGATTTTTAATTTGGATAGCAGTTATAGTTTGGCAACGTTGCTGAAATGGGAGTATTGACAATTTATTGGTAATTTTTGGATTAATTTGGCAACATGACATAAATTTAACTGTTATTATTGTTTATGTATGAGTAATTTTAGACAAATAATCAATTTGACAGGATTGCAAAATTTGTTGAGTAATTAGAAACATTGCCAATTTGGCAACATTGCAAAAATTGTTTTTTTTTATTTGGATAGCAGTTATAGTCTGGCAACATTGCTGATATGGGAGTATTGACAATTTATTGATAATTTTAGGAAAAATGTGAATTTGGCAACATAAATTTGCTAAACTGTGATTGTTTATTTATGAGTAATTTTAAACAAATAATCAATTTGACAGGATTGCAAAATTTGATAATTAATTCGAAAAATTGCCAATTTAGCAACATTGCAAAAATTTGATTTTTAATTTGGATAGCAGTTATAGTTTGGCAACGTTGCTGAAATGGGAGTATTGACAATTTATTGATAATTTTAGGAAAAATGTTAATTTGGCAACATAAATTTGCTAAACTGTGATTGTTTATTTATGAGTAATTTTAAACAAATAATCAATTTGACAGAATTGCAAAATTTGATAATTAATTAGAAAAATTGTCAATTTTGCAACATTGCAAAAATTTGATTTTTAATTTGGATATTAGTTATAATTTGGCAACATTGCTGAAATGGGAGTATTGACAATTTATTGGTAATTTTAGGAAAAATGTGAATTTGGCAACATAAATTTGCTAAACTGTGATTGTTTATTTATGAGTAATTTTAAACAAATAATCAATTTGACAGGATTGCAAAATTTGATAATTAATTAGAAAAATTGCCAATTTAGCAACATTGCAAAAATTTGATTTTTAATTTGGATAGCAGTTATAGTTTGGCAACGTTGCTGAAATGGGAGTATTGACAATTTATTGGTAATTTTTGGAAAAATATTAATTTGGCAACATGACATAAATTTATCTGTTATTATTGTTTATTTATGAGTAATTTTAGACAAATAATCAATTTGACAGGATTGCAAAATTTGATAATTAATTGAAAAATGGCCAATTTAGCAACATTGCAAAATTTGTTTTTTTTTTATTTGGATAGCAGTTATAGTTTGGCAACATTGCTCAAATAGGAGTATTGACAATTTATTGGTAATTTTTGGATTAATTTGGCAACATGACATAAATTTAACTGTTATTATTGTTTATGTATGAGTAATTTTAGACAAATAATCAATTTGACAGAATTGCAAAATTTGTTGATTAATTAGAAAAATTGTCAATTTGGCAACATTGCAAAAATTGTTTTTTTAATTTGGATAGCAGATATAGTTTGGCAACATTGCTGAAATGGGAGTATTGACAATTTGTTTTTTTTTTATTTGGATAGCAGTTATAGTTTGGCAACATTGCTCAAATAGGAGTATTGACAATTTATTGGTAATTTTTGGATTAATTTGGCAACATGACATAAATTTAACTGTTATTATTGTTTATGTATGAACATAAATTTGCTAAACTGTGATTGTTTATTTATGAGTAATTTTAAACAAATAATTAATTTGACAGGATTGCAAAATTTGATAATTAATTAGAAAAATAGCCAATTTAGCAACATAGCAAAAATTTGATTTTTAATTTGGATAGCAGTTATAGTCTGGCAACATTGCTGAAATGGGAGTATTGACAATTTATTGGTAATTTTTGGAAAAATATTAATTTGACAACATAGCAAAAATTTGATTTTTAATTTGGATAACAGTTATAGTTTGGCAACAAGAAATTGCCGTCGATTTGTTTACACGTTTGTGCTAACTTTACCAAACCCATGTAACTGCAGAAAAATCCAACAGATACAAATCCGTGACCGCAGGGGTTGTATTTTAAGAGGTGTTGTAAATAGCGCCGAATCCCGCGGCGCTTAGCCATGTTGTCAGTTTGTGCGCTGTCACTGTTCATATTGTTCAAGTTTTTCTGCGTCATAATTTATTTCAACCGGTTCCATTAGTTATGGGGACTTTCCGAGAGGTGTCGACGGCCGTGTTTCAGCTTGTCCGTATTTTTTTTTTTGTGTAACGGCAACAACGCCGACACTCTTTTGTCTTGTCACTTTAAAACGTTCCATCCATAACTAGCATATGCTGTATTAAATGGTTTTTTTTTTTTTTGAAATTGTAGACCAGCGACCTGGACACTTTTCTATGCAAACAAGAATGGGAGCGGCGACTCGAAGAACTGGACAAACCGCGCAGAGATTCCGCGTCGCAACTCGACGACTTCTTCGAGCCCGCCTGCCCCCCACGTGCTGCGCAACAGAACCTCAGTTACGTCTCCATGCGCACTCTACCTGGTACAGACGATGATGGATTCCTCCGGTAAGTTACTCAAAAAAAAAAAAATGGTTAAAGTTGCTGTAAAAGTTGGAAAAAATCTGTAAAACTAAACGAGATATTATAGTAAATAATTCTTATTTTAACACCCTAACTTTGACAGCTTGTAACTTAGTTAATTTGACAGGTACACAATCATCTTTTTAATACCATTTCATAGCTTAAATACTGTTTTTTTTTTTAAGTGTATGGATGCAGCACAATTTTAAGTTAAAACCCTTGATGTTGTTGTTTTTTGCCAAAAATATTGAGACTTCCCTTACTTTGACAGTCCATTTCTAAGCTAATTTGCTAGGTACATCGTAATTTTTATAGCAAAATTTAAGGCTTAAAAAATGTACTTTTTTGACCGTGAATGTTAGGTTAAAGTTAATTACACCGCACTAGTTTAGGGGGTTTGTAAGTAATTTTTAATCGCCGCAAAAACTGACACGCCACTGTTTTTCGTGTAGTTTCTTTACTGCACTATGACAAGAAGATAATTTAGAAGAAAAAAGCCTCTTTAAATTTTTTTGATAGCTCGCATAGTTTTTGAGTTAATTGCGTTTGTTGGTGTTGGTGTCTCGGAGACATCAATGCTACCGCCTTATAATAGGACAGTAACCTGTTTTTTTTTCTTCAGTTTGACAGGTAAATAATGAATTTTTATATCAATTTAAAGCTTAAAAAATGTACTTTTTTTGACCGTGAATGTTAGGTTAAAGTTTATTACACCGCACTATTTTAGGGGGGTTATTAAACACTATAGGTAATTTTTAAAAAAAGTGACACGCCACTGGTTTTTTGTGTAGTTTCTTTACTGCACTATGACAAGAAGATAATTTAGAACAAAAAAGCTTCTTAAATTTTTTTTCATAACTGGCATAGTTTTTGAGTTAATTGCGTTTGTTGGTGTTGGTGTCTCGGAGACATCAATGCTATCGCCTTATAATAGGACAGTAACCTGTTTTTTTTTTCTTCAGTTTGACAGGTAAATAATGAATTTTTATATCAATTTAAAGCTTGAAAAATGTACATTGGTGACCGTTAAACATTTCACTACTCTAATCTGAAACGTTATTGCTGAGATATTGAGCAAAACTGCAAAAAGCGAGAGTGAATTTTGACGCCCTCTAGCGGCTAAACAGGGCAACTCAGCCGTGCCCATTCAACTTCACGTGATAGCTCCATTCATTAGCTTTCTTTTATTATACGGTAGTTTTGTACAGAGTGTTTCAAATAAGTGAGTTATGGACGATTTTCTGGAAAAGTGCACGAAATTTTAATCTAAATTAGAGATTTTTTGGGCCTACTATACTAGCGGCGACCATTTTGGATTTTTTTCAATTAAAGTGTTTTTTTTTAATTAATTTGAATCTGGGGAACACAAATTTCACGTCCATTTTGCTCTAACTGGTACCGTTTCGGAGATGACCTTGAAATTATGTCAATTTTGACACTTTAGGGCGTGGCACCCTTGCAAAATGACATTTTTGACAAATGACACTTTAAATCATTTTTGTACTATTAACCAGAAGGTATTTAGACAGTTGAGGTAAATATTGAAAATAAAAAATTTCCTGAAAAAAATCAGAAGGTATCACCCTTGACAATTATAGTTTTTAATTTTTCAAGGTCAAACGGTGCATGGTACCAAAAAGTGTATAGAAGGTAAAAGTTGCATCCCTCGAGTTGCATTTGTGGTAAAATGTGCAGACCTCTAACCTGAAACGTTCCTGAGATACTGAGCAAAAACTGCAAAAAACGAGAGTCAAATTTGACGCCCTCTAGCGGCTAAACGGGACAACTTAGCCGTGCCCGCTCAACGTCACTTGATAGCCCCATTCATTAGCTTTCTTTTGTTGTACGGTGTGTTTATACAGAGTGTTTCAAATAAGCGAGTTATGGACGATTTTATGGAAAAGTGCACCAAAATTTCGCACAAATTGGGAATTTCTGCTCTCGAAGAGGGTGGTCAAAGTAAGGCTGCTAGAGCAAAAACAATTGAATATCGATACAAACATTTAACATCAAGTAGGCCTGGAATTTGAGGTAAATTCCAAAAATCGAATAAAAAATTATAAGTTTGGTTTGTTGCTCAAATTTGGGACACCCTGTATATTTTTGGTATTTTTTTATAAAATGAAAATTAAACAAGTTACAAGGATGTTAAAAATCCATTGAATCACCTTGTAAACTACTTCATTGTATTGTCGATAACTCGGTTATCTTGACAACTTTAATATACCAATTTGTAGCCTTTGAAATTCTCTTTTGATCACCCTGTATAGCGTTTTTACCTAAAACATCGACTAAGTGAGTTATTTACTGTTAAAACTGAGTTGTTTGATTTTGACAGTTTTTACTGTGACAGACCGTAACTCTGTTATTTTGACAGTTACAGGGTGGTTCAATATACCAATATGTAGCCCTTGAAATTCTCTTTTGATCACCCTGTATAGCGGTTTTACCTAAAACGTCGAATAAGTGAGTTATTTACTATTAAAACTGAGTTGTTTCATTTTGACAGTTTTTACTGTGACAGCCCGTAACTCTGTTAATTTAACAGTTACAGGGTGGTTCAATATACCAGTATGTAGCCCTTGAAATTGTCTTTTGGTCACCCTTCATATTATTTTGAAAAATGTTGAGGTTAGGTATACAATATTTTTCAGAAAGTTTCCGGTATTTTTCTGGAAAAAATTGGAAAATCTGAAAATTTTTTTTTTAATTAGAACAATTGTACAACAATACAATATCAATTCAAATAAAGTTTAAAGTACTTTTAATTATTTACCCCCGTTTGCACCGTCGTTTTGTAAGCCGAGCTTAGTTTAAGTGTGGGTCAGACTGTGACAGTATAGGGGAAAAAAGTCACACTCTAAACCACACTTAACTTAAGCAATGCTTAGAGTAGAACGGTGCAAATGGCGGTTAGATGTCTTAAATTATCTCATTAAAATGCATGATAAGTTTGATTTTGACCCTTAATTAATTTGACAGTTTTGTTTTTAAAATGTCCCCTAGATACTCTTAAAAACATTTAAAATACTAATTATTTAAAATAGTATTGTTGGTATCTAGATACTAATCAATATCTTTTCTTAAGATACTTTATACAGCTTTGGTTGCACTACAAAAACCAGTTCCATAACGTGCTGGTTTATTGCAAAACGCGTTTCCGACAGATTGTTAATAAAAATTTATATATAAGCTTAGTCTTTGACCTTAATGAGACGCCATTTAAAGTCTAGTCGAGGACAAATCGCATATTTCTCGAATTAATCATTAATGATGGATTTCAGGCCGCCATTATGGGAGGACATCGCCAGCAGTATCCAGAATATCGATCCAGAAAACGCCAACATGTTGGTGGGGCCTGGACACGTTAAAATGGAGACGGTGGACGAGTTGCCCACCCCCTCACCCTTACTATCACCTTTGGAAATTAAAACCGAAAAGGTAATGTCCAAACAAGTTTTGAAGATGTTTTGGTAAGTTTTTTTGGTGTTCTCCAGGTTCTCCAACCTCCACCAGCGCCTACGTTGCACCTGATGGGCACCCCGACCAGCCCCTACAACCAATCACAGCCCACCAGCCCCCAGGGGCACTACCACCAACCGCAAACCCCGATGCATCACGTGACCCACAACAATAACCAGTACAAATACACGAATAACAATAATAACGTGATAGCACCCGGAACGGCACAAGGTATAATTGACTTTTCTCGGATACCCGGTATATTTTAATAGAGATTGTTTGAGCCAGGCAACCCACTGTATCCGCCCATGTCGAGATTGATGTACGTGTCGCCTCTGACGCCGCCCAGTTCGGAGCCGGGATCGCCGGGCGGCAATTTACCCAGACGGACGCCGCCCCCGCCTTATCACGGCCCGGGGTGTCCACCCCAACAACCGCCCCCACCTCCTGCCAGCACGGTTCCCCGGCTTGCTGTTGGGATGAAACCGTACAATCGACGAAACAATCCGGAACTGGAAAAACGCCGGATACACCATTGTGATTTTATAGGTGAGTGTACTTTTGTGAGTTGGTTAGTTTAACCAGAGGATTATGTCTAACTGGGGGTCTGTCACTGTCCCGGTAAACTTAATCAGGATTTTGTACATCAAAAAGTTTTCAAGCAGTCACCAAAATGTTAGATTAATGGTGGACAATATTGCCAAATGTTTAGAACCTCAAATTCTGGTAATTTTTGAAAGAGCACATAGTTTACTAGCTCTTTTTCTACAGGGTGGTCCAGTTTTAAGTGTCAATAATTCACCATTTGACAGCTAATCAAAAAATAAGTTGACTTGCATTGTGTCATTTTTTTGAAAAACATTTCCTAAGGAAGATACAGTCCTCTAAATTTCCATTTAAAAAATCGTTTTATAGTTTAAAACTGAACATTCAAGACTTGTGAAAGTCCAAATTTGTACTGAATAGTCTAAAAACTTGCTTTTTACTATTAGGAATGGTCTTATGATTCGCTTTCTCAGACTGTCATCCTGGTTGAGTGTCTGAAACTGGCATTCAAAAACTAAAAAAAGTCTGGAAATCAAGACAAAGATTGTATTGTGCATGAAACTCATTTTTCACTACTAAAAATAATATAAAAGTTGACTTTTAATGCTAGAACTGACTTTACTAGGACTAAAGAGAATCCAAAGGTACATTTTCAAGACTTTAATTGGTGTACAACTGAATTTTCTGGACTGGACAACAAGTCTAGAAGTAAATTAAATTTTCGGACTATTTTATTTCTAAAAATTAGTTCTCAAGACTATTATTGTAGCATTTGGTACCAAAATTTTTTACTTTTATTACTGAAGAAACTTGACTTTTGGAAATAGTCTTAAACTCGATTTTTCAGTCTTAAAAAGCACTAAAAACAGTCTGAATTTCTTAGAGGTGCTACAATTTATTGCACCTATGAGTGTAGAAGTCAATTTAATAGTGAAGAATAAGCTTGAAATAACATTTTCAAGACTATGGTCAGTGGACACACTGGCTTTTAGGCCTGATAAGTCAAAAACTTTGTAAAGATAGTCTTGAAACTCGATTTGAGGCACTGAAAACAGCCTTAAAACACTAAAAACAGTCTAGTTCATTAAGTAATACCCGAATCTTTAGCACTGAGGTGTCTAGAAGTCGATTTAATAGTGACAAAGCTTGGAATGCCATTTTAAGTCTATGAAGAATGTAAAAATTGTTTTTTAAGTTTGCTATGTCAATAACTTGGTGAAGATAGTCTTGAAACTCGATTTTCCAAGCTGAAAGCAGTTTTGAAGCACTAAAAATAGTCCAGAAGTCGAAGAAAATGAAAAGCAAAGTAAAAAGCACGCAAAGCTCGTTTTCAAGACAATTTTCATGAATCTAATGTCAATGTCCTGCATCTAAGACTATTTTCAAGACTAAAATATTGAAATTTGTCTTCAAATTATGAAAACTTACTTCAAATGCAAATTTTAAGCTTCTGATGTCACTTTTCATTAGTTCAGACACATTTTGGGGTTTAAGTCAATTTTTAAGGTTTAAATGTATGAATTTGTAGTAACAAGTTCTTGAAAAAGTAGTTTTTATGTCTACAAGTCAATTTTTAGTATTAAAGTCTCTCGATTTGCATAAAAACTGGTTACTAACACAATTTTTAAGCTTCTGAAATTTTTATCTTTTCTAATTCAATTTTCGAAAGTCTTTTAGTTTGTCTGGAAACTATGAAAACTGGCTACAATAATATTTTTTAAACTTCTTAAGTTAATTTTCCGTTTCCAAGACAATTTTTAAGTTGGGTTAGGTTAGTTTTGGGTCTTTGACCGTAATAACGTGTAATAAAGTGCTTGTTCCAAATTTGATCAATATTGCTCCAACGGTCTGACAGTTATGACAAAAAAAACTATTTTTTAAACAGAAATTTGAAGGACTGTATTTTCCTTAAGGAACACTTTTCAGGAAAATGACATAATGAATGTCAACTTATTTTTTAATTGGCTATGGATTGGTGAATTATTGACATTTAAAACTGGACCACCCTGTACAATAGAGGCTCTTTTATGTATTAGGGTAATGTATTCTGAAACAATCACCAAAACGTCATCAAATCAAAAATTGGGTAGACCTAGTCTAAGTGTCTAAGTTGATGTTTTGGAGAGTTCAACAGTCAATTAGACAAGAATCTGGTGTTTCTAACTAGTTAATTTGTAATTCCAGGTTGTGCTAAAGTGTATACAAAAAGCTCACACCTGAAGGCGCATCAAAGGATACACACAGGTACTACACTGCACGCCCTCTGTGAGTACTGGGTAGAACTAAACTGATGATCTCTGTTTTCAGGCGAAAAACCGTATCAATGTCAATGGCCAGAATGCGAATGGAGGTTTGCCAGATCGGACGAATTGACCCGCCATTATCGTAAGCACACGGGGGCAAAGCCCTTCAAATGCGGGGTGTGCGAACGTTCGTTTGCGCGCTCCGATCATTTAGCCCTTCACATGAAGCGCCATCTACCCAAAACGGCTAAATGAAACCGTCCATTTTAGTGTCCTTTTTACTGATAAGTACCAGCCCACAGAGAGCGAAGAACAAGAGAGAGAAAAATGTTTAATATATTTGTCCATATTATGTACTATAGTTTGTATGAAAACGATTGTTGCCATTGTGATGCCGCTAGATGGCGCTCCTCACAGCCCTTTTGCACCAAAAAGGGTTTATTTAGAATTTGCTGCCTTATTTTCTATAGGAAAGGTGACCTGAGAACGATATGCTGGATTTCAGGTGGTTAAAGGCCGAGAAAACATACACACCCTGTATACAGAGAGTTAGCCATTCGGTTTAACCGGAAGTAAATGTCAACTTGCTTTTTTGCATGAATGTATATTATTGTATTTTTGAATAATCCTAGCAATTTCAAATATTTTTCATGTATCCTAACCTATATCTATCTACAACAGTTTTCAAGATATTGACGTGTGAAAAATGACACTTTCAGGTTCTCATAACTCCTAACCAGAATGAGATAGAGCAAAACGGCTTGCATGTTCTTTTCTTAACTTTTTGACGTCTATCATTAGGTAATATTTTTAATTTTGACAGGTGTCAAGAATTTTATAAATTGACAGCTGTCAAATTTTCTAATATGACCACGGAATAGGTCTCAAAAAGTTAAAACAAGAACATACAAGCCGTTTTTGCTCTATCTTATTCCAATTAGGAGATATGTGACACTCCAAAAACTAAAAATGTCATTTTTTAAACGTCACTATTTTGGAATCGATGAAACTATTCAAAAACACAATAATATACAGGGTATTCCATTTAAAATAAGCAAGTTGACATCTACTTGTGTGAGTGACAGAAAAATCAAAATATTTTTAAAATTTACTTCTTAAATTTTTAATTTCTATAAATATTTGTTCCTGATAAACGTTTAAATGGACGGTTTGTGTGGTTAACCCTGTATAGTCGTTAATTGTACTGAATGTACAGGGTCTTTCACTGGGTACTGACCAATCCCCTTTTTCTGACCTCCCTGTATATAATTAAAAAAATTGAAATAGCCATTTAATTTTGCTTGAAAAGTTTTAATTTTTTTTCTTTTATGTCTTAATATTTCATTTTAGTTTGTTGTAAAATTGTAAAACTTTATATTCTACCCTCATTTGTTTATAGCTCTGATCCCAGAGTTATAATTAATGAATGGTCCTCTCTATAATTTTCTTTATCAATATACAACAAGGTTTGTCAAAAAACAAATTTCAAAAAATTTTTAAAATTTTATTATTTTTTTTTTGTAAAAATATTTGCAGAATTTCGTGCAAATTCCGAAAATAGTTAAATATACCGGGTGATGCATTAGAAAAAAACACCATTATTGGCTGTATCTATTTGAAGGTTAGGCTATCTCTGCATGTTTCTTTAATTACATACAGGGAAGCCCAAAAAGGGTGTGGTTGGTCAGTCTCCAGTGAAAGACCCTGTACAGGGTTGTTGACTGAATTTAGACCACCCCATTACAAGCTGTATTTTTTATTTTAGAAAAAACTTTCAATACAAAATATTTCTAGATAAAACTTAACTATACAGAGTGTCTCAAAAAATCGAAACTTGTACGCGTTTTTGATTTCCATAACTTGGTTATTATGACAGTTAGAACGTTTGTTCAAACATCAAAATGTAGTCTGTAATTTTGGCTTTCTTTTACTTCAATACAACTTTTTTCCAAAAATTATAAATAACCGAGTTATTGACTGGGAAATAGAACAGTGCAAGTAAACAAGCGGTTTTGGAGATGTCATAATTTGACAGCTCACAACTTGGTTACTATGACAGTTAGAAGGTTCGTTCGAGCGTCAAAATGTAGCCTGGAATTTTGCCTTTCTGTTACTTGAATACAATTTTTTTCAAAAATTACAAATAACCGAGTTATTATTGACCGGGAAATAGAGCAGTGCAAGTAAACAAGTGGTTTTGACTTTTTAACAGCGTTTTTAATTTTTTTTTTAAATTTTTTTAATTAATGAGTCTAATGCGATGATTTTTAAATTGTTTTACTTTAATAAACGCGGTTTTATTATACAGGGTGGTTCAGTATTTTAGGTGCAGGTTTTATTATATATAGGCAACCGAATACGCTCATATTTGTATTATTTGTATTAAATACAGAGAAATATAGACTCACATTAGAGAGATTTAGAGCCTCTATTAGACAGAAAACAATTGAATATAACAATACAGAACCTTTTATTAGCCAAATAGGCCTAAAATTTATCGTAGAATCCGAATTTGCAAAGATAAAAGTTTGGTTAGCTACGTAATTTTTGAAACACCCTGTATATAGATAAATTTTATCTAGAAATATAGTAGAACTTATATTTTTTGTATCTATCACTTTTGTATGGACAGTTTCTTCTAAAATTACAAATAAAGCTTGTATTAGGGTGGTCTAAATTCAATCAATAACCCTGTACAGGGTGGGCCAAATTATTGGAAGTATTTAAATGTGCTCTTATTAGTAGTATCTGAAGCTCAAATTTGTTGGTTAAAACTGTTGGTTAATATCTGTCAGATACAGGGTGTTCTTAGCAACAGTTCTACAGGGGGTTCTAGAGCAACTTTTTGTGTAGAAGCCAGTAGTGTAAATAATTTTTTCTATTAAACACGGTTTTTGAGACACGCACCTAAAAATTGTTTTTTTTTTAAATGGAACACCCTGTATATTATTTCATTTTTGAAAAGATCTTAAAATTACCATTCTAATGACATATAACACTTGATATTTGAATTTTTTTCTTTTTAACGACTTTTTTGTGCGTATCTCAAAAACCGTGTCTAACAGAGAAAAAACTCAACTTCAGGCACCGACATCATTAATAACAGCACTTTCCATTTAAATAATAACGTCCAATTTGGCCCACCCTGTACATTTAAACTGATTTGCATCCATATCTCAAAAACTGCTAGATTGTTCAAGTTGAAACTTACACAGGGTGTTGTAAAATTATTATCTTTTGTTAAGAATACATATTTTACTTTAGTTAGTTTTTTTGTGTGAAAAACACGTCAAAATGACATATAAAGTTTCAATTAAGTGGTGTTTAGAGTGTGAGGTTTTTTACGTGTACTGTCACAGTCTGAACTGACTGACAAATGGGGGTTTTTGTCAATATGTGCAGCATTTTTGAGTCAATCACAAACTACTCCCTAAAATTTGCTTAATTCCGGCCTTTAACTTGAAAATGTCCAGCGTAGGTTTCAGAAAAGAGCCGTACCAGTGCCGTTATTTTAAGGACCGATCTCAAAGAGGTGACATATTATAACAAAAAAAAATTATATTTAATAATATACAATTTACTATATGACACGCCTGTTTCTCATTCCGGAGGCCTTTTTCAGTGTACTTATACTTAATAAATAATAAAATTGTTTATGTATTATATTATATATTTATTACTGCTTTAAGAGAAGTCACTCTATAAGAGTAAACTTATTGTATATTATTTATTATATACATTTATTACATATAGCTAGTAGGTATTTGTTATTATAGTGAACCAATAATAAGTAACAAGAAAAACAGTTCCGTACTTTGTATACAAGAAAAAGTATTAATTATTGTATTTTTTTGGTATTATTTTTGTGATTTTTATGTTTTTAGTAGTTAAAGCCCCGGTTTTCTGGTGCCATCAATACTCGATCAAACCCACATAACAAATAATGTGAAAAATACATGCCAGGCATATGACTAGCCACATATGCCGGTGTACAAATTTAACTTTTTAAATATTCCAATAAGTATATGCCAGGGGTATGTCTGAGAAGTGAAAACTGGTCTCTATGGTATAGTTTGTTATAAATTGGAAAACAGTTTGGTAAAATTGCTGAAATTACAAAAAAAAATACAATTTTAAAATTTCCGCCTACATCAATGTTATTTTTAGATTCCTGAGAAACATATGCCTGGCACATATTGGCAATTCATATACTGGACACATATGTTATATGTATATATTTGAGAATATCTCTGAAAGTAACTGCCAGGCATACAATTTTGCTATGTGGGAAGCAATACATACCCCCCCTCCATTTCGGTTGTGAATAAGTAAAAAATCCCCCCCTTCAATATAATTATCTTACATTCACCATCATGTGATTGGTTTATTTATTGTAATAATTCAATATTCAGTAGGTATATGGAAAAGTTACCAAAATATGTACACTGAATGGTTTTGTACATGAAAACTGATGCTGACTAGGTCCTAGTCAAAAAAGCAAAAATCAGATTTGATTTTTGCCTTAAAATACACAAAAAACAAGCTCCGCTATAAAGCTGCTATTATATTAGTGTGTATTTATATGGATCAAAAAATAAAATCGGTTCTTCTTATACATATAGAGCAAGCTAGAGTACACAAATATGTAGTTAGAAAAATTGTTTTTCTTTTTTAATTTTGTATTTTATCTTTAATACAGTTTTATTTTTATGGTTTGAGTGTTACTGCTTTACTACCTCTCCCAGAAAATAAAAACGAAACAAAAGTTTATTATGATGTATTTCAAACGAAACATATCCTAAATTACTATAAATGGAAACAATTTTGTTTTATTGTTATCAACTATAAATACAATACAATGTCAAAATCACTGGAAAAAAGTAGAAAATTCAGTTTGTATGTACAATGGTTTGGTGTGATCTAGTCAACCAATTTTTGGCACTTTATAGCCTTATTTGCTGTTAAAATGAAAATATAATGGCCTCATAAAGGAGGGTTCACGAAGGAATATAATCATCCCTAACATCTTAAAATTCAAAGCACTCTTTGTGCAACACAATATGATTGGTCAATTTCAGTTTGCTGGTTTTTCTTGACCAATCACAAACTACTTTACTTTTATGGAAAAGCTTGGTTTCACATGCACTTTTTGACCCCTTTCCCTTTTTTAATCAATAAAACACAAAATAATTAAAACAGTCATAAAACAGGTGTGATAGTTTGAGTGTGCTAGAGGGCGTCAAAGTCAAGCTTTTTGAGACAGTTTTTCAGATATTTTCCCCCCCTGTCACAGTTTTGAGGATGACCTGGAAATTATGTCAATTCTGACGGTTTTCGGGGCGTGGCACCCTTAAAAAATGACACTTTACGTCATTTTTGTATCATTAACCTGAAGGAATTTAGGCAGTGGAAGTTTATTTAAAAAATTCAAAATTTTTCTCTAAATAAATTTTCAGGTTTCTTGACAATTTTTGTTTTTCATTTTTCAAGGACAAACGGTGCCTGATACCCAAAAAGGACATTGAAGGTAAAAGCTGCGTTCCCTCAAAGGAAGATTTGTGGTAAAAAGTTCAGACCTCTAACTTGAAGCGTTCCTGAGATATTTAGAAAAAACTACAAAAAAAGGAAGATTAACTTCGATTCCCTCTAGCGGCCGAACCGGGAAACTTAGCCGAGTTCACTCAACGTCACGTGAAAATAGTGTTCAATAAAATTAAAAAACAGTAATTAAAAAATTAAATAAAAAAAAAAAATTTTTTTGTTTTATTAGTAAATTAAATTCCAAATTTTGTGCACTTTTTTCAAAAATTGTCCATAACTTGCTTATTTGACAGTTGACGACCAAAAGTGATTGAAGTGAAAATAGCTCAGATCGTGAGCTTTCCAAAAATACGCTCACTTAAGTTAATCGGTTCCGCCGTTTGGCCGCTAGAGGGCGTCAAATTCAAGCTTCACAAACCTTCAGTGATTTAACCACTTTTGCTTTAACCTAAAATAATTCAGTTATTTGACCAATCAGGACAAAAGGTCACTAAAGGTAAAACATAGTCCAGACCAAAGGCTTTTCAACGGTGTAATCAAAAAAGGTCATCGGTATGTTAGTTTGACCGCTAGAGGGCGTCAAGCTTTATTTTGACCATTTTTGCTTTTTACACTGTTTTTAAGATATTTTCCGGAAATTAAAAATATTTTATTTATTTTTTTGACCAATCACAAACTTCTTACTATACTTTTATCAAAAAGCTTGGTTTAACATGCACTTTTTGACCCTCTTCCCCTATTTTCAGTCAATAAAACACAAAATAATTAAAACAGTCACATTAACTGGATCACACCATTATTTTCTACTTTTTCCTCATTTCAATTGTGGTGCGCATATCACAAAAAAATAAATTGGGACAATCACTTAAAAGTACAAACCCAGCAAAATTAATAATAAATCCTACAGACTGTCAATTAATCAACCCTCAGTCATCATCATCTAAAACGATGATTTCCGGTTTTTTTTCGATGAGAATGACGTCATCGCTGCTGCCACTGTCCTCATCAAAATTAATTTCTGGTACCTGTTCTTCTTCTTTTTCTTCCTTTTTCAAGGCCAGCTTTTCCAGGAACTCATCGGCGCTCATATCGAAACTATTACCCAAAAGATACTCATTACTTAAGATCACCTGTTTTTCCTTCTCATCCAACACTGGAGGGATGTATTTTTCAATTGTTTCCACTGAGGATGGGGCTATCATTATAGGGCAGCCATTTTCGATTGAAACAGGCTCTGACGTTTTCACTCTCCTTATTGTCACCCCGTTCGCTTTTAGAGGCTCTTCCAGATTGGCTGTGACAAAATTTAATGGGTCTATTTGTACTTCTAGTTTTGTGTCATCTAGGTCAGGTTTGACCTTTAGTTTCTTAATTCTACGTCCTGCAAAGATAATTAGTAAACAGCTGTTTTTGTTGTTAATGCAATTACCTTTCTCCTGATCTGGATTTGTGACAACAGTTCGATTAACAACACCACTATTACACTCAGCTTTCTGTTTGTTCAGCACCACGTCTGCCCTGATCACGTCCTCGAAATCTATAAGAGCCCCCTCGTCCAGTTCGTTGTCTCTACAAGCTGCAGAGGGGGCTTCAGTGCTGAGCCTAGCTGAACACTGGACACTTTGAGGCACGTCGAATTCGTCATCGTCTGAACGTTTACGACTGCTTCCCAAATCTTCGTCGTCGTCATTATCAAAATCGTGAAAGAAAACCGGCTGTTTTCTCTGTCTCAAACCGTAACGTTTACGGGCAGGAGATGCGGGGGGACTACTCAGATCTATATCGCTATCGCTGTCATTCTCGTCGCTCTCGTAGTATTTACGTCTGGAGGAACGTTTACGGGACCTTTTCCTTACCATTTTCGGGCAGGCCCCCTAACCTTGATTGTATATAACTCAATTTGGGGGCCTCGGAACCTCAAAATTACGTTTTTTTAGGTTAGATGTTGTTTACCATCACCATCGCCATCTTGGTTTCTCAAGAAGTGACAATTGACTGATTTGTTATTTGGTTAACTGTCGATTGTCAAATTTGCAATCGATGGAAGAAACCTGAAAAGTACGTTTCAGCCGTTTTAAGGTGCAATAACGAATCTTTAGGCTGATTTAATTTAAAAACTACCTCGTTACCTTTAGGGAGTGTTTTCAAATCGGTAAAAAAATTAATACAAAAAAAATTGAGGGAGGTCACATGACTTAAAAACACAAATGTCAAAAATCGTCAACTTTGAGGTTATATTTTTGTTTACCTTTTTTAAAAAGTCTTTATCAAGCCCCAAAATGTCTATAAATCTGGACCTAAAGTTAAAACGCGCTGATAAAGTGTACAGGGATGGGGTAAGTAACTTTCTATAACCTCAATGAAAAGTGGAGCATCAAAATATTGGTTCAAGGATAGTATAAGTGGAGTCCTGGCAATTTCCTCAACCTCGGACTTTAAACACGACGGTATCACTTTAACAGTGGAAGGTACCGTCAATTTGCAGATCAGCTCTAAGAATGTAGGAATTTTGGAAGCTTTCTACAACTCAGTTAAGGTGAGTTTATGTTTACTTTGGTGGGCTAGAATGTAACTTTAAAACAGCCAATTCAACTGGTGTACATCACATGTGAAGTGAGTGGGCCTGGCAAACTGCCAGCAGGCTTGACTGAGATCCCTTTTCAAATCCCTCTGAAACCAAAACCAAACAGAGTCTTATACGAGACTTATCATGGAGTTTACATCAACATCAGTTACTCTATAAGATGCGACATGAAACGGTCGTTCCTGTCCAAAGATTTGCAGCGTTGCCAACAGTTTATAGTTCAATACTCGCCAGATGCAAGTAATTGTCCTCAACTGCCACTTAAAGACAATAGGAAGCCAGTTTCATTTGAGTTGACCCCTTCTAAGTTGTCTTCAGGTGCTGCAGGTGTGTTCCCCCCTTTTACTAAGGTTTTTTATGCACTAAATTAAAGACTCCAAGTTAGGTGCCCCAGACTTTTTGCTGAAAGGCCATCTGGAGACTGTGTGCTGCAACATTAGCACCCCTTTGAAGGGTAAACTGACTTTAGTCAAGTGTGCAGCCCCAGTACGTTCTATAGAGCTGCAATTGGTTCGGGTAGAGACGTGCGGATGCGCAGAAGGGTACGCTCGCGAAGGTTCGGTTTTTTTACTAAAAAATCAATGCTAAATTAAATGTTTGATGTTTCCCCAGCCACTGAAATACAGAATTTACAAATTGGGGATGGTGACGTGGCTCAAAACATTCCTATACCAATTTATATGGTGTTTCCCAGGTTGTTTACCTGTCCAACTTTAATGACTACAAATTTTAAGATTGGTAAGTTGGTTTGTCTGAGGGGTAAACCGCTGGGGCATACTTTAGGAATTAATGAGCATTTTAATAAAAATTGGAAAATTATAAAATATTTTTTTCTACACATCTTCATTCAAATTTAAACATAAATGAAGTTTGGTAATTTTAATGAATTCCGTTGGAAAACAATAAAAAATATTGAATTTTGTAATTTTACTTTTAAAAATTTTGAAGCCCTCTAGCGGCAAAATGGTACCACTAACCCATCAACTTTTATACGTCAATAGAAAGCTTATTTCATTGGCTATCCATCGACATATAAAATTATATACAAAGTGTTGCAAATAAGCTAGTTATTGACGATTGAACCAAAGAATGCACCAAAAAAGTCATGAAAAAATTAGTCAAACTTGACGCCCTCCAGCGGCCAAACCGTCTAACCTATCAATTCAAATTGGGCTACTGTTAGAAAGCTTATTTCATTGGCTATCCATTGACGTATAAAACTCTAGCAAAAATAGTGCAATTAAGCGGGTTTTTGAATATTAAACAAAAGAATACACCAAAAAAATTGGTCAAAGTTGACGCCCTCTAGTGGCCAAACGGTACCACTAACCAACCGATTTTTGTACGTCAATGGAAAGCTCATTTCATTGGCTATCCATCGACAGATAAAAGTATATACAAAGTGTTGCAAATAAGCTAGTTATTGACGATTGAATGAAAGAATGCACCAAAAAAGTCATGAAAAAATTAGTCAAATTTGACGCCCTCTAGCGGCCAAACCGTCCAACCTATCAATTCAAATTGGGCTACTGTTAGAAAGCTTATTTCATTGGCTATCCATTGACGTATAAAACTCTAGCAAAAATAGTGGCTGTAGCAATTAAGCGGGTTTTTGAATATTAAACAAAAGAATACAACAAAAAAAATTGGTCAAAGTTGACGCCCTCTAGTGGCCAAACGGTACCACTAACCAACCTACTTTTGTACGTCAATGGAAAGCTCATTTCATTGGCTGTCCATCGACATATAAAAGTGTTACAAATACGCGTGTTATTTACGGTTTACAGACAGGGTGCTCCAGAAACACTTTTTGACTGGTTTAGGGCTAGTTTGATCCTAGAAAATTAGGAAAACACGGTTACATGACCTACTAGGTCTACCACGACGTAATGCTTGGAAATTTCTGGAAAAACTGTTTTCGCAAATGACAATTTTCGTAAGGGTCAAATTTGCCTGAAACACTCCGCCACTATCCCAATGGGTTTTGCGTTACGTTGGCCACTTAGTGCAACCGAAAATCGACCTTAATGATTTTATTTCTACAGTTTTGCTACGGCTCTAAATTTGACACTCACTATGCTCGTTTTGTGCCAAATATCAGGGCCGATTTAAAAAAATCTCTCAAAGAAATTAGAGTGCTTACAGTCAAGGAAAACGTTTAGTTACCTTTGGAGCCCTCTGGCGGCCAACCGAAGCAGCCTATAAAATTTTTAGAGTTTTTGGGCATTTTTTATTTTAATGGTATCGGAACATCCCTTAGCGGTGGATTTAGAAAGCTGAACATTTCCAGCATTTCTCTTGTCCACATTTACTAACAAAAACATTTTTTCGTAGCCATACTATGTATAGTTTTCGAGAAACAACTCGGCTGTTTACGGCTTATTGGGACACCCTGTACAAAATTATACTCAGCGGTTTACATCTCGGGTTTGCCTAAAACTGGCAAAATTTCGTTTACGTTTTGTTTTTGCAGAATTTGAGATTAACATCGTCATTGTTTTTGACAACAACCATTTAATTACCAATAACTTTCCTATTATACTTGTAAGAGAGTAAAAACATGTTTTTTAATTGACTTCCACCTAAACCACTGGGATTTTTAAAGGAGAAACAATAAAACAGGCTGAAAAACAATTTATTTGGGTAGTTTGTACATGCCGTTGACGTACTTAAGCTGTCGTTCTCGCACTTTACGATCTAGAAGCAGTTTCAACTCTGATTGGCTGCATTCAGTGGTTGGTCCTTGAAACGCAAACATTTTCAACATGTGATGAATCCTTTCCAGCGATAAACTGTCCAAGTTCATTAACATCCCGAAAATGTACGACCAAATGTTCTAAAATGAAATTCCCAACAAAACTGCCAACTAAAAGTTGGTAAAGCACTAACTTGTAACTCTTCCTCTTTCTGGTCTTGTACACTGGCCATAGCACTTTCAGATTCGAATTCCTCCACGTAAAACTCGTCCTGAGTGGTGGTTTTACTTTCGGTTTTTTCCTGTACACTAAACAGATCCGTACCGGTTTCCGTTAAAATGCCGTGGGAGAGCCAAAACCCGATTTTTCGTCTTAAAATCGTCGCCGGGCATTGCATCACTTTACTCAACTCTTCCAGTTGCCAAGTACTTTTGTCTTGAAAGTGCATCATTACGGTGGCATGTACGGGGGAGACAGACAAATTGACCACGCGGTCATTCAATTCAACCTCCAGATTGACCACCCCCAAATGGTTTTTCCAGCACAACGTTCTGCTGCCTTTCAGGGTCTCAAAAGCGGCGGTGAAAACTTTCATTTGCTCCTGTAAATTTGGGTGCAACTCCAGTTTTTCCTCTTTGAATGGTGGCCAAAACTGTTGTGACACTATCATGGTGGAGAGTGGTACATTTTCACCGTATTCAGAGTCTTCTTTTATTCTCTGATTGATCCGTTTCGAGTCGGCGATATCTTTCAGCATCACCTCACAAAAGTGAAGGTGCGACTCTCCAAAACGCAACTTTAACAACTCCAAATATCTAATCTCTTTCTCGGTATCGCAGTTTAGTTGGGACAGCAACCGATCCGCTAATAAAGTCCTGTATTCGTTTACAAACAGCTCTTTACTACCGTAAATGTTTACTAGCATGGTTATAATGTCAACGTTTCGGCGATTGATTGTGCCATCTTTAGGGATTTCTACAAAAACAAGGTTCCAATTGATGACCTAACTTTATATACAGTGACAGAGGGAGAATACTTTTGGAAGAAATAAGCGTTTCAACTGGATCGGGGGTCCAACTCTCCCAATTTTCGTCCTCGTCGTCAATGGGGGCGTTTTCGTCCACCGGTTCGCCCCGATTTAACTCCTCAGCCAAATCGTTTGGACCTTCTTCTGTTAAACTACTTACCACACATCTGCACCCAAAAAGTTGCATCAGAATAACATTCAAGATAAATATTTGAGTCTTTCTTTAATTTGCCAGCCTAAAAACTACTTTGTTTTCCCCAAAACACTAGAAATTACAGTTTTTAAACGAAATAATAGGAAAACTCCATTTTTGAAGACATTTAAGCAATAAATCACGTATTTAAGATAATAACATTATTGATATTGATTACTCAGCGACTGGTATTATTAAATTAAAATTAAATAGTCTATTACAAGTCAAAGTTAACATAATAAATTATAGAAACTTGTCCAGAAGCAGCAAAAGTTTACAAAAAATAAAAAGGCTTAAAAACAGTGCAAAAGGCTTGTTGGTAAAGGTCTAAAAACTTGCAAAATAGTCTAGGAATGCTTCAATAGCTTTAGAAACGTTTTAAAATTTTGAAAAAGGCTTTAAAATGTTGCAGAGGGTCTAAAAATGTTCAAAAGGCTTAGTTGCTTTAACCTAAAACAATTCAGTTATTTGAACAGTTACGACAAAAGGTCATTGAAGGTAAAATATAGTCCAAACCAAAGGCTTTTCAACCGTGTATTCAAAAAAGGTCATTAATGTGATAGTTTTACCGCTAGAGGGCGTCAAAGTCAAGCTTTTTGACAATTTTGCTTTTTACACAGTTTTTCAGATATTTCTCGGAAATTCAAAATAGTTTTTCCTTTTTTGGAACCCCCTGTACTCCGTCGCTAATCTGAGACACCCTGTGTCACCCTGACATCCATTTTGCCCCAACTGTCACGGTTTTGAGGATGATCTGGACATTATGTCAATTTTGACGG
Organism: Ips typographus; assembly: GCF_016097725.1. Taxonomy (NCBI): domain Eukaryota; kingdom Metazoa; phylum Arthropoda; class Insecta; order Coleoptera; family Curculionidae; genus Ips; species Ips typographus. Next base: position 2,323,357 of record NC_138434.1, on the reverse strand, counting down.
TTTTCAGTGCGTGGCACCTTTAAAAAAATGACATTTCTACAAATGACACTTTACGTCATTTTTGTATCATTAACCTGAAGGAATTTAAGCAGTGAAAGTTTATTTTAAAAATTCAAAATTTTTCTCTAAATACATTTTCAGGTTTTTTGACAATTTTTGTTTTTAATTTTTCAAAGACAAACGGCGCCTGGTACCCAAAAAGAGCATTGAAGGTAAAAGTTGCATTCTCTCAAGGCTTTGTTTGTGGTAAAAATGTCAGACCTCTAACTTGAAGCGTTCCTGAGATATTTAGCAAACACAAAAAAACAATGTTAACTTTGAAGCCCTCTAGCGGCCGAACCGGGAAACTCAGCCGTGTTCGCTCAACGTCACGTGAGAGCACCATCCATTAGCTTTCTTTTGTTATATGGTTCGTATATACAGGATGATTCAAATAAGCGAGTTATTCACGATTTTCTGGATAAGTGCACGAAAATTTTGCTCAAATTAGGAATTTCATATTCAATAGGAAATTTCAAGGGCGGTATACAGAACACCCTGTATCTCGAGAACAAAGCACTTGCAGACACCTGTTCTCTTAAACTTTTTGCTTAATTTTGCCAGGAATATCTCCCCTAGGCGTTTGTCACAACAACTCTGAAACTCCCTGTATATGTTGTAAAAGATACTACTAAGAACACACCAGAAAGCCTAGAAATGTTGTGGGCTGTTTTAAAATGAAGCAAAAGGCCTAAAAAATGTTTCAAAAAATCTAAAAACACTCCAAAAGATGTAGAAATGTTGTAGAGGGTCTAAAAATGTTGCAAAGGTCTAAAAGACAACTTGTGGAATTCCTAAAACAATTTAAGGCCCAAAACAGAAATAAAAAAATTACAAAACTCTCCAGAAGTACCAGAAACAAGTAAACTCTTTAGCTAACTAATAAATAGTCTAGGATTGTTTCAGAGGGTCTAAAAAATGTTGCACAGGGTCTAGAAATGTTCAAAAAGATCTAAGAACACTTCAGAAGTCCTAGAAATGTTGTGGGCTGTCTCAAAATGTAGCAAAAGGCTTAAAAAATGTTTCAAAATATCTAAAAGCACTCCAAATCATGTAGAAATGTTGAATATTGTCTGAAAATCTTCCAGAAGACCTAAACATGTTCCACAAGGCTTAGAAATGTTGTAGAGGGTCTAAAAATGTTGCAAAGGTCTAAAAGACAACTTGTGGAGGTTTCTAAAACTATTTAAGGCCCAAAACAGAAATAAAAAAATTACAAAACTCTCCAGGAGTACCAGAAACAAGTGCACTCTTTAGCTAACTAATAAATAGTCTAGAAACGTTTTAAATTTTTGAAAAAGGCTTTAAAATATTTCAGAGGGTCTAAAAAATGTTTCAGAGGGTCTAAAAATGTTCAAAAAGATCTAAGAACCCTTCAGAAGGCCTAGAAATGTTGTGGACTGTCTCAAAATGTAGCAGAAGGCATAAAAATGTTTCAAAAGATCTAAAAACACTCCAAAAGATGTAGAAATGTTGTATATTGTCTGAAAATCTTCCAGAAGACCTAATAATATTCCACAAGGCTTAGAAATGTTGCAAAGGTCTAAAAAACAACCTGTGGAGGTTCCTAAAACAATTCAAGCCCCAAAACAGCAATAAAAAAATTACAAAACTCTCCAGAAGTACCAGAAACAAGTACACTCTTTAGTTAACTGACTAATAAATTCAGAAGAGAAAATTCAATTCAGAAAATAAATTTAGAATCAATAATCACCTGACTGTATCCTCTCTGCTCCTCAAATACTGATGAATTGGATATGTGACAGTCTCAAGTAAAAGCCCACTGGGATCCAACACTTTTAAAGACTTTATTGTGGCTACATAAGCAGTCAGTATATCCATAGTGCTGACTCCAGGATGTAAAAGCCTTGTCTCCATAGCTTTTTGCAGTTTTTTAGTCAGCAAAGATTTTAAATCAGTTCTGGGGAGACACAGCCTGATGTCTTCCAGTGCTGGCATTGACTCTGGATACTCTTCAAGTGTGGTTATTATTAGTTTGTTAAGCTGCTAGAGTGTTTGGGTCATACCTATTACAATATTGAATAGCTGGTCTATACGAATTTTTGTGTAGCTGTGGTACAAGTAGTTGGCTAGTTTTTTCTGAAACTGCTCTATTGACTCATCCAGAGGCATTGAAGGGTCAAAATAGTAGATTTTTTTGAGCCATGTGATCACTACAGAGTGTAGCCACTAAAATTTACATTCCATAGTAAAACAAAACCCCGTGATAACCTAACCCACCTTCTCCAAGTTGCTGATAAAAGACTCATAATTATCTTTACAAGTTTTTAGTATGTGTGCATAAATATAGTTGTAGCACAAATTAGTCAGGGTTTGCCCTATTAAAGGCTCTAGCAAATTCATTTCACCCAATTTCCTGCACAATTCCAGTAAAAAACAAAATCAAAATACTACTACAACCCAACTAACCTGTTAGTCTCCTGGAACAAATGAAGGCAATTACAACAAGTTTGGTCTTGCTGACACACCAAACACTCCAAACAACCTTCGTCCAAATCCTCCATCCTCAAGGCAGCCTCATAAAACTCCATAGTAGTGCTTTGATAGTCCACATCGAGCTGGGCAAACAAATTGGCTTTAAGAATCAATTTTAAAGCACTGCCCCAGTTTGATTCGTTATACGGAACTTCTGCGATGTCGCACGCTTTAGCAAAAACCTCGAGGCGAGACATGACCCACTCAAGTTGCCTGTAATTGTCGTACAAACCTCTGACTGAGTGGTAAAAGTGCATGGGTGGTTTTGGAGTTTTCTGGAATCCTGACCAAAATTCCGGGACGGTGACGCTTCGAAGCCGCTTTTCGATTCCGTTTACCACCAGCTGCTGCACTAAGTCTTGCAGCCTCTGAACGCGCATAAAAGAACATAGTTCCTCAAACTCTGTTTTGCTGAAAATAGTGTCCTGAGGGTCGCCCGACAAAATGGGGAACACTTTCAAGCATAAGGACCATGCTTTCTGGTAGTTTGACGAGGTTTCGTCCATCTATTAATGCTTATTTAGTCTAAAAATTTATAAACTAAACTATTATAAATAATAAAGGGGTTAAGTTAGGTTAGGTTGCTTATTTAAATTGTCTGTCCTTGTTGAAAATACGTGAAAGAGAGAGAGAAAAGAAATTGTCAGTTTTCAAACTTGTGGATTTGACAGTGACACACATCAGAGTGCTGTCATCGCTCTAACTGTTTCTGTCCTTATTTAACAAATGATGAGTGAGTGAGAGAACAACAACGCCCACGCGTCATTTGGTTTAGACATTTGTACAAACATTACAAAAGCCCTAAAAAAAATGATAAGTATCAATTTTTCAGTTTTTTCCAAATTAATATAATGCAAATTACCATTATTTTGAATAACAATGCGGTACAAATACGCTTATCTCATTCTGCTAGTGTTCGCGGAACGTGTAGGGGTGCTGCAGTGCACCCATTTGAAAGGCACCTTCAACACTAAAGATTTTTTCAAGTTCCTGATCAAATTTGGATTCCAAAAAACGGACGGACACTCGCCAGACACCACGCACGGTTTCATTTTCGGCAATATTACGTCCAGGCACAATTTCTCAGTGCCTGTCACTTTAGCGGTGCTGGACAGGTCCTATTTTTTGGACTACTACAAGAACCGGGAAATTTTCAGCAAGGATGAGGCCTGCAAGCGTATGTTCAGTAAATTGAACAAAAGGGCCTTTGATCCGCAGTGCAGTAACACTGGTAAAGACTATTTGAGGAGAATCCCATGTCCTAAGTTTCAGTTGTGTGTGGATGAGGTTGATCCGTGGAATGTGGTGAAAAACCACCAGTTTACTTATGTTATACAAGATTTTAAGCAACCGTCGTAAGTATTGTTGGTCCACTTTCACTTTATTAAACTGTTGGCTAATTGTTGTGTGTTTAAAATCTGTAGAACTAGTATAATTAACATTGCTCTGCTTCTTTCATGGAGCTTAAGCGGAATGGGGCCTGTATTGTAAACTTACTAGTTTACAGGGTGTCCTAGAAAATGTTTTTTTGAACAAGATTGACTTTGGGGATTGGGGAAGTTTACTGGTTTTGCTAATGAAAAACACTATAAATTGTAACAATGTATGCATCAAAGGTTCTGAAGTTAAATTACATAGAGTTTGCTGTTTTTTTCTTGGTTTTTGTGTTTTGTCATGTTAGACAAGGTTTGTTCTAGGAATAAGTGCAGAAGACATCAAAATATATATAAGTGTGGTCAAAAAAACAGAAAGTCTATTTTTTCAAACTGAACACATTCTTATAATTCTGTCTGATTCTCTGTTCAAAATTAAAAAAGTTTGTATTACGCCACTTATTTAAAAAAAATCACTTTTTAAATTGATACATTGAACCACCCTGTAGCTGTCAAAATAACTGAATTAATGAAGGTTGTTGTCAAATTTAGTCAAAACTGTCGTTATTGTCACACACAACACTTTGTATAGACTTTTATATGTCAATGGATAGAAAATAAAATGGGATTTCAAAAATTATGGCTGCCTGTGTTGATAGGTTGCTTCGTTTGGCCGCCAGAGTGCTCCAAAGCTAACTAAATGTTTTCCTTGACTGTTAGGGCTCTAATATCTTTAAAGGGCAGATATTTGGCACAAACCTAGCACAATGATTGCCAAATCAAGAGTAGTAGCAAAACTGTAGAAATACAATCATTAAGGTCGATTTTCGCTTGCACTAACTGGCCAACATAACACAAAACCCATTAAGATAGTGGCGGTGTTTCAGGCAAATTTGACCCTTACGAAAATTGTCATTTGCAAAAACAGTTTTTCAACAAATTTCCAAGCATCACGTCGTGGTAGATCTAGTAAGTCACGTGACCGTGTTTTTCTAATTTTCTATCATTGAATTAGCTTTTAATCTGTCAAAAAATATTTGTGGTGCATCCTGTCACTAAACCGTAATAACACACGTGTATTTGTAGCACTTTGAATATACCTTTATATGTCCATGGATAGTCAATGAAATGAGCTTCTCATTGACGTATATAAATCGATTGGTTAGTGGTACCGTATGCCCGCTAGAGGGCGTAAACGTTGACCAATTTTTTTGTGGTATCCTTTTGTTTAATCCTTAAAAACTCCCTTAATTGTACTATTTTTGGTAGAGTTCTATACGTCAAAGGACAGCCAATGAAATGAGCTTTCTAAAAATATCTCTATTTGGGTTTACAGGTTAGACGGTTTGGCCGTTAGAGGGCGTCAAATTTGATCCATTTTTTTATCACTTTTTTTGGTGCACTCTCTTGTTTAATCTTCAAAAACTCGCTTAATTGCATTATTTTGGTAGAGTTCTATACGTCAAAGGACAGCCAATGAAATGAGCTTTCTAAAAATATCTCTCGTTGGGTTGACAGGTTAGATGGTTTGGCCGCTAGAGGGCGTCAAATTTGACCATTTTTTTTTATCACTTTTTTGGTGCATCTTTTTGTTTAATCCTCAAAAACTCGCTTAATTGCACTAATTTGGTAGAGTTTTATACGTCAATGGATAGCCAATGAAATGAGCTTTCTAAAAATACCCCAACTAAGGTTAGGTTAGGTTAGGTATTCCTACAGTTTGTACACCATAATGCTCCAGTGGTTAACCCTTCCAGGGGAAACTTAGTGTTTTTGTAGTACTTTTCAGCACATAATTGTAATGTTAGATTAATAAAACTTGGACTAGAATTACACTCTCTTAAACATACCACTTTTGCCAGATTTTGGTATGTATCAATGGTGGCTTGTTACCACGACCCAAAAACATGCCAATGGCACCATTACGATGCACATGAGCTCTCGGAGATTGACTATGACATTTGGGTGGTCAATGGCAATCCTAACAATACAGCTTTCAGCACTTATCAATTTTCTTTTGATCGGCAAAACACTTTGGAATTGTACATTGTGTTTTGGCTTTGTTATATTGTTTTGGTGCCTCTACAATGCCATGCTGTTAAAATACAGAAACATCCAGTTACCAGGTTGATTAATTAAGTACAATTAGCTAAATAAATGCCACTAACTATGCTTGTAGATTGTTTACAGCGAGTTTGATACTGGACTTTGTGGCTCTTTGTTTCAACTTGTTGCACACTCTTAAATTTGCCTTAAATGGGGAGGGTTTCCCTAAAATGCAAATGACTGGAGATATTTGTGATATTCTTTCAAGGGTATTAATTAAACCATTTTAAGTTGAATGGCGAAAATAACTCTAGGGAATTACAGACGTCGTTCATGCTTCTTTTGCTGCTACTGGCTAAAGGTTGGGCAGTAACCAGACTAGAGCTGAGTTGGAAGCCTTTAGTATTTGCAATCTGGCTGTGTTATGGTATAGTCCACATACTGCTCTATGTTTGGAATTTGGTAAAAGTGTAGCAACTCAGCTGAAGTGTGTGTAAATTGAAAATGCTTCCAGACTGAAGTGGACATCATTGAAGACATTGATGAGTACCAGACATGGCCAGGATGGTTAATTATAGTGTTCAGATCATTGATAATGTGCTGGTTTCTGTACGAGTTGCGCACCACCATGCTGTATGAGCACAACACCCAAAAATTGAATTTTTTGCTTCATTTCGGCGCTTCTAGTCTGGTTTGGTTTATTTACTTGCCGATTATCGCCCTGATTGCTTTACACGTGTCCACTTTATGGCGATTTAAACTGCTTGTAGGTAAGTTTTGCTAAGACAAACCGTTGAAAACAAATTACTAATAAAACAACAGGCATTACGTATTCGGCGGACTGTTTCGCTTATTGCGTGATGGCGCACCTGCTCTGGCCCACGAGGTCCGAGCAGTATTTCCTGTTAAAAGGACCCTCGTCGGCCGATTTAGAGGAGCTGGACGAGTTCAACGAGGCGCCGCACATTGTTAACAACTCCTACACTTCACTTAGCAGTGTGGGATCAATGGAGATTGCACGTTACGAGGATCAGCCCGATAACAAGGCGGAACTCGCGTGAATGAGAATGAATAATTTGTTATTGTGTTTTTAAGTAGAGAGTTGGATAAGGTCAAAAACTTTTAGGTTTTATAGGAAGATGTGATCATTAGCATAGGACTTATGGTGTATTCGATTGGTTTTAGTTTGTGCCAAAACTAATGTATCTGTATCCTGCTCTATCAAATGTCATTGAAACAGTATGGCAGTACACTGGTTTTGCACTAAACATGCCAATCAAAAACGCCATAAATGATAAGTATGGACAAACAGTGGCAATGGAACTGAAAATTAATTTAGGTAAGCAGCGTGAGATGGCACCACTAGATGCATGTTTGCGTAATTTTTTAAAGCCAAAGGCAGCAATTCCCATCTTTTGACAGTTGGAAACACAGTTTTAATGCGGCGTTGTCTAGTTGACAAATCACATTTTTTGTTTTGTTTCTTAGGCAAAAAATAACGGATTTCGTGTGTGTTTTCTTTAATTATTGTGTTTCACTTCGTTGTATTTTTAGTTTTATTATTTATTTATTTTTCATATTCATCAAGGGTTATTTTATACTTAATACATTACGAATTCCATATGTTTAATCTTAAAACAGTCACGTGACCATTTGTACCATAAAATGAGTCACGAGATTTAGAGTTTAAAACTAAAAAAAAAACGGTCACGTAATCTTTAAAATCATTAAATTGAATTATTGAAAATAGTCACGTGACCCGTCAAATAATATTTTGTCGTTTACAGTCACGTGATTTGCAGGGTTCCGTTCTGGCATTAAATAAAAGTCACGTGATCTTTAAAAATAAAATTTGAATATTGAAAATCGTCATGCGACTTTATGAACTGTAAAAGAGTCACGTGACTCTTCAAATAATATTTTTAACGACTAAAACAGTCGCGTGTCTTTAAAAATATCAGTTTAAACTGAAAAACGTGCATGTGATCCTTTAAATGACATTTTGACATTCAAAACTGTCATGTGACACTATAAAATCCATTTTTAATCTTAAAAAAGTCACGTGACCTTTAAAAATATATTTTATTTTTGAGAATCGTCACGTGACCATTTGCACATTATAAGAAGTCAGGTGACTCTTCAAATAATACTTTGACATCTAAAACAGTCACGTGACCATTTCCACATTAAAAGGAGTCACGTGATTTAAAAATCTCAATTCAAAGTGAAAAACGGTCATGTGACCCTTTAAACATTATTTCGCTATTTACAGTCACGTGACTTAAAAATATATTTTATTTTTGAAAATCGTTATGCGACTTATGAACTGTAATAAGAGAGTCACGTGACCTTTAAAAATATATTTTATTTTTGAGAATCGTCACGTGACCATTTGCACATTATAAGGAGTCAGGTGACTCTTCAAATACTACTTTGACATCTAAAACGGTCACGTGACCTTTAGGATTTCGTTTTGACGGTAAAATAATTGAAAAGTGTCACGTGGCCATTTGCACTGTAAAGCACGTGTCTTTAAAAATATCAGTTTAAATTGAAAAAAGGATTCAAAACTGTCAGGTGACATTATAAATTTCATTTTTAATCTTAAAAGAGTCACGTGACCTTCAGGATCTGTTTTGACGTTTAAAAAGTCACAAGATTTGAAAAAAATTGTCAAAACATAAAAATTGTCGCGTGTGACGTTAAAAATGACATTTTAGTCTTACAAACAGACACGTGATTTAGTGTATCAGTTTAAAACTAAAAAAAAAACGGTCACGTGACCTTCAGGATTCTGTTTCGACGTTAAAAAAAGAGTCCTGTGACAATAAATAGAATCCTTATTATCGATACCTCAAATCAGAAATTCTTATATCTTGTTTAGTTTTCAAAATACGAGTAATTTAACTGAAACTTATTTGAAAAAATCAAGCTTTCTTACGCTGTTCAGGATGGGATAGCAAAAGATAGCAGGAAATACTGCAAAAGTTGGCAACTATGTCTGTTGTATTAGCGCCATCTCTTAGAGGTTACCTACAACTGAAGAGGCCCAAAATACATTAGGAAGCGTAAAGGGCTTTCTTTTTGCCTGCCACTTTAATTATTACATTGCGCTGATTGTCTGTAGGTAAGTTTTTGTTGTGTTTTACCTCCTTTTGGTGATATTTAGACCACCGTTTTAAGTACTGTGATTATACTGTTACAAATAAGTTTAAGTTTTACACTGTATATGGTGCCAATATGACTAAAGCTTAATTCTAGTTATAAAAACAAATATTTAGGCCACCCAGTATGGTAGATTTTAGACTTTAAAAATCATCCCCAAAAAGATGCACTTTTCAGCTTGAATTCGTCCGTTTTGCCAATCTATAATTCGTGTCTTAGCAGTGTCAATTTGTAAAACGCCACACATCGATCATTAAAGTTTTATTACTACTACATAACTTGAGAAATTAATATTATTCTTGTAAAATAAAACCAACTACAACAACTTGAATTTCCCAGTTATTTCATCAATAATTTTAGCTTTTTCCGGTCCGATTCCCACTACCGTTAAACTCCCGCACTCAATTTGTGTCCTACCAGCGTCAAAAACTTTACAGGCGTTTAGTCCCTGATCCAACGCATCTGAATAGACTATATTCAGTTCTTCTTCACAGTTTTTGTCCACCTTAAGCACAACCTTTGGTTGACCCATTGTTAACCACATGTTTAAGTAAGGATGACGACGTTTCGTTGCTTGCTTATACAGTTGCAAAGCTGCATGGGCTACCTGAGAAGCCACTTTACCTTTACCCATTTGCAAGTCAGTACGCACTAAAAACACCATTTTCGTGCGGGTTAACTCCAACGGGGGCACTCGTCTTATAATAAAATTAAACATAACTCCAAGCTTTGCCACTAACTGTCCCATGTTGGAAAATCAGGCTTGTTTCAGCTTTTTAGCTTGATGCTCAGCCATACAAAGTTTAAAGTTTCTTACTTGGTCTTGGCACTTTCTCCAGTCCTGAGTTTCGGCAATGCATTCCTTGTGACAAGGTTTTCAATTAAGGGTAAGTAAAGATGTTGGTTCAGTGCTTACCTGAACTTTGTAGTGAAGCTCCATGCAACCAGTTTTTTTCAGCATTTCCTCTACAGGATCAGTTATTTCCTGTTGACCGTGTCCCGGCATGTTATGTAGGTTTTAAAACATTGTTTCCTGTGAAAGTGTTGAGTTTACCAAAGAAAATTTAAAAGTGGGGTTAGGTGTTTGGTTTTTAACCTCAAAATTGCTTTTTGCCTCAACAACTCTGCATCTTTGTTTAGCTTATTAAAGCGTTCGAGCTAAACAAAGACAGAACGACTCAACTGACAGTAGACATTTTTGACCTGTCGACTGTCATGTCACACATGTTTGTTAACCTTTTGAGCTAATTATCATTTCAAATTAAATAAATAAAGAATTATTTATTATCACTTACAAATTATCAGTTAATATCAAATTAGTCATTAGCAACAAAATGCCCGGGCGCCGCTGACACACACCAGAAATTTCTTTGTTTATATTAGCGCTGAGTTGTAACCCCTTTTTGGGTCAACCATATTTTGCTATACTAACCAGGCAAAAACAGTCTATTTAAGGATGTTTACCAATGGAATTACTTGCAACCTGCCCTTCAGTTGTATGAGCGTGACAAGAGACTCTGGTTCTGATGAACTACTGCCAGCTCAAATGTCTCGAGAGCCTGTCCTGCTTAATGTTTATGATATGTACAAAATTAATGAATACACCTCCAATATAGGTTTGGGAGTGTTCCATTCAGGTGAGTCAAACCGCTTAAAGCTATTCCTGGTGTTGTGAGTGAGTGTTTAGGGGTGGAAATTTACAATACTGAGTTTGCTTATGGTGGCCATCAGTATCCTTTTACTGGAATATTTGAGATTACTCCTAGGGATGAAAAAGAGTTGGGGGAACAGTTTCGATTCAGACAAAGTGTACATATTGGTTACACTGATTTCACTGAAGAGGATGTGAAAAGAATTGTTAATGAATTAGGTAAAGAGTTTAGAGGTGACAGGTATCACTTGATGAACAATAATTGTAATCACTTTTCTGGGTCTTTTACTAAGGTAAGTGACCTTAAATACTGATGATTTGTTTTTGAAAGTATTATGGTAATTGGCTAGATACTGTGTGGGAGTGATATACCATCTTGGGTCAACCGTCTGGCGTATTTTAGCAGTTGGGTGCCATTTTTAGAAAGGTGCCTACCTAAAGAGTGGCTCACACCAATGGCACTGCAACACTCTTTAACTTGCAGACAGGATTCTACTTGTTCAGAGGCTTCTACACCCCCTTTTTAATTGATTTTTTCTAGCCAAAGTGATATTTTTTCAATTTTAATCATGAAAGTAAATCTTTTTTTTTAAATATTGACTGATTTTGTGACTGATTTCTGGTCTACACTGAGAACTAACTAGTTGCAACTATATGGAGCATTTTTAAACTTTAATTTATTTTACACCAGTGAAGTACAATGTTGACAAGATGAAGAGTCTAAATGTAGGCCTAAGTGGTTTTTTTTCCAGAATTGTAAGCCTAAAAGACTGTCTCACTGTCCATTATTATTTTACTTTGACAGGAATACCGGAAATGTGCCAAAAGTTTCATTTTATTCCAGTAAAAACACAAAAAAATAACATTCTATCTATTACCAATAGGAAATGAGTGTTTTAATTAAATCCCAGCAGAAACCATGTTAAGGCATTGTTGGAAAAAACTATTAAATTTATCGATTTTGCAAGATTGGCCACTATTGTGTTGAGTTTGAGTTTTTTATGTAAGATACATTTGTAAATTAAAAAAGCATTGCACAAATTTAGTGTATTATTTCACCCAACTCCCTAGTAATTTAAAGTTAATGGAATAACCTGTTCCTGAGATATTGAGCAAAAAGCGAGAGTCAACTTAGCCGTGCCCGCTCAACGTCACCTGATAGCCCCATTCATTAGCTTTCTTTTGTTATATGGTGTGTTTATACAGAGTGTTTCAAATAAACGAGTTATGGACAATTTTCCGGAAAAGTGCACAAAAATTTAATCTAAATTAGAGATTTTTTGGGCCTACTATACTAACGGCCACCATTTTGGATTTTTTTCAATCAAAGTGATTTTTTTTTAACTAACTTGAATCTGGGGAACACAAATCTGACATCCATTTTGCTCTCACTGATACAGTTTCGGAGATGACCTTGAAATTATGTCAAATTTGACACTTTAGAGAGTGGCACCCTTGCAAAATGACATTTTGACAAATTACACTTTCAGTCATTTTTCTACTATTAACCAGAAGGTATTTAGACAGTTGAGGTTAATTTTGAAAAAAAAAAATTTCCTGAAAAAAATCAGAAGGTATCACCCTTGAAAATTCTTGACAATTCTAGTTTTTAATTTTTCAACCAAACAAGTGTACAGAAGGTAAAAGTTGCATTCCATCGAGGTGCATTTGTGGTAAAATTTCAGTTCTGAAAACCTGAAACGTTTCTGAGATATTGAGCAAAAACGGCAGAGAACGAGAGTCAACTTTGACGCCCTCTAGCGGCTAAACGGGGCAACTTAGCCGTGCCCGCTCAACGTCACGTGATAGCCCCGTTCATTAGCTTTCTTTTGTTATACGGTGTGATTATACAGGGTGTTTTAAATATGCGAGTTATGGACGATTTTCTGGAAAAGTGCACCAAAATTTCGCTCAAATTAGGAATTTTTGCATTCCAGGAGGGTGGTCAAAGTAAGGCTGTTGGAGCAAAAACAATTGAATAAAGATACTAACATTTTACATCAAGTAGGCCTAGAATTTGACATAGATTCCAAAAATCGAAAAAAAATTATAAGTTTGGTTTGTTGCTCAAATTTGGGACACCCTGTATATGATGAATTATCTAGGAGTAAAGTAGGCGCATATATCTACAAGTCTCCTATTTGGTAATTAATTTTTGATAAAATTAAACAATAGTTGTATGTTAAAAATTCAATGAATCACCCTGTAAACTATACTCCATTGTATTGACAATAACTCGGTTATTCTGACAATTATAGGGTGGTTCAATATACCAATTTAAAGCCCTTGAAATTCTCTTTTTGAGCACCCTGTATAGCGCTTTTACCTAAAACGTCGAATAACCGAGTTATCTGCTGTTTTAACTGAGTTGTTTGTTGTAAAGTTTGATTTTGACAGTTTTTACTGTGACCGCCCATAACTCTGTTATTTTGACAGTTACAGGGTGGTTCAATATACCAATTTAAAGCCCTTGAAATTCTCTTTTTGAGCACCCTGTATAGCGCTTTTACCTAAAACGTCGAATAACCGAGTTATCTGCTGTTTTAACTGAGTTGTTTGTTGTAAAGTTTGATTTTGACAGTTTTTATTGTGACCGCCCATAACTCTGTTATTTTGACAGTTACAGGGTGGTTCAATATACCAATTTGTAGCCCTTGAAATTGTCTTTGGATCACACTGTATCCCATATATAGTAGAAATGTCACGCTACCGAAAGATTGAAGCTTTTATACCGGGAATGTGTTGTCCAAAAGGTAGAACATATAGAACATCTGTACAGTTAAATCAGATTACTATATTTCTAAAAAATCATATTATTTTGAAAGTTTTCGGTAATTTTTCGGAAAAAATTGGAAAATTACACAACAACAATCCAAATAAAGTATAAACATTATTTCGCTAGTTAACAGTCACGTGACCTTTAGGATTTCGGTTTGACATTGAAAAAGAGTCACGTGACTTTTAAAAAAATGTTTGATTATTGAAAATCCTTATGCGACTTTATGAACTTCAAAAAGAGAGTCACGGGACTACAAGTGAAGCGGCCGAAATACATTTTGGGTGCCACTTTAATAACATTGCCCTGATTGTCTGTACAAACAAATTGTATTCATCCGTTACAAACTCAATCATCAAAAGCCCCACTAAATACAAAGTCAATGGCGGCCTGTAAGTCTCCGGAAGCCGCAGCTAAAGCCCTTAAGTTTCTGCCCTCGTCGTTCAAACCCAATTCTCTCATCTGTCTCAACTGAGCTGCATACCTTCAAAACGAACCTTTCTACACTGTTTTGACAGATTAAAAACCACCTTTAAGGTACCTGGAAGAGTTGCTAGCCGGCGACAAAGCTTGCTGCAACATTTCGGTGGTGATGCGAGCTACCGGAGGGGCGGAAGCGGCAGCTAGGGCGTCAGCTAATTGAGCTGCAGTTATCGCTCCTGAAGAGGGTCCGTCGCCCTCCATTTCGTCATCGTCATCAGACAAGGCGTCCAACGAGAATGAGTGCCCCGAAGGGGATAACGGTTGTAGTAACGGTTGTAGGTAACTCTTGGTATCAATAGTTATTTGGTGGAAATCTGTGATTATGTAGCGAGCTGCTGCAAATATTAGTGGCTTCTTCTCTGCAATCTATATCAGAGAGTAAAACACAAATCAAAATAAAAAAATAAAATAAAATTAAAAATTAAATATAATAAATAATATAATAATTTTATTTTATTTTTAATTAAAATCAATCAAACAATGTGTGCTCATAAAAGAAAACTAACTTGAGAGCAAACTTTTGAATCATCCATCTGAGCCAAAAGCTCAGGTTTGGATATAAAAGCTATAGCAGCCGGATCAGATTGAAGACCTGGAACTGCAGCAATAACTTTGTCCAGCTCCTCGGGATTCTCCAGACGCTGTAACCGTACCATTAGCTTGATTACAGACAAAATAATCAAAACTTACATGTAAAGTGCTCCTAAAAGAGAGTTGAGAGAACATTTTTAATCTACGATAGCTTGTAGTGAATTCTTTGATCATTGCTTCGGTGATTTTAATATTTTCGGGCTCGCTAGGGGGCGTCCTGGCCACTTTTTCAGTCACGTGAATAGTCACCCCAGAGGTGACCCCATAACTGGACAATGGTTTGGACTGTTCAAGCAAATGTCCACAGAAAGTCAGGTCTGCAATATGAAATTAGACTGAAAGTGTAAAACAGGAATGGGGGAAAACTAACCGTAACCATTGCAGGCCTGCTCTCCCAGTTCTTTAGTCAAATGGGGACTAAGGGCATCCACTTTAGCCTCAAAATCCAAATCGTCCACTCTCACTCTACGCAGTTTGTCTTCGCTCCATATGCCCAGGAAGACGCTTAAGGCCATTTTACACCTCTTGTTTTCCG
The DNA here is from genome assembly GCF_016097725.1 of Ips typographus. Lineage (NCBI taxonomy): Eukaryota > Metazoa > Arthropoda > Insecta > Coleoptera > Curculionidae > Ips > Ips typographus. The sequence goes on along the minus strand of NC_138434.1, from coordinate 2,308,202 downwards.
ACGTTTTGGCTTATTTTTCGTAGAATTACAAAGCAATTCTTTGTGATTTTAAATTCACAATTTTGAGGTTATGCTATATGAGAAGTGTATTTGAAATTTGAACGTATGTGCAGTTCTAATTATAATAGAATCAATAGGTTAGACAGAGATAGCCTTATAAGAATCATGTTAATGCTCAGTTCAGTCGTAGCTGTCATTGCAAAACCATGGAGGTGCTAATCAATACAAGACGAATCCATTGAAGTACTAATACATTTTATGTAATCAGTAATGCACTGATTAGGTTATTCCATAGCGGTAATTTTTGAGTTGGAAAATTTCATTTTGGGGAAATTTAAATAAAAATTGTCCTTGATAGGGAATTTTCAATTATTTTAACGTCAAAATGAAATCCCAAAGGTCACGTGACTGTGTATGAATAAAATTTGTTTTTCTAATTTTGGCATATAAAGTGACACTTTTCAAAACTGATTAGAGTGACAAAACGTTTTACTTTATGTAACTAGTTACATAAAAGTATCACTTTATGTAACTAGTTATGAAAAGTTCATTTCATCACTCCCTGTTTTTATGCATTTCCGTAGAAACATATGGGCGACATCCATCATAACATGTCGTTGTCACTGTTTATACAGGGTGCTATGAAAGTGAATATTTGTGTTAAATCACTTTAAAAGATGGTTTTTACCGCTTTTTGGTCAAAATTAGAAAAAATTATGTATGCAACACGTTTCGAAAATGTCTTATTGTGAAACTCATTCAAATTGTAGGACCTCGCTGCGCTCGCCCTACAAACATTCATTCGTTACACAAAATCGAACTTTTCGTAACTGGTTACATAAATAGCTATTGTAATACTGTCAAAGTTAGATTTATTAATCTGGGATATGTCGTTTTTCTGCCCTTAAAGAGTTATATTTTCGCCTTGTATCATATTCATTCACCATGAAATCCAGATTCGATAAAAATGCGGAATATATTCAATAATCAATCCGTATTAGTTATTGTTAAAAATTTTTGTTAAAAGCTTGTTTATACACTTCTCCTTTTATAAAGTATAATGACAGAGAGAAAAACAATACATCGTCTGTGCTCTGTCATTTTGAAAATCCGTTATTCTGATTTGTTGTACAGGGTGCTGCATTTTCGATGGTTTTACGGGGTACAGAGAAAACGGTAATAGATAGAAAAAAAGTAGCATACGTGTTCCGATCTCATTTTCTGAGCTGAGATGATTGGCGAAGAGTGGGCTGCGCAAACTTCTTTCGTTTCAAAGATACGGGGGGTTTTTGAAAATTGGTCATTTTGGAACCTCCTCTGTATTTCATTTGCTATTAAAGTTATCAAAAAAGGAAAAACGGTTTCCGGTAGAAGTTTTGACGTAGAATCCAATGGCGTAGTCAGTTTTTTTCTATTACGTTTAGTTTCTGACATATGACACTAAGTTATATTTTTTTTAATGGAACACCCTATATATTTTTAGGTCATTTAATTCTGTTGATTTTTACTATTTCAACGGTGTATTAAAACATATAAGTTTGTAAACGTTAATCTTCGTAATTAGAAAAAAAGCGTTTCCTTAATAAAAAAGTGCTAAATAATATGTATAAAAATACCCACAGTCGAAAACAAATTTGGCTATATTCATATTAACATGTTACATGTCGTTTATAAACAGTTTTTTTAACTTCTACCTTAAAAATAGTAGAAAATAGAAATGGCCACTTTTCTTATTAAAGTGACGGTAGAACTGTTTGTAACTTAGATTTTTAATAAGATTTATTAAAAATATTTAATTTCCTGTTGTGTTAGCTTATACGATTTCCGATTTTGTTTGGTATTTTAGATATTGGTTATTTTTTAGCTTAGCAAAGGTCCTTTTTTTAAAATAACAGGATTAACCTCTACAAACTTATATGTTGTAATACACCGTTGAAAAGGTAAAAATAAACAGAATTAAATGAACTAAAAATATATAGGGTGTTCCATTTAAAAAAATATAACTTAGTGTCATATGTCAGAAACTAAACGTAATAGAAAAAAACTGGCTACGCCATTGGATTCTACGTCAAAACTTCTACCGGAAACCGTTTTTCCTTTTTTGATAACTTTAATAGCAAATGAAATACAGAGGATGTTCCAAAATGACCAATTTTCAAAAACCCCCCGTATCTTTGAAACAAAAGAAGTTTGCGCAGCCCACTCTTCGCCAGTCATCTCAGCTCAGAAAATGAGATCGGAACACGTATGCTACTTTTTTTCTATCTATTACCGTTTTCTCTATACCCCGTAAAACCATCGAAAATGCAGCACCCTGTACACTGACGTTACTGGAACTGGGCACCATTTTTTTTACGTGGACAACGTTTTAGTGTTGCTTCAGTGTTTTTGCACAAAAAATGCCGTAAATAGTGTCCCGTATATCCTAAAAATTACACGAAACTGTACCCCAAACCCCAAAAGTGTTTTGACATCTGCGTGAACTATTTTTGAGGTCCGGAATCGGTATAATTATGTAATCAGTCACATGGTTAGCATAGGTTCACCTGAGCATTTTTTTGTTTATTACATTTAAGCAAAAATTGGCAACATTGTACTATAAATGACAGAACAGCCGATGTAAGCAATGTTGCCAGATCTACCGTTAAAACGGTATATCTACCCTTTTTCTGTTTTTTTTTTGTATATATCTACCTATCTGTATTTAATTACATTGTTATTATGTTGTTTGTGAAACTTTTTATAAACTTTTTCAGTTTATTTAATAGGAAATTTATTGAGGATTCTGAAAATGCGCTTAACTGTCATTTTCCTAATCCAAATGATCCTCTAAAACCACGTGATGCCCGTCAATAATGTCAAAATTTGACTAGAATTTGCAAGAATTACATTTTAACACAGTTTTCGAAACAAGATAATTTTTTGAGATTTATGACAGTTATTTTGACAATTGTCACGTGACCGTCTAGCTAAATAGTGTTCTACAATCACGTGACAACTGTCACTAACGTCAAAACTGTCAGACTGTGCTCTAAAAAATCAGTGTTTAGAAATGTTTTCTTGCAGTATTTGATATAAAACGAGTTTTTGAGATGTATGACAGTTATTTTGACAATTGTCACGTGACCTTCAACCTAAATAGTATTCTACAACCACGTGACAACTGTCACTAACGTCAAAACTGTCAAACTATGCTCTAAAGGTGCAAAAATCAGGGTTTAGAAACGTTTTCTTGCAGTATTTGATATAAAACGTGTTTTTGAGATTTATGACAGTTATTTTGACAATTGTCACGTGACTTTCTAGCTAAATAGTGTTCTTAAATCGCGTTACAACTGTCACTAGTGTCAAAACTGTCAAACTGAGCACTAAATTTGCAAAAAACTGGGTTTAGAAACCTTTTCTCGTAGTATTTGATATAAAATGAGTTTTTGAGATGTATGACAGTAATTTTGACAATTTTCACGTGACCGTCAAGCTAAATAGTATTCTACAATCACGTGACAACTGTCACTAACGTTAAAACTGTCAAACTGTATTCAAAAGATGCAAAAATCAGGGTTAGAAAAGTTTTCTTGTATTATTTGATATAAAACGCGTTTTTGAGAAGTATGACAGTTATTTTGACAATTGTCACCTGACCGTCTAGCTAAATAGTGTTCTACAATCACGTGACAACTGGCACTAACGTCAAAACTGTCAAACTATGCTCTAAAGTTGCAAAAAACAGGGTTTAGGAACGTTTTCTTGCAGTATTTGATATAAAACGTGTTTTTGAGATTTATGACAGTTATTTTGACAATTGTCACGTGACTGTCTAGCTAAATAGTATTTTTAAATCGCGTGACAACTGTCACTAGTGTCAAAACTGTCAAACTGAGCACTAAATTTGCAAAAAACAGGGTTTAGGAACGTTTTCTTGCAGTATTTGATATAAAACGTGTTTTTGAGATTTATGGCAGTTATTTTTACAATTGTCACGTGACTGTCTAGCTAAATAGTGTTCTTAAATCGCGTGACAACTGTCACTAACGTCAAAACTGTCAAACTATGCTCTAAAGATGCAAAAAACAGGGTTTAGAAAAGTTTTCTTGCATTAATCAATATAAAGAGTGTTTTTGAGGTTTATGATTCTTGGCAATGGTCACGTGACTGCCTAGCTAAATTATCCTTTAAAACCACGTGATATCTGTCACTAATGTCAATACTATTAAAAGACACCCTGTATAATAAAGTAAAATGAATGAATTTGTTTTGATCTACCGTTTTTTGACTGGTTATTCAACCGACTTGGACTGTGTCCACAGAAGATAGGTCTACAATTAAATATTTTGACTTGGCAACATTGGATGCAAGTGGTTCATTCACCAATTCATAGTAAATTATAAAATTTTTCAAAACTGTTTTTTTTTTGCAAAAAATGATGAATTTTTCGCCTCCAGTCTGTATTATAGAGACATAGATAACAAGATCCCATTTCATTGTAGTTTTCACTCACTTTTGGGTGTTTCTAGGTTTTTAACGGGTTTTCATCATCATCACTGTCAATGTCGTTGGTTGAATCAGGTGTTAGGATGCCCAAAAGACGCTTTGAGGGAGTTTTGAGCTAAAAATAATAAAAATTAATATTACAATTGTTGTATCTGTAAAAAATGGCATCAAAATTGATAGGGCAGGGTAAGTATTTTTGAAACGAGGGAAAGGAATAATTAAGCGAAAAACCTGTAGAATGTGACAGGAAATCGCCATTGTTAGCTGCTTTTGTCACATTCTATCAAGAATTGAGAATTCCATTCCCTGCTTTCAAGAATTAGGGCCCAGAAAGTGAGGCCCCCTGTATTGTAAATGTCTCACATTGTATATTTAAATACTAAGATTTTGCAAAAATTGTGATGACGTCATAAAACGATGATGACGTAACCCAGCATTAAACCACGCTTAACGAAGGTAAACAGACTGAAGCATTCGAAGGGCCCTCCACAAAAGCCCTTTTTAAAAAACCTAACACGATTCGCCTGATTGCCTTGGGTGGCACCGCCCTAAAAAGGAACGCCCCACTCTTCACCCCCCATGCCTGTCCGCCATATTGACATTGGTCGTATTGGTTCAATTTTTTTGTGTTACGTCATCGTTTTGTCCTTCACACTGTTCAAAAGTGACTCACTCTGTATACAGAACGACAACTTACAATGCAGACATCGATCTTGGAGACTTATTTAAAAGGGTTTCTCCTGTTTATGCGTTTCAGACTCTGTTTTCCTCCACAGTGTGGGGGAGGGGGTGGCGTGGCCATGGTTACGACAGGCTTTTTTTTTGTAAGATCTTTTTTCTCCCCCGCCTTCGCCATCTTTATTTTTACCCCCAATGGATTTTTACCCGGATTGGGCGTCTCCGGGGAAACTCTCGTTAGGGCCGTATCATAATTGAGACGGCGTACGTTGGTCTAATATTCCTTAAATTACTGGACCAAACTAAATTTTACTCTAAAAATGGATTTGCTGGTAGTTTTTGGCTTTTAAGGGCGGAAAGTCGGTCCGCAGGACGTCAATCCCGCTAACGATTTATTGCGATAAACACGGCGAATTTGGGGTACTTACCTCAAATAAAAATATTAAACTAACTGGAAACTAATCGCAATTTTTTGCCCTTTTTTGCGAATTTATGAGAAATTTCAGTGGGATTTCCTTTGGTTCTACAGTCAGCTCGAAATTCGATGCTCACCATTGGGATCTCAGTTATTATTGAAGTAACAAAAATGTTTAAATTAGAAAAGTTTTAAAGAATTACATGATAACATGTAAGAAATCATCACTGTATTTTTGAAATATTTCGAAAACAAAAAATAACAGAAGATTTTTCAAAAAAGATTTGAATTAGCCATCTAATTCTTAAAAACTTTTCTAATATAAACATTTTTGTTACTTCAATAATAACTGAGATCCCAATGGTGAGCATCGAATTTGGGACAGACTGTAAGAAACTGTAATGGTTGTTAATAAAAAAATTGTTTGACCGATATACAATGTTGTCAAGAATATCTTTGCTATAACACTGATAATGTCCAAATTACTCTAAACCACGTCAGCTTTAGGAAATCTCTAAGGGAAGTTATTAAGAAAACTTTGAATGAACGATTAGCTGTAATCGTAAATCGTAAAGTAAATATGAAATACATATTTTAATATTTTTCAAAATACTAAGGCTATCATAACAAGAATAAAAAATATAAAGATTCCAATTTCATAATTTAAAAAGCCCGCTAGATGTGACGTAGACGGTTTTCAACCAATTAGGTGCGAGGACCATCAGTTCTTTCTAGTCCGGCTTTCGTGTTGCCAGTTCGTAAACTTTTACCGATTCAAATTATTCTTGACAAATTAGAAAGAAAGAGAAATTACTTTTTGATCAGTGAAATAAAAAAGTTGGCAACATTGCACTCTGCGGAGATGCTGTCAACCGTCAGACTGCCATAGCCAATAAAACTGCTGAAAGTCGTCTACGTCATATACGCGTCAAAACAGTCGATTTGAATTTATTTATGCATTTTCAAAGACTTGTAAATTATTGTTTTTTGTAAATAAACTAGAAATTCCGACATTTCAGACTAAGCTTCCCGATTTATATGCATTGAAACGCACTTTTACGTTATGTGGGATGAACCTATTTTTAATTGTTTTCAGTATTATCAGAACTATCTACTAAATTGGCAACCTTGTTAAAATCGTAATAAAACAATCACTGACAAGGTCAGTTCTCTGAAAAAAGACTGACCAAAGTGCTGACGTGGTTTTGTCGATATTTTAGGTTAGGTTAGTTATGTCCGTTTCCGCAACATTGGCTAAGTTGAGTTTAAAAACAGCTTAGAAAAGTTTAGTTTAGACTGTGTTAATTTGCACTTGATCTGTCACATTCAAACCTCAATTTAGCGTAAATTGTTGTTTAAATTGGCTTCAAATTAGTTACCAACCTAAGAGCATTTTTCGTGAACACTGAGAAAAGGCTAATAAATGCAAATGCATTAAATAGATGGGTTTCTTCGTAGAATTGCACTCTAAGTTGTATTCACAGCTCCATGGAACCAAATTTAACATTTCTGACGGTTAAGGAACTCTTCTATACTTTTCTTACGTCACGTGACAGCTGTCGTAATTTTCTAAACGCACTCACTAGTGACCTGAACGTATAAAATGCCTAATAGATGTGTTTCTTCGTAGAATTGCACTCTAAGCTGTATACACAGCTCTATGGAACCAAATTTCACATTTCTGACGTTAAGGAACTCTTCTATACTTTTTTTACGTCACGTGACAGCTGTCATAACTGTCAAAACTAACTTATCAATGACCTGAAAGTATAAAATGCCTAATAGATGTGTTTCTTCGTAAAATTGCACTCTAAGTTGTATTCACAGTTCTATGGAACCAAATTTGACATTTCTGACGTTAAGGAACTTTTCTTACGTCACGTGACAGCTGTCGTAATTTTCTAAACGCACTCACTAGTGACCTGAACGTATAAAACACCAAAATATGTGTTTCTTTATGGAATTGCAGCGTAAATTGTGTTTACAGCTCCATGAAGTCAAATTTGACAGTTGAGACGTTAAGGAACATTTTAGTGCTTTGCTCGGGTCACGTGACAGCTGTCATAACTGTCAAAACCCACGCACCAGTCACTTGAAAGTATAAAATGCCAAATAAATGTGTTTCTTTGAAGAATTATAATAGGTAAGTTGTGTTTACAGCTCCATGGAGTAACATTTGACAATTCTGGCTTTCAGGAACACTTTTAGACTTTTCTTACGTCACGTGACAACTGTCTAAATCCACACACTAGTGATCTGAACGAATAAAACGCCCCAAATATATGTGTTTCTTTGTGGAATTGCACTGTAAGTGATTTACCGCTCCATTGAGCCAAATCTGTCAGTTATGACGTTAAGGAACATTTTAATACTTTTTTTGGGTCACGTGACAGCTGTGATAACTGTCAAAACTCACTCACCAGTGACCTGAAAGTATAAAATGCCTAATAGATGTGTTTCTTCGTAGAATTGCACTCCAAGTTGTATTCACAGCTCTATGAAACCAAATTTGACAGTTCTGACGTTAAGGAACTATTCCATACTTTTCTTACGTCACGTGACAGCTGTCATAACTGTCAAAACCCACTTATGACTGACCTGAAAGTATAAAATGCCAAAAAGAGGTGTTTTTTGAGCAATTGCACTGTAAGTTGTGTTTACAGCTTTATGAGACAAACAACTTTGTTACAGTCCTGGTAAGGCTCGAATTTCCGTTGGTTTGACTGCAAAAAAATACAATACTTGGCCAACTGGAGTTTGACAAACTTGATCCCATTCAAAAGTCAAAAAACCCCCGACATGACTGAGAATCGGGCATTCAAATCTCTGTTTCTCTCACACTGCATTTTTTTCCTCTATTCTGGGTCACATTGTTTCAAACTCGTGAAGGGTGCAACGAATCCGGTCCGTTTCCAAACTGTTTCGTTCGGTCCCTGAAACAATTGTCACCGCTTCCGACCACTTATAAAAAAAAAACAAAAAAAGAACATTTGCATATGCTGCAAATGAAGAAAGGGGATGGAAAGGGTGAGACAATCGAACAGGGCACATAAAAGTGTCCAGTACTGAAAGGTTGCTCGATTTGCATGTAATTAAAACCAGGAAAGAAAAAAATTACAGAGAACAAAAGGGTTGTATCGGTCTTGACATTTTCGAACAATACCAGAAGATTTACGGGATGAGGGTCTCAACAACCCTGATGATGACTTGGAGCACAGTTAAAACAGTATATTATAACAAAATACAGTAAAGTTTCAAGGACTTTTTCGCAATTAAAACAATGTACACTCGCCACCCTTAATACAAATATTTGCAGCGAATTTCATCCCCTTCTGGCGATGGCCCGAATGCTAATGGGGGGATTCCGCCATTTTTTTTTTTAATAACCAACCCCCGAAAATTGCTTTCGAGATTAGAGGCAAAGTCCCTCTTTTCTACCAGTCTCAAGTTGTAATTTAATTTTTGCGCAGATCTGACAACTTTGCTAATTTAATTTTGTTTACAAAATAAAAGAGAAAATCTTGCGTTTGTTTGGTTTTTCATATATCTTCTGCAATTGTTGATATGTAATTTGTAATTTAGTAAAAATAACTTTCAGTTCAATATTTGAGTAATTCATTAAACTTTGGCAACACAAAAAATTGTTTTTATTTAAATCAACTCAGTCTGGCAACGTTAGCAACAATTTTGGTATTCATCAATTTGTTTTAGCAATAAGTGAGTTTGACAATATTGCAAATTTTTAGTCTAAATAAAAATTGAAAAAACATTATGATATTGGCAACGTTGCACAGTTCAAATTAGAAACTGTAAAAAATGTGTAATTGGCAAAAATGCAGACATGTGTTTGCAAATTGGAAAAATGTCAGTTTGACAACATAGCAGAGAGAGACAGATATATAAAAAAATTGGTTATTAACTGAAAAATGACATAAACTTTATGTTCCATAGAGGTTCAAAAGCTGAAGCTCATAAACTCCATGAATAATAATTGGAGTGGTTTTATGTCAAAATTGTCTATTTGGTATGTAGTTTAGTCTGTCATAAAAGTGTCAGCTGTCAAAACCCTCTCCATAAAGGTATACAAAACTGTAAAACAAATTTCAAATTGAACACTGTCAAATTTGGTTTCATGAGGCTGTGAATACAACTTGGAGTACAATTCTACGAAGAAACACATTTATTAGGCATTTTATAGTTTCAGATCGGTGGTGAGTGGGTTTTGACAGTTATGACAGCTGTCACGTGATCCAAGGAAAGTATTAAAATGTTCCTTAACGTCATAACTGACAGATTTGGCTCAATTCCACAAAGAAACACATATATTTGGGGCGTTTTATTCGTTCAGATCACTATAGTGTGTGGATTTAGACAGTTGTGACAGTTGTCACGTGACGTAAGAAAAGTCTAAAAGTGATCCTGAAAGCCAGAATTGTCAAATGTTACTCCATGGAGCTGTAAACACAACTTACCTATTATAGTTCCTTGAAGAAACACATTTATTTGGCATTTTATACTTTCAAGTGACTGGTGCGTGGGTTTTGACAGTTATGACAGCTGTCACGTGACCCGAGCAAGGTACTAAAATGTTCCTTAACGTCTCAACTGTCAAATTTGGCTTCATGGAGCTGTAAACACAATTTACGATGCAATTCCATAAAGAAACACATATTTTAGTGTTTTAATACGTTCAGTGAGTGCGTTTAGAAAATTACGACAGTTGTCACGTGACGTAAGAAAGGTCTAAAAGTGCTCTTTAATGCCAGGACAGTCAAATTTGACTTCATGGAACTGTAAAGGCCAGTTACAGTATGGTTTCGCCAAGAAACCCATCTATTTTGTTTTTTATAGTGGCAGATCACTGGTGAGTGAGTTTTGAAAGTTATGACAGCTGTCACGTGACGCAAGCAAAGTTTTAAAGTGTTCCTTAACGATCCAACTGTCAAATTTGACTCTATGGAGCTGTAAACACAACTTACAATGCAATTCCTCAAATAAACACCTCTATTTGGCCTTTTATACTTTCAGGTCACTGATAAGTGAGTTTTGACAGTTATGACAGCTGTCACGTGAAGTAAGAAAAGTATAGAAGAGTTCCTTAACGTCAGAACTGTCAAATTTGGTTCCATAGAGCTGTGAATACAACTTAGAGTGCAATTCCTCAAACAAGAATCTCTATTTGATTGAAGTTATGACAGCTGTCACGTGACGTTTATACCGTTTAAATTAATTGTAATTTACACCTCCATGGGTAGATATTTGGGTTGTTTTAAGTGAAAATGGTTTATTTGGCATTTAGTCTAATTTGTCATGGAAATGTCAGCTGTCAAAACCCTCTCCATAAAGCAGGTATATAAAACAGTGAAACAAATTTGAAATTCCGTTTAAATTAATTGTATTCTACACCTCCATGGGTAGATATTTGGGTTGTTTTAAGTGAAAATGGTTTATTTGGCATTTAGTCTAATTTGTCACGGAAATGACAGCTGTCAAAACCCTCTCCATAAAGGTATATACAACTGTAAAACTAAATTAAAATACCGTTTAAATTAATCGTAATTTACACCTCCATGGGTAGATATTTGGGTTGTTTTAAGTAAAAATGGTTTATTTGGTATTCAGTTTAACTTGTCATAGAAATGTCAGCTGTCAAAACCCTCTCCATAAAGGTAAACAGTGTGGTCCAAATTGGTGATGCATGTATTGGGATCTCAAAAACGGTAAGAGCTACAGAGTCGGTTAAATGGGGAAAGTTTTAGAGAATTTTATGTGAAACTTATTTCCGGTTTCCATATTGAATTATCTTTCTCCGTTTTCCGTAAAATTGGGAAAACGTCAGAGGCTGCATTTTAAACACTCTTTAACAAAGCCAAAGAGAGTTTTGAAACTAAGACGTCATTGGTTTCCGAGATATGGATGATTAACTTTGTAAATTCTTATGGCCGCCTTCAAGATGGCGTCCTCCATATCTCGGAAACCATTGACGATAGATTTTTTCTAATTACGTCATCGTGTTCTACGTAAAAAAGTGCCTTATAATGTCTTAGTTTCAAAACTTTCTTTGGCTTTGTTAAAGAGTGTTTAAAATGCAGCCTCTGACGTTTTCCCAATTTTCCGGAAAACGGAGAAAGATAATTTAATTTGGAAGCTGGAAATAAGTTTCACATAAAATTCTCTAAAACTTTCCCCATTTAACCAACTCTGTAGCTCTTACGGTTACAGAGATCCCAATACATGTAGAACCAATTTGGGACACACAGTATAAAACTGTAAAACAAATTTGAAATACCGTTTAAATTAATTGTAATTTACACATTCAGTTTAATTTGTCATAAAAATGTCAGCTGTCAAAACCTTCTCCATAAAGGTATAAAGCTCTATGGATGCCAAAACCCATTACCATTAATAGGACTCGTGTATATTTTAGAATAATTTTAAACATTTTTTTTTACATCCTGTACATTTTCTATGATTCAGTCACTACTAATTACACGCATAAAAAAAGTGTTTCGGTTAATATTTAAATGTGTAAGAGTGGTTCGATGACCATATGCGAGCCACAAGACCGGCCTAGACACAAACAAGGGCAAGTAAGCAAAAAAAAAAGGGACCGACTAAAGCTTTGAAAGGGTCAATGGGACATTGTTCCTTCGGACCCGGGATTAGCAGAAATAAAAGCGAATGGACAAAAGGGCCAGGTAACCAGGAACACCAATTACCGTTGAGGCTTATTTGGTACGTTATTCCCACCTGCAAAAAAGAAAAAAACGAAAACGTTTCCCACCTTTAAATTAAACGCATTTTATGCAAATGGAAAGTTTGAAATAAAAGTCTCCCGGTGTGGAAAAACAAAAAGTGTAACTGGTTTCTTTTTGAGACAGGTTACTTGTTACGACCCTTTTATGGGAACAGTTTTTTTAATTTATGCACGTAGTTGCCAAAGGGGTCCATCTATTCTTCTATTACAGGTTTTTTTTTTGTTTCTTACTTTATAATACCAGTTGGGTCCGTTAAGGGTCTCGTCACCTAACCAAACTAGTTCCGGAATTGTTTTCTTTCATATTTCTTTAGTGTTGATGCAAGAATATCAACAAAACCATGTAGGAAACTTAAAAAACCAGAACAAATAGTCGGGATTGTCCAAAAAAAAACAGTTTTCAGACAGAAATATGAAGCAGAACTACCAGAACCTCAACATCAGAAAGGCACCAGGATGGGACGAGATAGGAAACATTGCCTCACAAAACTTCCGAGACGCGGGGTGTAATACTTCGACTGAGGCACTTCCTGCTGACTGGAAGAGGACCGAAGTTATCCTGTTTCCGAAACCACAAAAGGACCCGCTGTTCCCTCAGAACTATCGGCCTATCAGCTTCCTGCCATCCTTGGGAAGAGTGGCAAAAGTTATCATCCTCAGGAGGCTAAAGGTGCAAGAAGAGGACGTGCACGTCATCCCCGACGAGCAATTTGGATTCCGCAGGACACTATCAAAGTCCTGAGGATGACCGAGTACATCACGGAAGAATTCAACAGGGAAAAAGCGACAGGAGTCGTGCTGATAGACGTCTCCAAGGGTTTGGCACAGAGGACTTTTAATCAAGATGCTGGATGTCGGCTTTTCAGTTTTCCTGGTAAAACTAATTAGATCTTTTCTTTCAGCTCGTCGCTTCCGAGCCAAAATTGACAGCGTCTACTCAAGTTATAGAGAAATGGAAGCACGAATGCCAGATCCACCTGGAACGCAGCGGAACAGCTTAGCGCTTTACGCGGATGACACTGCTATTATGGCCTGGAGCAGGAGCGGCCGACTCCTGACCCGATACCTTCAAGAGGAGACCATAGTATAGGAGAAATGGTGCAACAAATGGAATATCGACCTAAACGCGGAAAAAACGCAGGCGATAATCTTCAAAAGAAGACCAAAGATGAGGATAGAAGGCAACGTCAGGTTAAAAGAGATGGAAATCGAGTGGAGCAACGAGGCCACTACCTTGAGGTCAAGATGAACAAGAAACTCACGTGGGGAAGCCACATAGAATACGCCAGACAGAAAGCCAGAGCGACCAGAGCAAAACTGTACCCCATGACAAGCAGGACTTTTCACTCATCAAGTCGGTTCTTCAACCACACCTGACCTGAAAGTTCAGTTGAAGACTTGACTGAAGTTCACCACCGCAACGGAAAGGATCAAGCAGAGGGCAGTGAAGATATTCCAAAAAGCAGAAAGCAGCTAAATCAGTTACTACAAGAAGCAGTAAACTACGACGCGGAGCTAAAAGCACCCTACAAACGCCTCCGATACCAGTTATTGGATAACGGGTAATTATTAATAAGTTTGTCTTTCTGTTTCAGATAGACGACAATTCAGGACCAACTAGCCAAGAAGAAGAGGACCGCAATTTCCTCTAGACCTTCCCCAGAGTGGTGAGAATCTGAGTAGAATCTTTCCGCAGTTATCCCGGTGCTAACTGGGCTATGACTGCACTCCTGGGTGCGTATTCTTGAAACGAGGGAAAGGAATTATCAAAAGAAAGACCTGTAGAATGTGACAGGAACCCGCCATTGCCAGCTTCTTCTGTCACATTCTATCAACATTTCTCTTGAGAATTCCCTGCTTTCAAGAATAGGCCCCCTGGTACTTTCCCCCGCTTTGCCTACGCAAAAAGAGGAAAACCATCCTCCACTTACCACAGACTCTAACTCCCCAAAACTTTAGAATGCAAAAATAGACGAACGAAAGCCGGCTGTTTGGACATCCTATAGTTTGCCAGGACCACCAGAGATGGACGAGCTGACGAAGAAAGAAGAAATGGAGGACTAGAAGAGAGCCAGAAGAGCCCCTCCGTCAGCCGGGGCATTCTTCTCCCAGGACAGAGGATGCCGATGCAACTCTGGAATTCCTGGACTTGTAGCGACTTCCTCTTCCAAGCCTATCCTTTTGGTCTACAGCGATGGGAGGGTAAAAGCAGTAGTCTTGCTTGACCCATCTATCTGAGGCCAAAGAATATTGGCGCAGTCATCGTCGAGAGGTACGGAAGAGTACTTCCACAACAAACCTCCTAGCTGTCATAGGAACCGAGTTGGGTTAGGTTATTTTAGATTAGGTTAGGTTAGCTTAGGTTAGGTTATTATAGATTAGGTTAGGTTAGGTTAGGTTAGGTTAGGAAAAACCTCCTAGCAGTCATAGAAACCGAGTTAGGAGCTGTCAAATTATACCATAACATCCTAAATTAAACTTGTTTAGTTGCACTGCTCCACTGTCCGGTCAATATCTCGGTTATTTGTAATTTTTAGAAAAAATTTGTATTCAGGTAAAAGAAAGTCAAAGTTACGGGCTATATTTTGACGTTCGAACAAACCTCCTAGCTATCACAGAAACCGAGTTAGGAACTGTCAAATTATAACATCCTAAATTAAACTTGTTTAGTTGCACTGCTCCACTCCCCGGTCAATATCTCGGTTATTTGTAATTTTTAGAAAAAATTTGTATTCAGGTAAAAGAAAGTCAAAGTTACGGGCTATATTTTGACGTTCGAACAAACCTCCTAGCTATCACAGAAACCGAGTTAGGAACTGTCAAATTATAACATCCTAAATTAAACTTGTTTAGTTGCACTGCTCCACTCCCCGGTCAATATCTCGGTTATTTGTAATTTTTAGAAAAAATTTGTATTCAGGTAAAAAAAAGTCAAAGTTACGGGCTATATTTTGACGTTCGAACGAACCTCCTAGCTATCACAGAAACCGAGTTAGGAACTGTCAAATTATAACATCCTAAATTAAACTTGTTTAGTTGCACTGCTCCACTCCCCGGTCAATATCTCGGTTATTTGTAATTTTTAGAAAAAATTTGTATTCAGGTAAAAGAAAGTCAAAGTTACGGGCTATATTTTGACGTTCGAACGAACCTCCTAGCTGTCACAGAAATCGTTAGTTAGGAGCTGTCAAATTGTGACAATTTCACTAAAACTTGTTTAGTTGCCCTACTCTACTTCTCGCTCAATATCTCTTGTTATTTTTTTTTTGAAAAAGTAGCAATATAGGGTGAGCAGAATCCAGAAAAAGCTTGATGTAAATTAAACTTTAAAAATAAAAGGGCTTGAATGAGAGACCCTTCGAGATGTATTAGTAATTATTACAACTCCCTAGGGAGAGACAGGTTCTTCCTAAGCCCTTTTCAAAATTTATTCCTCACGAAAAGGGCTTTGATTAATCTTTTTTTCTTGCGTTGAAATAGGTTAGTCAAACCGGTTTGTACATGACATTCGTCTTTGAATCATTCCCACAGTCTTGTGATTTTTTTCGGAAATGAAAGCTCACTGGGGATGTTTTTCATCCCCTTCAGGCCGCATCTTTTAACTCTTTTAACCCTTTAACGGCCCCCTCGCAATGTTACTAATCAATAACCCCGGACTGCTGCAGCGTGGGGAGTTTTTCGCTAAATCTGCGCCACCACTCCCGGTTTTGCTGTTTCTGGTTTTTTTCCTCTACTCTTAGTTAACCTTCCGGTTAACAATCCCTAAGAGGCGACAGGGGGGGAGGAGGAAAAATGTCGATTACGCACAGCTAATTCGGCGTTGCCAATAAATTTATATAATCCACTACCTTGTTTCGGTCTTATTTATGGTCTTGAAAAAAAACCCCCTTTCCAAACACGTTTCTAGGCAATTTAACAAAATGGGGGGGAAAAATGATCATAATTAAAAATCAGAAGCCACATGGCGTCCGTGCGATATCATCAAATTTCCAATCAGACGCAGGATATTACGATACAAAGGTTAGTTAAAACTTTCCCAGAATTACCTACCCAAAATCAACCTGTAAATTGCCCTAAGGGTGGATTTTAAGGGCACGTGCAACCGATCAGTAACACCTGATCTGTCAATACATAAGAGCATCAGTTTTTTTTTGTGGTGCCGCTTAAGCCACCCGACAAATCAGTTTATTATGTTTGACGCCCTTTAAGGGTCTGCCAGGTAGATATTGATTGATTATGGGTTGGGGTTGCCAAAACCAACCCAAGAGTATCCATTAAGGGCTAAATCAACGTTGAAAATAACCGAAAGTTTAAAAAATTGTATGAGTTAATAGTTATTTACAGTACTAGTGTGGTATGAGCATTTTTTTGTCACGAGTGAAAAGTATTGCCAGAGTTATAGTGAGCACACCTAAGATGAGTATCCATTAGAGCTAAATTAACGTTGAAAATTACAGAAAGTTTAAAAAATTGTATGAGTTAATAGTTATTTACATTACTAGTGTGGTATGAGCATTTTTTTGTCACGAGTGAAAAGTATTGCCAAAGTTATGAGTTTTTTTAAAATTTTCCTTACCACACGGGTAATGTACTATATTGTATCTACTACTAGCTCGGTAATGAGCCTTATTACATAGCGTCCTTTGAGTTTCGTACTGAGTGATTACGATAATCGATTTTATCGCACTAGTGCTTGTAAAATCCCTCATTACCTAACTCAAAGTTAAAGAGAGTTAAAAATTGATAATTTCTGTGGTAATCATAGATAAAATATTGTACAATACTCGTGTGGTATGGCAAATTAATGGACTCGTGTGATCACTTCCCACTCGTGACTATAACAATGCTCATACTACACTAGTAATGTAAATAACTATTATCTACGATTAACTGAGAATTTGGTAATTTTTTACTCTAAGTTACTCTTACGGTGCTTTACTGCACTAGTGCGATAAAATCAGTTATTAACGCACTAGTGTGGAAAAATCAAAAAAAATAGTTGTGCTATCTTAGAGGCTACACACTCTTAGGTATTTACAAATTTGCTTTTCATCATCTGGTACAGTTTTGCATTCAATAATTTGAAACACTCTGTATAGAAAGTATTTTTAGGACCCTAAATGATTTTTGTGTAACCTAACCTAACCTAACATAATATACAAGAAGTTCAATTAAAAACCATCATTTTGGAAAATTTTTAAAAACAAAAACGTTATGAGACACATATTGTACAGTTTAAGAATTTTAAAGGCAACATATTGACAAATCACCCTGTAACTGTCAAATTACTCGTTTTACTGTATTTAATGACTTCATGGAAAAGATTTTGACAGTTGACACTTTACTGACAGAGTAGCCTTCATGTCAAACAGGTTGTATTGTTTAGGCCACAGTCAAAAGTGCTGAAAAACAAGTTAAACTGTTTACAGTCATTCAATTCTATTTTACACCTCCATGGTTTGGAATTTTGGGCGTTTTGAAGCTGAAACTGGCTAATAAGACAGCATAAAGTAGGTTGTTATTCACCTGTCATCTGTCAAACACTTCATCAAGTTATAAAAGTAGAAAACACACTTTAAATACGTAATTTTTGTATTTTTGATTTAATTGTATTATACATTTTCATGGGTGTTTTTATGAGGGTTTTGGGTGTTTTTTTTGACATTTGACATGTCTTTTAAGGAACCCTTGTCAAATTACACTTTACGTATGAAGGTATTAAGTTGAAAAACATACTTGAATGTCCAGAAAAGCATTTTAAATTGTTTAAAGTGATTTACTTGTATTTTACATCTTCATGAGCTATAGGTTAGGGTGTTTCTAACCTCAAACTGTCTATTTGACATGTGGCCTAGTTGGTTATTGAAGACTAATCAATAAAATTGTCATCCATGAAGCTATAACACCAGAAAACATACTTGAATGTCTAGAAAAGCAATTTAAATTGTTTAAAGTCGTTTACTTGTATTTTACATCTTGATGAGCTATAGGTTAGGGTGTTTCTAACATCAAACTGTCTATTTGACATGGGGCCTAGTTGGTTATTGAAGACTAATCAGTAAGATTGTCATCCATGAAGCTATAAAACCAGAAAACATACTTGAATGTCTAGAAAAGCAATTTAAATTGTTTAAAGTTATTTACTTGTATTTTACATCTTCATGAGCTATAAGTTAGGGTGTTTCCAACCTCAAACTGTCTATTTGACATGTGGCCTAGTTGGTTATTAAAGACTAATCAGTAAGATTGTAATCCATGAAGCTATAAAACCAGAAAACATACTTGAATGTCTAGAAAAGCAATTTAAATTGTTTAAAGTCGTTTACTTGTATTTTACATCTTGATGAGCTATAGGTTAGGGTGTTTCTAACCTCAAACTGTCTATTTGACATGGGGCCTAGTTGGTTATTGAAGACTAATCAGTAAGATTGTCATCCATGAAGCTATAAAACCAGAAAACATACTTGAATGTGTAGAAAAGCAATTTAAATTGTTTAAAGTCGTTTACTTGTATTTTACATCTTCATGAGCTATAGGTTAGGGTGTTTCTAACCTCAAACTGTCTATTTGACATGTGGCCTAGTTGGTTATTGAAGACTAATCAGTAAGATTGTCATCCATGAAGCTATAAAACCAGAAAACATACTGGAATGTCTAGAAAAGCAATTTAAATTGTCTAAAGTCATTTACTTATATTTTACATCTTCATGAGCTATAGGGGAGGGTGTTTCTAACCTCAAACTGTCTATTTGACGTGCAGTCTAGGTTGTTATTGAAGTGTCAACTGTCAAACAACTGTCACACTGTCAAAATTCTGAAGAGTAGTTTAAAATAACGACTTATTTGCTGTATTTTAATTTAAATCTTCATGTGTGAATGTTTTTGTGTCGAAACTGTTTATACATGCAAACTAGGTTGTTACTTAAGTGTCAACTGGCAAATTATACTCCTTAAAGCTATAAATACTAGTAGTATTTACACTTAATTGGAAGAGGAGATGCAATATTAAATCGATCACCCTGTAAATCAGATTTTTAGTTATCTTAACTAGTAATTATACTACAAAAGCTTGACTTTTTCTCTCAAGAAGTTTCAGACAAAAAAAGTAATTTGACGATTTCACACTCGGTTCGCTTAAAGACTTAATCTCGGTAATTACGAGCTGCTTAATCGAAAAAAGCCTTAAAGTGGTGGGGAAAGGGGGGAGGGGAAACTGTAAAACTTAAAGCCTCATTAGGAAGCGCCCATTCTTTTCATCTTTAACAAACCTTTGAAGGAAAATCGTCGACCGACACCCTCCCCAAATTGAAGAAATATTCGAGTCGAGCAGACGACGCCCTTTGATGTCGAAAATTAATATAAAAGCGGCCCTAATGAAAAAAATAAAGAGCTACGAGTTCGCTAACAAGATCGAAATTCGGCAAAGTAATACACAGGGGCGTAGTTTAATTTCGGCTCAAGCTGTCCTAATGTAAATGGTGTATGTGACGCTACACGCCACTGTTTTAGAGAAACACGACGAAAAGAAAACGCAGGCAGGAAAAATGGAAATGAGGATAATTAAAATGAGGGAGAGTCAGGAACTTCGTTTTTAAGGGGTGCTCAGCACCCTCCTGAAAACGCTATTTCGTCGTCGATAAGATATTGGAGTCCACCCCCGTTCCCTTCCGCCCCTGGGGCGCCCAAAATGTCTGCCGCCCCGCCTGTCAATCAACCGCCGGTGGGTGGAATTAGGCAGGGGAAAAATGGAAACCATATTGGATGCGCTCGACTGGATTGCGAATTTCAAATGGATGCCTGTACCAGGATTTTTAAATTCAACGAGTTCAAGTTGTAAGTTAAGAGTCTTTCAATTTTGAAAATTTAAGAAAGTTTATTTATCATGCAACTGGTTTTTATTAAATATATCGCAAACGGATAAACTAACAAAATCTTTGCAAGAAAGCAAAATTGTTCAGAATTAAACGTAGAATCTGGTTATGGAACTTTAAAAGCTCTCGAAGTCCCCTAAGGGTGGTCAGGAGCTGACAAACAAACACAACCCTGTAATTTGCCACACCCTGTATACATTTTACCAAAAGGAACCATGTGACTGGTATGACAGGGAAAAGCACCCAAAGACCTTGATTTTGAGTGGGGTGGACACCTTGTAACTTAAAAAATGGCGGGGTAATTCAATTTTGAAAATTTAAGAGTCCGTTTTGAAAGTTTTGGTTAAAGTATCATGAAACTGGTTTTTATTAAATATCTCGCAAACGGATAAAGATACAGAAATTCTGTAAGAAAGCAAAATTGTTCAAAATTAAACGTAGAATCTGGTTATGCAACTTTGAAAGCTCTACAAATCCCCAAAGGGTGGTCAGGGGGTGACAAACAAACACAACCCTGTAATTTGCCACACCCTGTATACATTTCACCAGAAGGAACCATGTGACTGGTATGACAGGGAAAAGCACCCAAAGAGCTTGATTTTGAGTGGTTTGGACACCTTGTAACTTAAAAAATGGTGGAGTTATTCAATTTTGAAAAATTTAAGAGTCCGTTTTGAAAGTTTTTGTCAAAGGGTTTTTATTAAATATCTCGAACAAACGATTCACTTTACACGAGCAACACTAAACACTGAACACTGAGTGAAATACACTATTAAGCAGAACGGCATTTTGAATGCAGCTGGGCAGCCGAAGGGCAACTAAATTAAAAACCATGAAATGCCCACCATGGGTGGAATAAAATCGCACGTACAAAGAAAGCCTGATGATGGTAGGGAACGTACCGGTTTTATAAGAGCCCTTTTTGTTAACAACTACATTTAAATAGGTACATGGCCAGTATCAGAACGATTGAGCTGGCTAAGTGCTCAAAAATTGTACAGGAAGATTAATTTAAATCAAAACAGTTTTAAAGAAGACTGAAACACTATTAGCTTGAGAAAAGAAGAAGAGAAATTTTGTAAGAAAACTCACTGATTGCTGTCAAATGCTAGAATAATTTAGAAATTTTCAAAAAATCTCTATTAACGTGAGAAAAGAAGAGTGAAAGTTAGAAGAAAATTGAGTTAAGTTTTCTGTTCAGTTTCTACTGCACTGTTTTGTTTAAACCTGAATTTCTGCCTTATTTGCCTGTCAAGGCAGGAACTTTTGTATGTCAGTGGATAGCCAATGAAATGGGCTTTCCAAAGGTGTGGCAACATTGTTTTGTAAGTTGCAGCGTTTGGCCGCTAGAAGGCATCAAAATTGACTTAAGTTTTCTGTTCAGTTTTTACTGCACTGTTTTGTTTGAACCTGAATTGCTAATTTATTTGACTGACAAGGTAGGAACTTTTGTATGTCAATGGATAGCCAATGAAATGGGCTTTCCAAAGATATGGCAACACTGCTTGATGGCTTGAATCGTTTGGCCACTAGAAAGCTTCAAAGTTGACTTTTGTGATAACTAGACAACGTAGCATTCAGTAAACCTTCTCAATCAAACTCGTACAATATCATATTGTTATCTCTCTCGTTTTCAAGTGAATATGTTTGGTGGCTCCATCTCTCGTCACTTATCTATCTTTAATACTCCTTGTTTTTATTAAAGTTAAAATTAAATTACTTTTATTTTTTAATTTTTGTATTTGACTGTTTTCCTTGTAGCATTGCTAATAAATGAACATTATCATTTAAGAAAATGCATCATATGCTTGTTTCACCCTGTAAACTGGGAATAAATCAATTTTGGAAAGCATCTTAAGAAGATTCAATTTAAATACAATTTTCGTATATAACTTTTTTCTGGGAGCACAAAATGGCTTCCACTTATATCAATCTTACGCAGGTTATTTTAATGGAAATTCCTATTTTAGCGTTGCAACTTTGTGATAGAGAGGAATGTCAAATTATCGGCACGCCCATCCTGGCCGCAAATACCGTAGTAAACCGAAAAAAATTGCCGATAAGAGCAATCGAACCGGAAGCGGTAAACCGATCATTACGTAATGGCTGGTAAATATTGCAGAGGCCAATTTTACGCGTTCCTTTTTAAGTAGCTGATCGTTGTCGGAGGCCCTGAAGAATTTTTTTATTACGGTCATTACAGACCTGAACTTATCGATTTCAAGCCGAATGAGCGCTTTAAAAGTGTCGATTATGTTCGCGAAGGCCGTTTTCGCTCTTTCGCGTAGGTTGTTAACTAAAATACCCCCTTTTTCTTCTGTCCTTGCAGGTCACGCAGTATTTGATGTTTTTATGCAAAATTGGCAGATTTTCTAAATTTTGTCATTTTCCAATCATTAAGTAAGTAGTAATTCACTGCTAATCTTCGTCGTTTTTGCAATAATTATACTGATTAATGTTCAAAGGTTGTCAATTATTTAAACCTGGAAAATGTCCTGTGTTAGTTCAACAAAAAAAACAAAATGGCGCTACACGTCAATCGGCCATTTTGAGTTAAATTGTCAGAAACTGGTCACGTGACAGCTGGATTGTGAGAAACTCTTAATTTTGTTTCTGTAAAATCATAATTTGACGTTATTGCAAAGATCAAGATGGCTTGCCGACCATTTTGGATTCACAAACTGGTCACGTGACCGATCGCTGCTAACCTTAGCGGTTTGCAATTATCGATCACTCTTAAAAGTTGTCGATTGTTTTTAAGCCTGTTTAACTTTGTTAGCTAATAAACTCAGATGGCGCTACATGTCAGTCGGCCATTTTGCGTTGTCGAACTGTCGCAAAACTGATCACGTGACAGATTGATTGTTTCTACGTAATTAGCGGCCTTCCAAAAGTATTTAATTTTCCAAACATGCGCATTAAATATAAAATGTCGCGATTGCACAGAAGATGGCGTCTGATGCTTGATCGGCTATTTTGGTACCGTCAAAGTCAATCACGTGACACAGTGATGGGTAAATTACCAGTAAAGTAAATATTTTACTTTACCAAGAAAATTTGACCGGTAATTTACTAGTAAATTACAAATACTCTATTTATGGCAGTTCGAATCTTGACATCGCTTTTCTCCCTGACTGTACCAAATTTTGACATGTTTTTTCAGGTTATTGGATAGGAAATTTAATGAGGATTCCAAAAATGCACTTAAAACAGTAATTTTCTCACTCTAAGTGGGTTTTACTGGCGATTTTGTTCCTAACTGTTCTTTCAAACCGTCTTTCAGACAGTTTGTAGTTTGGCACCAATTTTCTCTAATGCTTTACCGGATTTTGCAGTGTTTTTTATGTCATTGAATAGGAAATTTAATGAGGACCTTAAAAATGTGCTTAAAATAGTCGTTTTCTCACTCTACGTGGGTTTTACTGGCGATTTTATTCCTAACTGTTCTTTCAAACTGTCTGAAAGACAGTTTGTACTTTGACACCAATTTTCTCCAAGGCTTTACCAGATTCTGCAGTGTTTTTTATGTAATTGGATAGGAAATTTAATGAGGATTCCAAAAATGCACTTAAAACAGTAATTTTCTCACTCTAAGTGGGTTTTACTGGCGATTTTGTTCCTAACTGTTCTTTCAAACCGTCTTTCAGACAGTTTGTAGTTTGGCACCAATTTTCTCTAATGTTTTACCGGATTTTGCAGTGTTTTTTATGTCATTGGATAGGAAATTTAATGAGGATCTTAAAAATGTGCTTAAACTAGTCGTTTTCTCACTCTACGTGGGTTTTACTGGCGATTTTATTCCTAGCTGTTCTTTCAAACTGTCTGAAAGACAGTTTGTACTTTGACACCAATTTTCTCCAAGGCTTTACCAGATTCTGCAGTGTTTTTTATGTAATTGGATAGGAAATTTAATGAGGATTCCAAAAATGCACTTAAAACAGTAATTTTCTCACTCTAAGTGGGTTTTACTGGCGATTTTGTTCCTAACTGTTCTTTCAAACCGTCTTTCAGACAGTTTGTAGTTTGGCACCAATTTTCTCTAATGTTTTACCGGATTTTGCAGTGTTTTTTATGTCATTGGATAGGAAATTTAATGAGGATCTTAAAAATGTGCTTAAAATAGTCGTTTTCTCACTCTACGTGGGTTTTACTGGCGATTTTATTCCTTGCTGTTCTTTCAAACTCTCTGAAAGACAGTTTGTACTTTGACACCAATTTTCTCCAAGGCTTTACCAGATTCTGCAGTGTTTTTTATGTAATTGGATAGGAAATTTAATGAGGATTCCAAAAATGCACTTAAAACAGTAATTTTCTCACTCTAAGTGGGTTTTACTGGCGATTTTGTTCCTAACTGTTCTTTCAAACTGTCTGAAAGATGATTATAATTTGACACCAATTTTCTCCAAGGCTTTATCAGACTCTGCAGTGTTTTTTATGTCATTGGATAGGAAACTTAATAAGGATTCCAAAAATGTGCTTAAAACAGTAATTTTCTCACTCTAAGTGGGTTTTACTGGCAATTTTGTTCCTAACTGTTCTTTCAAACCGTCTTGCAGACATTTTTTACTTTGACACCAATTTTCTCAAAGGCTTTACCGGATTTTGCAGTGTTGTTTATGTCATTGAATAGGAAATTTAATGAGGATTCCAAAAATGTGCTTAAAATAATCATTTTCTCACTCTACGTGGGTTTTACAGGCGATGTTGCTCCTATTTGTTCTTTCAAACCGTCTTACAGACAGTTTATACTTTGACACCAATTTTCTCAAAGGCTTTACCGGATTTTGCAGTGTTTTTTATGTCATTCGATAGGAAATTTAATGAGGATTCCAATTGGATAGAAAATTTCATGAAGATACCAAAAATGTTCTAAAAATAGTCATTTTCTCACTTCAAGTGGGTTTTACTGATGATTTTGTTCCTAAGTGTTCTTTCAAACTGTCTGAAAGACGATTATACTTTGACACCAATTTTCTCTAAGGCTTTACCGGATTTTGCAGTATTTTTTATGTCATTCGATAGGAAATTTAATGAGGATTCCAAAAATGTGCTTAAAATAGTTGTTTTCTCACTTTAAGTGGGTTTTACTGGCGATTTTGTTCCTAACTGTCTGAAAGACAGTTTATACTTTGACACCAATTTTCTCCAAGACTTTACCGGATTTTTCAGTGTTTTTTTATGTCATTGGATAGGAAATTTAATGAGGATTCCAAAAATGTGCTTAAAGATATGATTCGGTCACTCCAAGTGGGCTTTACAAGCGATTTGGTCCCTGACTGTCCTTAACAGTATTCAAATTTCAGATTACAATTTTACTGATTTATAAACCCCTAAATAACTCGAAAACAGTAAAAGTTACAAAACAACCGCAAGAAACCAAAAATGTTTCAAATCAACTGTTTAACCCAACCCCGCAAATTAGCAGTACCGTTTTTGCTTGCAGTATACAGGGTGTGTATAAAAATTATGATGATTGACTGTTTTTGGTCATATTGCACGCAATTTTTGAGATAACATTTTTTTACTTTACACCACTGAAAAGAGCAGCCCAAGACGGTTAATTTGAGTGGTTCAACCTACCTGAACTCCCAAAAACAACCGAGTTACAGGGTGTTCAAATTTCAGATCATAACTAACTGATTTGAAAATTTGTTGCATTAAACTAGTTTTTGCTAAATAACTCAATAACGGTAAAAGTTTCGAATAATTTCATAGAAAACAAAAATGTTTGTAAAGAACTACTAAACTAATCCCTGAAAGTTTGACAGTAAGTGAGTGTCGCTACTATACAGGGGGTGCATGAAAAGTGTAGTGATTCACATTAATGATATCTTTCAAGCAAATTTAAATTTTACCCATAAATTTACTGGTCAAATTGGAATTTATTAGTGAAATTGGTAATTCAAGTGTGGTCTTGAATCTAACCCTTGTGGCTTAATCATTTTTTACACCCTCCACCCAGTAATCAATAATGTTTAAAAATTGCATAATTTTAAGGTCAAACCGTTATGACATATTAAAAGTATAAAAGGCTTGAACAGGACAGCTGCCGGCCCCATCTGCATAGAGAACAAATAAATCTTATTGCGCAGCCTGCATTGACCAAAGGGCTTATGTAATCGAGGCTTAACCGGTCACTTTTTTCTACCTACCGATGAATATAGGTTAGTGTGAATGGACTCTTAGAGGGGCGATTTTTTCTTTTTTGTTGGGTTAATGAACGTTTTTCCCGGTGGAGAAAGTTGGTAATTGTACCAGCTGGCAAAGGGCCGATAGTGGGTCAAGATGCATATGCTGCTCATCTAACAAGAAAATGTGGAAAAAAAATATTTGGAACATTGGAAGGTTAAGACAAAGTTGGCCGTCTAATTGACTGTTGATGTCTCCCAGAAAAAAATTGGATAAACGAATATAATTGTTTTTTTTTTGAGAAATTCCGTAATTTTAAGGGATTATCCTAAATTTGACCGTTTAGTGAGGTTAGAAAACATCCTGTATACAAATTTGTCGGCTATTCTACCCTCAGTTCTAAGTTAAAACTACCTAACAACCTCAATAGAAAATCAAATATACAAAATGTTTCTTGTGTAGAAAATTATCTTAAACCTTGATTTGTAAATTGGTTTTTAGCTGAGAATCATCTGTGTTTAGCATAGTATAACACCCTGTATTGTATAGAAAAAATGACACAAAATTTGCAAGGTTGTCAAAGTGTATAATAACTGAAAAATTGTCAATTTGCCAGAAGCCTTGAACGTTTGAAAGAACAGTTAGGAACAAAATCGCCAGTAAAACCCACTTAAAGTGAGAAAACGACTATTTTAAGCACATTTTTGGAATCCTCATTAAATTTCCTATTCAATGACATAAACAACACTGCAAAATCCGGTGAAGCCTTAGAGAAAATTGGTGTCAAAGTATAATCGTCTTTCAGACAGTTAGAAAGAACAGTTAGGAACAAAATCGCCAGTAAAACCCACTTAAAGTGAGAAAATTACTATTTTTAGAACATTTTTGGAATCCTCATTAAATGTTCTACCCAATGACATAAAAAACACTGCAAAATCCGGTAAAGCCTTTGAGAAAATTGGTGTCAAAGTATAAAATGTCTGCAAGACGGTTTGAAAGAACAATTAGGAACAAAATCGCCAGTGAAACCAACTTAGAGTGAGAAAATTACTGTTTTAAGTAAATTTTTGGAATCTTCATTAAATTTCCTATTCAATAACCTGAAAAAACATATCAAAATTTGGTACAGTCAGGGAGAAAAGCGATGTCAAAATTCGAACTGCCATAAATAGAGTATTTGTAATTTACCAGTAATTTACTAGTAAATTAGAGACCAGATTTAGTAAGGTTAGAAAACTGTATACAATTTTTTAGGCTATTCTACCCTCAGTTCTAAGAAACTAAAACTACCTAACAACCTCAATAGAAAATCAAATATACAAAGTGCTTCTTGTGTAGAAAATTATCTTAAACCTTGATTTGTAAATCGGTTTTTAGCTGAGAATCATCTGTGTATAACATAGTATAACACCCTGTATTGTATAGAAAAAATTACACAAAATTTGCAAGGTTGTCATAGTGTACAATAACTGAAAAATTGTCGATTTGCCAGAAGCCTCTAAGCAGAAGAATTAGTGTCCTAAAAATTGTCCAAAGTCTCTAAGAAGATCCTGAGCCTCTAAAACTGCTAGATGTTTTTGAAATTATTTTGAAAATTCCTGAAACTTCCAAACACTACGTACATCGTTCCAAAACTTGTCAAAAGGCCCTAAGAAGGCCTTAAACCTTGTAATATATATTTTTTAAATTCTTTTAGAAATACCAAAGGCTTCAAAATAATACTGGCAACTTTCCAAAACTTGCAAGAAGCTTCACAGAAAATCTGTCAAAAGTATTTAAAAACCACTGAAAAACCGCCAAAACTGATCAAAAACCTCTATAAAAGAAACATTCTGAAATTGTTTTTAAATTGTCTTTATAGAATCCTTTTAAAAATTCGAAAAGTTTCTAAAAATTACGGAAAATGTGCCAAAACTTGCTAGAATCCTCTGAAATTCTTCTAAAATTTGCTAGGGACCTGTATTGAAATTTTCTAAAATTGCCAGAAGCCTCTAGAATCATTTTGAAAATGCCAAAAGTTTCTAAATACTACGGTAAATATCCCAAAATTTGCCAGACACCTTTAAGATTTTTTTAAAATTGTCAGAAGCTTCTAGATTTTTTCAAAACTTGCAAAAAGTCTCTAAGAAGGGCTGAGACCTTCTAAGAATTTTTTAAAATTGAAATTGAATTGAAAACCTTTCAAATGTTAAGGACCTTTAAGACCGTTTAAAACCTTTAATAAATTGAAAAAAAAAATTCTAAAAAACCTTTTAATACTACAGAAAATTTGAAAAAAGTCTCTAAGACGGTATGACATCTAATTTTTGAAAATTACTAAGAACTTCTAAATCCTATTGAAAACTTTCCAAAATTTGCTAGAGACTTATAAGACTGTTTAAAAGTTTCTAAGAATTTTCCAAAAAAGAAATTGAAAAACACCTTTGGAATCATTGCCAAAAATCTCTAAAAAGTTTTTAAGAATTTTTCAAAACTTTTTAAAATTGTCAGAGGCTTCTAGAATTATTTAAAATACTACTAAAGACCATTCTACGATTGCCTTAAAAGTTGTAGTAGTCTTTTTGAAGTTTAGCTTAAAAATAACAATAATTTGGTGGAAAAACATTAATTTCAGCTTTATAAACGCGTTATTTTTGTTTGAGTTTTGGTATGTTAATATTTTTTTATTTCAGTACGTTCGAAATTTTGTTGGTTATATTGTTTAGACGCGCACGGGCTTCTAATCGTACAATTCAATCAAACTGTACAACCCTGGTAGGCCGGGACTCAAACCGCTTGTGGTAGAAAAGTAGGGGAAGTGGTGGCAGTTTACGTTCGGCAGTCGAGGCACAGATGGCACCACCCTTCAGTGCATTTTGCCATATCGCACTACCGCTTGCCGGAAAGTAGTTTTGATAATCCCTTTCCTTTAAATAGTCCGCAGTATAACTTACTACTCTACCGTTTTTGTTGTTCTTCTACCATTTTGATGTTTTTATTTTTGTGTTCAATCTACCGTTTTTAACATTGCCATTATGTAGATTGTGAAACGTTTTATATACTGCGAATTGCCAAATCCACATATTTTATTTTGTTGGTTATAAGATATGAAAATTAATAAAAATTCTAAAAATGTGCTTAATACAGACATTTTCTGAGTCCAAGGTTTTACAGGCAATTTTGTCCCGGAGTGTCTTTTCAAATGGTGTTTCTGACAGTTCAAACTTTGACACCGTGTTTCTCCCTGGTTATACCAAATTTTTTAGTGTTTTCTCAGGCTATTGAATAAGAAATTTAATGAGGATTCCAAAAATTTGTTTAAAACAGTCATTTTTTCACTCCAAATGGGTTTTAAAGGCAATTTTGTCCCGGACTGTCTTTTTAAATGATGTTTCTGACAGTTCAAACTTTGACACCGTGTTTCTCCCTGGTTATACCAAATTTTTTAGTGTTTTCTCAGGCTATTGAATAAGAAATTTAATGAGGATTCCAAAAATTTGTTGAAAACAGTAATTTTCTCACTCCAAGTGAGTTTTGACAAGCAATTTTGTTCCTGACTGTCAAACGGTGGACAAATCAAGGTTTAGAAAAGTTTTCTTGTAGTATTTGGTATAAAACGTGTTTCTGAGATTTATGACATATGATATTTTGACTGTTGTCACGTGACTGCTTGTCTAATGTTAAAATTTAGAAAACAAACGATGAAAAAATTAAAATTTGTATTTGTTTGAAGCATATGATTTATACAGTAAATTGACATTATTATTAATAATTAAAAATTTAACTAGTAAAATAAAAATTGTTGTTAAATTATTAATTTTTTTATATACCGTTATCTACCGTTTTTTGTGACCGATTAATCTACCGCTATTAAATATTTCGACTTGGCAACACTGACTGGACGGGTGTGCTTGACAATAATCAGTGAAGAAATGTAATTGACTTTGAAGAATTTACTTTTTCCTTCCATGTCAGCTGTTAATTGTTTTCGTTGTCCTGACAGCTTAATCAGAGTCAGGGACAGTCAAAATGTTAATTCCAGTCTCTCAGACTTTAATTTACTAATGCCGTAGTAATCAGCAGTGTTGCCAAGTCAAAATATTTAAGGCCGGTAGAATGGTCAGTCAAAAAACGGTAGATAACGGTTGATCAAAACAAAGTCTTTAATAATAGTTGTCAAACATTTTAATTATTGATTCTTGCTATAAAAACTTAAAAAATACAGATTTTTCATTTTTTCATTAATAATTGTTTTTTAAGTTTTGATATTAGTGACAGATATCACGTGGTTTTAAAGGATAATTTAGCTAGGCAGTCACGTGACCATTGTCAAAAAGTCATAAATCCCAGAAACACGTTTTATATCAAATACTGCAAGACGAACGTTTTTAAATCCTGATTTTTGCAACTTTAGAGCATAGTTTGACAGTATTGACGTTAGTGACAGTTGTCACGTGATTGTAAACACTGTTTAGTTAGACGGTCACGTGACAATTGGCAAAATAACTGTCATAAATCGCAGAAACACGTTTTATATCAAATACTGCAAGAAAACGTTTCTAAATCCTGATTTATGCAACTTTTAAGCATGGTTTGACAGTTTTGACGTTTGTGACAGTTTTCACGTGATTGTAGAACCCTATTTAGTTAGACGGTCACGTGACAATTGTCAAAATAACTGTCATAATTCTCAGAAACACGTTTAATATCAAATACTGCAAGAAAACGTTTCTAAACCCTGATTTTTGCAACTTTGGAACAAGGTTTGACAGTTTTGACGTTAGTGACAGTTGTCATGTGATTTCAAAACACTATTTAGCTAGAATATGAAGTGACAATTGTCAAAATAACTGTTAAATCTCAGAAAATCGTCTTGTTTCGAAAACTGTTTTAAAATGTAATTCTTTGGAAATTCTAGTAAACAATTCAACAATTAAAAATTCTTTTGACAATAATTCTGACAATAGTGACATCCATCACGTGGTTTTAGAGAATAATTTTCAGTAAGAAAATGACTGTTTTAAGCGCATTTTTAGAATCCTCATTAAATTTCCTATTGAATAAACTGAAAAAGTATCACAACCAACATAATGGCAATGACGTAATTAAAAACGGTGGTTTATATACAAAAAACAGGAGAACGGTAGAAAAACTAGAAAAACGATAGACCTGGCAACATTGGTAATCAGTGTTTGTAAAAATGTTATTGACAGCGTGGTTATCTGCACGATTTTAATTAAGCAAATTCCTCAACTGAGTTACCCTGGATAATTTGTTTAAAACGGCAATAAATCGAACAAACATGACATTTTCGATGGGATTCAATAAAAACACTTATTGAGCTCGTATCATAAATAAAAGCCGGTCACAAAAGCATCCAACTGAGACTGGTGAGCCAACCTTTTTCCTTTTTGCCGATACCATCCTACCCTATTCATATTTATGGTAATCAGTTTGGTGTGCGCAAAATTCTAGATAGACTGCTCTCACGCAATTAACATCGGGGGTAAGCAAGACAAAACCCTGGGACATTTGCATACATTTTCACACCTCTCAGTCTTTATGCAAATTCAACATCTGCTTTATTTTTATGTTTTTTGTTTCCTGGCGGCCTCCAGAATCTCCAGACTTGCACCCTCTTAATTCACAACACGTACGGAATGAATGCGCGGCGGCACGAAGTCCATCATCATTTTAATTTCATAAGACAATAGGCGAGTGTATGTGTGCAATTACCGCAGTGGCTTCCTGTAATTGAAAAGTCGATAGAATGCAATTGTTCACGCATGGGAGTACTTTTTAATCGCTAATTTAAATTTTAGATAAACGCCCGAGCCACTCGATTTAAATAAAATTATCGTTGTCGCCCCGTCCAAGGTTTCACCTGCAAAAAATTATGCGAAAACGCTGTTTGTTCATCTAAATCAGTTACAAGAACAGTTGGGATGCGTCCGAGTGCAGAAACGTCACCGTACCGCTTGACCATTGGCGTAAACGCGATTCAAAGTCGATTGAAAGCAAACTCGTCCAACGTTTCTCACCAAATTTGAAATACTGGAATTTTTGCTCTTTCTGGTTTCTGTTACGTTTGGTTTTCTCAGAATAGTGTGCAATTGTGACAACTTTGACATTCGTCCAACGTTTCACCGGCAAAAAGAATATGCCAGTAAACGAAAACGCTTTTTGTTCACCTCAATCAGTTGCATGTAAAGTTACAAGAACAGTTGGGATGCGTCCGAGTGCAGAAACGTCACCGTACCGCTTGACCATTGGCGTAAACGCAATTCAAAGTCGGTTGAAAGCAAACTCGTCCAACGTTTCTCACCGATTTTGAAATACTGGAATTTTTGCTTTTTTCTGGTTTCTGTTACGTTTAGTTTTCTCAGAATAGTTTGCAATTGTGACAACTTTGACATTCCTTCAAGGTTTCACCTGCAAAAAAAGATGCAAAAACGCTTTTTGTTCACCTAAATCAGTTGCACGTAAAGTTACAAGAACAGTTGGGACCCGTCCGAGTGCAGAAACGTCACCGCAACGCTTGACCATTGGCGTAAACGCGAATCAAAGTCGGTTGAAAGCAAACTCGTCCAACGTTTCTCTCCGATTTTGAAATACTGGAATTTTTTATCGTTCTGGTTTCTGTTACGTTTAGTTTTCTCAGTATGGTGTGCAATTGTGACAACTTTGACATTCGTCCAATGTGTCTCTTGCGAGATGACATCTTGTCATCAAACGATTGATGACATTTGACAGATGTCAGAGGTTGAGGAAAAAAGTGGTTGGAAACGCCACTGAGTGAAACCAGATGATAAACGAGTGACATGTTGGAACAGTCACGGGGAAAAATGGCCGCGGGCTTCGCGATTTTTCAAACGACGCCGTCGCCATCTGGATGGGACGCCCCGGTATTTATTAAATTTAATTCTATCCGGCACGGTTTGGCAACGTCATTTCTCAAGCCTAATGCCGTTTAATGGCGTTTGTTTCGAAACGACACAAACAGACAGACAGTGCCGGCTGATAAAGTGCTGGAACACCTCAACGCACAAATGAAAGACGGATCGGGAATCGAAAAGCGAGCGGGGTTCGAATCCGGTCTGCGGGGGGGTTGGAGGGGATAATCGTCCCATGAAAAATGCAATAATGGCTTTTCTCCTGCACTATTAAGCGGCAGGAGGGGCTGCAACAGCAATCGAGGGGTTGCAGGAACGTTATGGACGTCGCTTTATCACCCCCCAGTGAAGCCATGTTTCTTCCTGTCTGTGTGTATAGTTTAAGTGAAACACCTTTAGGTCAGAAACCACGAGTGTTTTATAGGTTTATAAACAGGATTTTAATAGTTACAACTGTCAAACATGTCATTACTGTCAAATCAGTCAAAAAAAAACTATGAAAGTATTTAAAATGTTTCGTTACAGTTATGAATGCGTTTAGAGCTTCACGCGCACTATTTTGACAGGTTTGAGGTATGATACACTCTAAGGTCACGTGACGACTGTCATACATCACTCTACCGCTGTCAAATACGTCAAAACTCATTCACAATCAAAGAAAACTTGTAAAAAACGTTTTATTGTCACAAAACGGTTAATCAAAGTTGTTTTATAGGTTTATGGACTGGATTTTGATAGTTGTGAAGTATGATACACTCTAAGGTCACGTGACGACTGTCATGCATCACTCTACCGCTGTCAAATACGTCAAAACTCGTTCACAATCAAAGAAAAGTTGTAAACAAAGTTTTATTGTCACAAAACGGTTAAACAAGGTTGTTTTACAGGTTTATGGACTGGATTTTGACAGTTGTGAAGTATGATATACTTTAAGGTCACGTGACGACTGTCAGACGTCACCCTACCGCTGTCAAATACGTCAAAACACGTTCACAATCAAAGAAAAGTTGTAAACAATGTTTTACTGTCACAAAACAATGAAACAAAGTTGTTTTACAGGTTTATGAACTGGATTTTGACAGTTGTGAAGTATGATACACTCTAAGGTCACGTGACGACTGTCAGACGTTACCCTACCGCTGTCAAATACGTTAAAACTCGTTCACAATCAAAGAAAAGTTGTAAACAATGTTTTACTGTCATAAAACGATAAAACAAAGTTGTTTTACAGGTTTATGAACTGGATTTTGACAGTTGTGAAGTATGATATACTTTAAGGTCACGTGACGACTGTCAGACGTCACCCTACCGCTGTCAAATACGTCAAAACTCGTTCACAATCAAAAAAAACTTGTAAAACCGTTTTACTGTCACAAAACAGTTAAACAAGGTTGTTTTATAGGTTTATGGATTGGATTTTGACAGTTGTGAAGTATGATATACTTTAAGGTCACGTGACAACTGTCATACATCACTCGACCGCTGTCAAATACGTCAAAACTCGTTGACAATCAAAGAAAACTTGTAAAAAACGTTTTACTGTCACAAAACGGTTAAACAAAGTTGTTTTATAGGTTTATGGACTGGATTTTGACAGTTGTGAAGTATGATACACTCTAAGGTCACGTGACGACTGTCAGACGCTACCCTACCGCTGTCAAATACGTCAAAACACGTTCACAATCAAAGAAAAGTTGTAAACAAAGTTTTAGTGTCACAAAACTGTTAAACAAGGTTG
The DNA here is from genome assembly GCF_016097725.1 of Ips typographus. Taxonomy (NCBI): domain Eukaryota; kingdom Metazoa; phylum Arthropoda; class Insecta; order Coleoptera; family Curculionidae; genus Ips; species Ips typographus. Next base: position 2,273,251 of record NC_138434.1, on the reverse strand, counting down.
TTTTACAGGTTTATGGACTGGATTTTGACAGTTGTGATTTTAGAGACAATTCAAGGGCCAGGTTAGGGTCACGTGACACTTGTCAAACGGATTTGTTTTCATAATGGCGGCGACATTTTCCATGGCCAACTATAACAAAAATAAAAAAAACGTTTTTCTGAGAAACTAAATATCAATAAAAAGGATTTTTTGAGCGCTTTCCAAAAATACAATAATTCAAGATGGCGGCCAATAACAATTTACAAAGTTATCATGCATTTCTCGGAAACCAATGATGATAGATTTTTTTTAATTACGTCATCGTGTTCTACGTAAAAAAGTATTTTTTAAAAATCAAAAAAATATTAATATGAAAATTTTTTTTTTCAAAAAAGCACAAGTCTAGACAAAAATATCTCTTTTTCTCCAATACCACAAAAAAAAAAGTTAAATGTCATACAAAACATTAAATTCAAAATAAGAAAAGATAAAATTGATGATGGTTTTGTTAGAAGGAAACGTCGAAATTAAACTAAATTGTAAAATCAAAAAATTCAGTTTTCTTAAAATATCTCAAAAACCAAAAAAAAAAATGTTTTCTAAAAGTGATTTTCTAAAGACCATAATCGGCAACGTTTCTCCCTTTCAAATCTGTATTTCTAACCGTTTTCAAGATCTCCATACTGGACACACTGTACAGTGGTCAAAACGGCATTTCCAGGCCCACAAATTACTCAATCAAAGTGGTTTTGCCCCACAAACCAATCAGGGACAAACATAATTACTTTCTGATCGAGGCAAATTAAAACGATTTTCCGGCCCCGCGTTCCACCTTTATTTTCTCACCTGGTTTCAAAATTTGCATACTCGTTCCGTGTGTAACGATTATTTTCGCGCACACAAAAGGGTTGTCATTATTTTATAAACGGATTCCCAAGGGTTTTTTTTCCTACTAGGTGTGACTGACAAGATTCCCGTTCTATATGCAGATGAGCCCTTTTAATTGCCCTTTTTTACGTTGCTCCGTTCAGTCAGTCAGCAGACTTTCATCGAGGCAATACGGGAGAAAAAACCCTTTTTCTCCCCGTGTGCCTTGTCTCCCTTCTAAAGATAAGGAAAAACACAAATTGAATCACCCATTTCCATCAATCCATCTTGTTTTCCATTCCGCCTTTCCAGTTTTCTTAGGTTAAAAGCGACGTTGCCATGTTTAGTGTTGTGATACAAATTAGTGTCGGTTTCAGTGAAAATAGTGACTTTCTCTGGTGTATTGTATTGTAAAGTTGAAATCACTTACATACAACAGTAAAATAGACAAAAAGACTCAAAATAAAACAAAAATATTCAATCACGTGACTGTATATAAAATTATTTACGTTAAGGTCACGTGACTTCAACATTAATTCTGGCTGTTAATCAATTTTTCCAATTCGATTTTCTGAAGTTACAAATTGTAGTTCAGAGATCAAGTCACGTGACTGTTGGACGTTTAAAGATCACGTGACTGCGTCATTACCAATAGATCTTACTGACCTTATTTAGTTTTTCACTCATTTTAATAATTTTTTAAATATCTCAGTATTTATCACAATTTTAAATAATAATTCAAACTCTGCAGGAATGTAAATAAGGCCTATTTTGGCTTCTTGCCACTCTTCTTTATAATGGGAAACTACAATAGAGCTGTAATTTGTTTTCTAGGATTTTGAACCTTAATAACAGTTTTTTCTGAAAATTACCAAAAAACTTGAACGCAACCAGAAATTTGATTTGCAGTTAGAATTATAAATGAGACACGTGACACGTTAGTTCAAAATTATACTAATAACTGAAAGTAAAGATAGGTCACATGACTGTTTACTTCCATGACCGATTATGTTACAAATCAGAGAATTGTAGTCTGTTTTGGCTTTAAACTCCTGAAAACTGCACTCATGAAGGTGTAAAACATCAATAAGTTGTTAAACTGGGTTCAGCCTATTTTCAAATGTATTTTATATCTCTACTTATCAAAAAAACACAAATTGAATCACCATTTCCATCAATCCATCTTGTTTTCCATTCCGCCTTTCTAGTTTTTTTAGGTTAAAAGCGACGTTGCCATGTTTAGTGTTGTGATACAAATTAGTGTCGGTTTCAGTGAAAATAGTGACTTTCTCTTGTGTATTGTATTGTAAAGTTCAAATCACTTACATACAACAGTAAAATGTAAATTAAAATTTGTTAAATTATGAGTATTACTAAATAATGCCAATTTAAAAGTAGTCAGAAAAACTCAAAAATTTTTTCAAAATAAAACAAAAATATTCAATCACGTGACTGTATATAAAATTGTTTACGTTATGGTCACGTGACTTCAATTCTGGCTTTTGTTCAATTTTTTCAATTCGATTTTCTGAAGTTACAAATTATAGTTTAGAGATAAAGTCACGTGACTGTTGGACGTTTAAAGATCACGTGACTGTGTCTCAGTATTTATCACAATTTTAAATAATAATTCAAACTTTGCAGGTGTGTAAATACGGCCTATTTTAGCTTCCTGCCACTCTTCTTTATAATGGGAAACTACATTAGAGCTGTAATTTGTTTTCTAGGATTTTGAACCTTAATGTTGGTTTTTTCTGAAAATTACCAAAAAACTTGAACGCAACCAGAAATTTGATCTCCAATTAGAATTATTTATGAGACACGTGACACGCTAGTTCAAAATTATACTAACTAATAACTGAAAGTAAAAATAAAATGTAAATTAATTTTTTTTTTGTAAAATTATTAGTATTACTAAATGCCAATTTAAAAGTAAGCCAAAAAACTCAAAATTTTTTAAAAATAAAACAAAAATATTCAATCACGTGACTATATCTAAAATTGTTTACGTTAAGGTCACGTGACTTCGACATTAATTCTGACTTTTAATCAATTTTTTTAATTCGATTTTCTAAAGTCAAATTTACCATTTCAATTTTCAATTATAGTACAGAGATAGTCACGTGACTGTTGGACGTTTGAAGATCACGTGACTGTGTCTTTACCAATAGATCTTATTGACCTTATTTAGTTTTTCACTCATTTTAATAACTTTTTAAATATCTCAGTATTTATCACAATTTTAAATAATAATTCAAACTCTGCAGGTATGTAAATAAGGCCTATTTTAGCTTCTCGCCACTCTTATTTATAATGGGAAACTACATTAGAGCTGTAATTTGTTTCAAAGGATTTTGAACCTTAATAACAGTTTTTCCTGAAAATTACCAAAAAAATTTGATAGACACGTGACACATTAATTCAAAATTATGCTAACTAATAACAGAAACTAAAGATGAAGAGCTCATGGAGGTGTAAAACATCAATAAGTTGTTAAACTGAGTTTAGGGGATTTTCAAGTGTATTTTATACCTCTACTTATTAAATAGATAATTTTAATACAAAAACACCTAAAAGACCATTGACAGTTTGGACTGAAGGGGATTTTAACAGAAAGTCCTACTCATAGAGGTGTAAAATTGTAAAATACAATTAACTGAGTAAACCGAAGTTTCTGGATCTGACTGCCTTTTGTGTGTTTTCTTGTTTTATACCTCTATAGAGCAAGTTTGACAATCCTGTGACAAATTTGACTGTGAAATAGTCAGTTTTGGTTTTCAACCTGTCAAAATCTTATTCATGGAGGTGTAAAATATCAAGTTTTCAAACTGATTCAGCTAATTTTTAAGTGTGTTTCATAGTTTTATTATATCTCTATGGAGCAAGTTTTAATAGTGGACAATTCTGTGACAAATTTGACTGTGAAATAGTCAATTTTGGTTTTCAACCTGTCAAAATCTTATTCATGAAGGTGTAAAACATTAGTAAATGATTTTAAACCGATTCTTCTGTTTTATATCTCTATGGAGTGGTGCCGATACTTAATATCTTCTCAGGGTAGACCAATATTGTCAGAAAAACGATTTTAAATGATATTTCCACTGGTAAGTAAGTTAAATTATTGCTGTTTTACTATTATTTCCTATAATGGACACCCTAATAACAGTATTCTGCCCATTTTTTGACTGAAAATCATTTTTTTAGTACAAATTTAAAGTCACATAACTATTTCAAATTGTTTTTAGGTTAAATTATAATTTAGGTTAGGTTAGAGACTAGTCACGTGACTAAATACACTTAAAAACATACACAGTCAGTTTTGGTTTTCAACCTGTCAAAACCTTATTCATGAAGGTGTAAAACATCAGTAAAAAATGCTTTTAAACCGATTTTTCTATTTTATATCTCTATGGAGTGGCAATCTTCTTTTAGGGTAGACCAATATTGTCAGAAAGACGCTTTTAAATGATATTTCCATTGGTAAGTAAGTTAAATTTTTGCTTTTTTACTATTATTTCCTATAATGGACACTCTAATAACAGTATTCTGCCCATATTTTGACTGAAAATCATTTTCTTAGTAAAAATTCACATAACTATTTCAAAATTTTTTTAGGTTAAATTTAGGTTAGGTTAGAGTCACGTGACTAAATATACTTATGAATTATTAGTGAGTAAAGAAATTAGCATCACAAAAGACGCCATTTGGCAACAACGTCACATGTGCGCCATTGTTAGAGCGTCGGGACGCGTCGTTGTAGACCTGGGGGGGGGGGGGGTGACGTCACGCTTAAGACGGCCACGGAGGGGTGGTTTGATGTATTTACGGCGCTGTGGAGAATAACGGGAGGGGGTGTGGGGGGAAACGATGGCACGTTATGACCTGTAAATAAATTGATGGTTTTTAGGGAAAAAAAATGAGTATCTGATCCAAAAATTCAATCCCGGATTATCCCGGCCACGTACGTCCTGACTTTTCCGGGAATCAATACAAACATTTTCCCTCCCTCGTTCCGAAACTTAATACAAACATTACAGTTCAGACTTATTCCCTGCACATTCCCGGTATTAAAAACGGGCACAGATGGGAACGGAGGAAGACTTTTGTTCCTTTATCCGGTTTTCGCTTGAACGCTGCAATTTGCATCGGAAAACTTTTCCAGTCACGAATCAAGTTTGTCGTTTTAACTCCTGCAATTTAATTAAAACACCGTTATCATAATAGAATAGTCCTTGATGATTCCAGGTTTACCACCGAAACGTTGCTTTTTAATAGACTGGAATTCACATTCTGGACAAAATATCACGTTTAGTTCAGTTTTTTTAGTAAATTCTTATGGCCGCCATTTTGAATTTTTGCATTTTTTTCGAAAGGCCTTAAATAATGCTTTTTTCTACGAGTTCTATAGAAAATATAATTTTCCTCGCTCATTTAAGAGTTTCACTAGCTAGGGAGTGAAAGTACCACCAGGGTGTGTATTCTTCTGAAACCAGGGAAGGGACTTATCAAGAGAAACCTGTAGAATGTGACAGGAACCCGCCATTGTCAGCTTCTTCTGTCACATTCTATCAACACTTCTCTTGAGAATTCCCTGCTTTCAAGAATAGGCCCCCAATGATAGATAATCTGATTGCTTATGGAATAGGTAATATGAAACTATATACCATTGCATTTGATTTTTTTGAGAGTGCAATTTTTGTAAAAGCGCCCTGTATCGAAAAGACCGAAAACTAAATGAAACACTGTTTTGGGACACTCTACAGGACAGAAAATACTCTTTAAAATTGCGCAAAAGCGAAGTTTCTACGATTAGCCGTTTTCGAGATAATTCATTTCTTTCAAAGCACAGTTTGGACTACTCCCACCACTTTATTTGAAGAGTTTTTGGACATTTTTCATTTTAGTGATATAGAAACGCCCCCTAGCGGTGGATTTAGAAAGCTGAAAATTGTTTCCAGCATTTTCTCTTGGCCACATTTACTAGTAAAACAAAATTTTCGTAGACATACTATGTATAGTTTTGTATAGGACACCCTGTACATTATAAAAATTAGTAGCACAAAGCACACTGATTGTCATTTGTTTTTCGTGATGGTGACGTTCTAAGGTCACGTGACGACTGTCAGACGTTACTCTACCGCTGTCAAATACGTCAAAACTCGTTCACAATTAAAGAAAACTTGTAAAAAACGTTTTACTGTCACAAAACGGTTAAACAAGGTTGTTTTACAGGTTTATGGACTGGATTTTGACAGTTGTGAAGTATGATACACTCTAAGGTCACGTGACGACTGTCAGACGTTACCCTACCGCTGTCAAATACGTCAAAACTGGTTCACAATCAAAGAAAACTTGTAAAAATATTTTGCTGTCACAAAACGGTTATATAACGATGTTTTACAGGTTTTGGATGGGATTTTGACAGTTGTGACTTCAGAGACAATTCAAGCGCTAGGTTGGGGTCACGTGACACTTGTCAAACATGTCAAAAAATAAGTCCACAAACCATGAAAGTATTTAAAATGTTTCGTTACAGTTATGAATGTGTTTAGAGCTTTACGCGCACTATTTTGACAGGTTTGCGGTATGGATACACACTAAGGTCACGTGACGACTGTCAGACGTTACCCTGCCGCTGTCAAATACGTCAAAACTCGTTCACAATTAAAATGCATCCTTTGACGTTTTCCCAATTTTCCGGAAAACGGTGAAAGATAATTTAATTTGGAAAACGGAAAAAAGTTTCACATAAAATTCTCCAAAATTTCCCCATTTAACCGACTCTGTAGCTCTTACGGTTACCGAGATCCTAATACATGTAGAACCAATTTGGGGCACACTGTATAATAATAATAATAAGACACGACAAACTTAATTAGAACAAAAATAAACCGTATTACTTTCAGTCCAAAAAATGTAGTTCAACTACTCGATTACCTTAGATTACCAATTGTAATTACTTTTGTAATAGTTTAATGAAAGTAATCCAACAACTTTAGAAAATAATCTCAAACTGTGAATTTGTGCGGAAAGTTTGTTTGATCCTGCGCTCCCCTTAATTAAAACGTGGGGGGGCTAAAATTAGGGGCGCGGTGTCAAGGCCAAAGCGTCGAGACCGAATTAAAATCCGCCCTTAATGAAGGACGCTTTTCGTCGCTTAGACAATTAAACCGGCTTGGGGTAGGTCAGGGAGTTTTGAAGGGATTTTTGATCAGAATTTTCTGGACAAAAACGCGTTTGTTTTAGCGCACTGCCGAACACTCAACGAAAGTAAAACAGGAAAAGGGGCTCTTTCTTCCCCTCTCCGACACATATATTTCGTGCATGCAAAGCCGCCCCCCCGGTGATTTACGCGGGGGGCGGCTTCGACCGCCCTGCGTGGATTTTCTTTATGCCTCCGTTTCTCGGGGACGGCTTATTGCTTCTTAACCCTCCCCCCCCCATACAGCGTTGCCACCTTTACACAAACTATAGTTTATATTATAATCTTTTGCAGAAATGCCAAACTTTGAAGTGATTTTTTAACACAAGTTGTAATTTTAATAAGGGATTAGTGTGTAGTAATGGCAACACTGTGTACAGGGTTGTTTCTTGAATTTTGATGTAGACACATATACGTTCCCCTCTTAACCGGAGCTTCTTTCCTCTTTTTTCTTTTTTTAAGGGCTGAAGAGACGAAATTAGGCCTCGGCAAATGGATGTGGTATCATCATTTTCCTCGCATTTTCCTCACCGAATGGGGTTATCTGGTACAGAATACGAAAATGGAATATATTAAAACGTATAAAACGAGAAAATATGCAGCGGGGCGAAATATTTTGCGTCGCTTGTTTGCTCTCTCAAATTAAATTTAAAGCCGCCGCCTCCCCCCAACCACCCCCAAACCCTTGAATGCTTGAAATTCGTATTTTTTTTTACTTTGCGTGTGTGTATAAGTGTACTAGTACCTTAACCTCACTTTTAACCAAAAAATATAACATGCATATAAAATAGTATCATAGTAGTATCTGGTGATCAGTTTTGAAAACAGTTTCGTGCACTTCAGCTGTCATTTCTCCGTTTGTTTGCATTGTTTTTGGTTGGGAATTTAGCACTGATTTCATAAATATGAAGTGACAGTGTCATATTATTTGTAATGTTAGGTTAGGAACGTGTTGTCCAACTTTAGTTCAAATGGTGCTGCAATTTTGAACGCCTATGGGGCTCGGCACTAAATCGGCCGATGCACGTCATCAGTGACGTTTAACGGACCACGTTGCCAGATGTTTTTTTTTCTCATTAAAACCTGAACATTACATCAATTTTGTATTTATTCATTTTTTATATGGCAGTTGACACAGTCTTTTTAACAGAACAATTTTAATAACAATATCAGTCAATACGGAGTTTTATTCCCTAATTCTTTTGAAAATTGCCAAAACTAAGTCAAAATAAAGTTTTGACATTAGTGACAGATGTCACGTGGTTATAAAGAATAATTTAGCTAGGCAGTCACGTGACCATTGGCAAAAATCGTAAATTTCAAAAACCACTCTTTATATCGAATACTGCAAGAAAACCTTTCTAACTCCTGATTTTTGCAACTTTTGAGCTTGGTTTGACAGTTTTGACGTTAGTGACAGTTGTCACGTGATTGTAGAACACTATTTAGCTAGATGGTCACGTGACAATTGACAAAATAACTCTCATAATTCTCAAAAATACGTTTTATATCAAATACTGCAAGAAAACGTTTCTAACTCCGGATTTTTGCAACTTTTGAGCATAGTTAAACAAAATGGCGTCAAAAGTGACAAAGACAGTGAAATTCAAGAAATTTACGAATTTTGATCACCCTGTAACTCAGTTATTTGATGAGCTACAGGGTGGTTCTTTTAACTGCTTGGTAGCCCAAAGTGTCCTCTTTTGGCCACCCTATAAGCGCCTATCACTGTCCCATAGGAAAGTGCTTTAAAACAAAATGACGTCAAAAGTGACAAAGACAGTGAAATTCAAGAAATTTACGAATTTTGATCACTCTGTAACTCAGTTATTTGATGAGCTACAGGGTGGTTCTTTTAACTGCTTGGTAGCCCAAAGTATCCTCGTTTGACCACCCTGTAAGCGCCTATCACTGTCCCACAGAAAAGGGCTTAAAAACAAAATGGCGTCAAAAGTGACAAAGACAGTGAAATTCAAGAAATTTACGAATTTTGATCACTCTGTAACTCAGTTATTTGATGAGCTACAGGGTGGTTCTTTTAATTGGTTGGTAGCCTAAAGTGTCCTCTTTTGACCACCCTGTAAGCGCCTATCAGTGTCCCACAGAAAAGTGCTTAAAAACAAAATGGCGTCAAAAGTGACAGACAGTGAAATTCAAGAAATTTATGAATTTTCATCACCCTGTAACTCAGTTATTTGATGAGCTACAGGGTGGTTCTTTTAACTGCTTGGTAGCCCAAAGTGTCCTCTTTTGACCACCCTGTAAGCGCCTATCACTGTCCCATAGAAAAGTGCTTTAAAACAAAATGGCGTCAAAAGTGACAAAGACAGTCAAATTCAAGAAATATACGAATTTTGATCACTCTGTAACTCAGTTATTTGATGAGCTACAGGGTGGTTCTTTTAATTGGTTGGTAGCCTAAAGTGTCCTCTTTTGACCACCCTGTAAGCGCCTATCAGTGTCCCACAGAAAAGTGCTTAAAAACAAAATGGCGTCAAAAGTGACAAAGGCAGTCAAATTCAAGAAATATATGAATTTTCATCACCCTGTAACTCAGTTATTTGATGAGCTACAGGGTGGTTCTTTTAACTGCTTGGTAGCCCAAAGTGTCCTCGTTTGACCACCCTGTAAGCGCCTATCACTGTCCCACAGAAAAGGGCTTAAAAACAAAATGGCGTCAAAAGTGACAAAGACAGTGAAATACAAGAAATTTACGAATTTTGATCACTCTGTAACTCAGTTATTTGATGAGCTACAAGGTGGTTCTTTTAATTGGTTGGTAGCCTAAAGTGTCCTCTTTTGACCACCCTGTAAGCGCCTATCAGTGTCCCACAGAAAAGTGCTTAAAAACAAAATGGCGTCAAAAGTGACAAAGGCAGTCAAATTCAAGAAATATATGAATTTTCATCACCCTGTAACTCAGTTATTTGATGAGCTACAGGGTGGTTCTTTTAACTGCTTGGTAGCCCAAAGCGTCCTCGTTTGACCACCCTGTAAGCGCCTATCACTGTCCCACAGAAAAGGGCTTAAAAACAAAATGGCGTCAAAAGTGACAAAGACAGTGAAATTCAAGAAATTTACGAATTTTGATCACTCTGTAACTCAGTTATTTGATGAGCTACAGGGTGGTTCTTTTAATTGGTTGGTAGCCTAAAGTGTCCTCTTTTGACCACCCTGTAAGCGCCTATCAGTGTCCCACAGAAAAGTGCTTAAAAACAAAATGGCGTCAAAAGTGACAAAGGCAGTCAAATTCTAGAAATATATGAATTTTCATCACCCTGTAACTCAGTTATTTGATGAGCTACAGGGTGGTTCTTTTAACTGCTTGGTAGCCCAAAGTGTCCTCGTTTGACCACCCTGTAAGCGCCTATCACTGTCCCACAGAAAAGGGCTTAAAAACAAAATGGCGTCAAAAGTGACAAAGACAGTGAAATTCAAGAAATTTACGAATTTTGATCACTCTGTAACTCAGTTATTTGATGAGCTACAAGGTGGTTCTTTTAATTGGTTGGTAGCCTAAAGTGTCCTCTTTTGACCACCCTGTAAGCGCCTATCAGTGTCCCACAGAAAAGTGCTTAAAAACAAAATGGCGTCAAAAGTGACAAAGGCAGTCAAATTCAAGAAATATATGAATTTTCATCACCCTGTAACTCAGTTATTTGATGAGCTACAGGGTGGTTCTTTTAACTGCTTGGTAGCCCAAAGTGTCCTCTTTTGACCACCCTGTAAGCGCCTATCACTGTCCCATAGAAAAGTGCTTTAAAACAAAATGGCGTCAAAAGTGACAAAGACAGTGAAATTCAAGAAATTTATGAATTTTGATCACTCTGTAACTCAGTTATTTGATGAGCTACAAGGTGGTTCTTTTAATTGGTTGGTAGCCCAAAGTGTCCTCTTTTGACCACCCTGTAAGCCCCTATCACTGTCCCACAGAAAAGGGCTTAAAAACAAAATGGCGTTAAAAGTGACAAAGACAGTAAATTTCAAGAAATTTGTAAATTTTGAGTTACCAAGAGATGTTACAGGAACCCGCCATTGTCAGCTTCTTCTGTAACATTTTATTATAACACTTCTCTTGAGAATTCCCTGCTTTCAAGAATTAGGCCTCTGATGATGTGCATCGGCCGATATACTGCCGACTGCTCAAAGTTGCCAAATTAACTGAAAACAGCGTGCAATATTTGAGGAAAGGGTGGTTTGAAAATAGTTAAACAGGGAGAGTTTCTCAGGGTCTGAATAGGAATAGGAGAGATAACCAACGATATGCAAAATCGGATAATTTATTAAAATAAACATTAAAACTATTGGTAAGTATTCATCTGAGACGAATTTTAACACTTTAGACAGTGTGAGAACCCCTGAGGAAGAAGCGGATTAATGTTGCGCATGCAAATCGCGTTTTCAAACAGGTAAAAGGGCCAAAGGGTTAAGGATTAGGCTATGAATTATTAAAAAATATATGAGAGGGCACAAAGAGAAGGTGTCAGCCCTTTAGGTATACAGAGAGGATGGAAAATAAATTGCCGTTTTGCCGAGAGAATGATTTCGGTTTGTAAATGGTTGTTGACATTTAGTGTTGGGACTGTATGGAGTGTTTATGCCTTTTAAGTGGTTCGATCGGTGATGTATGGTTATTGAATGGTAATAATCGATGGGGGTTGTTTCTTCCCTCTCTATGGCCAAATAAAGTTAAATTGAAATTTTTTCCTTTTAGAGGAAACGAAGGAGGAGGGTTGCGTTTATTTAGATTTCCTCGACGGAAACAGGGAAATGAAAAATGACTTTTTAATATATTTCTGGTGCCGTGTATCGACTAAGAAAAGTTATATCGCGTATGCGAAGGCCCCCGTTTCCTTTAATACCCGCCCCGTCGGTTTTCCTCGCTTTTCTTGAAAAATACTCGGGCATTATAATTTAAAATTTAATACTTCTGATTTGCAAGCAATTTCGCAAAACTTTCCTATATACCGACTTTCTCTAAATTATAACGTCGGTTTACGTTCCTCGTATTTACGTACTTTTTTTCTTGCTTATGTACCACCCAGATGGAAATTTCTATCCCCAAGTCACTTTTGTATTAAAAGCCAATCTATAACTCTTCCAATTAAACTTTTCTAAAGTGATGTTTGTATACTGAAAATCAAACAAAACTAAAATGACGTGTTTCAAGTAAATAAGTACATCTAAAACATCATTTAGCTAGACAGTCACGTTACCACAGTCAAAATAACTGTCATAAGTCCCAGAAACACTTCTCCTTTCGAAAACTGTGCTAAACTGTAACTCTTGCAGATTCTAGGCAAATTTTGACTTTAGGGACAGATATCACGTGCTTTTAGAGGATAGTTTAGCTAAGCAGTCACTTTAACAAAGTCAAAATAACTGTCAAAAGACTTAAAAACACGTCTCGTTTTGAAAACTGTGTTAAACTCTAATTCGTGTAGATTCTAGGCAAATTTTTACTTTAGTGGTAGATATTAGGTGCTTTGAGAAGATAATTTAGCTAAGCAGTCACTTTAACAAAGTCAAAATAACGGTCATAAGACTCAAAAACACTTCTCCTTTTGAAAACTGTGTTAAACTGTAATTCTTGCAGATTCTAGACAAATTTTGACTTTATTGACAGATATCATGTGATTTTAGTGGATAATTTAGCTAAGAAGTCACGTTAACAAAGTCATAAGTCCCAGAAACACTTCTCCTTTCGAAAACTGTGTTGAACTGTAATTCTTGCAGATTCTAGCCAAATTTTGACTTTATTGACAGATATCATGTGATTTTAGTGGATAATTTAGCTAAGCAGTCACGTTACCAAAGTCAAAATAACTGTCAAAAGACTTAAAAACGTCTCGTTCTAGGCAAATTTTGACTTTAGTAGTAGATACCACGTGCTTTGAGAAGATAATTTACCTAGAAAGTCACTTGAACAATGTCAAAATGACTGTCATAAATCGCAGAAACACCAGAAGTAGGTACCACGTTGCTTATTTTAAATGGAACACCTTGTATATTATTATATTTTTAGAATCTGCTAACGATTTCAAATCTGTTTCAGGTATCATAACCTATATCTATCCGCAACGGTTTTTCGAGTTTTGACGTATGAAAATTGACATTTTCACATTTTCAAGTGTCATATAGCTTCTAAGCAGATGAAGTTAGAGCAAAATGGCTTGCATGTTCCTATCTTAACTTTCTATGTCAAATGTCAAGTTTGACAGGTGACAATTTTTTTACTCTTATACATTTTTGACACTTGTCAAACTTTAAAAATGTTACCGGGTGATAGGTCTCATACAGTTGAGATGCGAACCGTTTTGCTCTATCTCTATCTGATTAAGAGCTATGACGGTTCAAAGTGGGAAAAGTTAATTTTTCAAATGTCAATATCTCGAAAACTCTTGCGGATAGATATAGCTTATTATTTTGAAATTTCTTAAATTCTTCTAAATACTTCTGAAAACTCACCAAAAATTGTCAGAAAGGTCTACAAGTTTCCTAAACCTCCCTAGTTCCTAGTAATTTTCGAAACAATAGTTTCCGGTGGATCACCCTGTATATATACCGTTAGAAATCATTTCTAAATTCTGATTTTGCACGGTTTGACAGTTTTAGTGACAGTGGTCACGTGCTTCTAGAACAATATTTAGCTAGACGATAACGTGACCACTGACACTTTCCATTTGAGGAAATACTTTTGGTATATGATATTCCAAAATAGTTTCCACTTTAACAGTCAAGAGACACAAATCCTCTTAAATACATACAAGTATTTTAAAATAATTATTGATATAATTTTGGGTCATTTTCGCCTGCATTCATGTTTAATGCTTATGTAAAATTCCATTTTGCAACCAATTTGTTTGAATGCAATTTGAACCATAATGACATGTTATTATAAAAATGTTTGTGTCAATCTGAGCACTGTGATTGGTCAAAAAAAGCAGCTTTCAGCTTGCTGCTTTTTTTAACCAATCACAAACTGTGCGGAGATTGACACAAACATTTTTCAGCGTGTCAATTCCATGCCTAAATATGATTTTAAAAAACCTCAAACTGGGGATAAAAGAGAAGCAACAGCTAGTCTTACACAAGTTGGCAAACTTTAAATTTAATAAATTAGACGGCTAATGAAGGAACTGGCTGCGAACAGCCAGTTTAATTGGAGCTGGCGCGTTTGCCAAGATTGTATTTGCACCCACTTGTTGCTCACTTTTCCCCCCCGTGCCCCCTGCCCAGTAGGGAGGGATTAAAATCCTTACACAAGTCACCGAATAGTTTCAGTTTAAATCCAAAACTAAACACCACACATATTTATCTCAAAATGTGGGTCTGGGAATGAAGAATCTGAAAATGTAATAATATACAGGGTGTCCCATTTTAAAAAACGCGAATTTCTAGCTTTGAACGCCGAGGAAACACTTTTTCCTCACCCAGTTTAAGAAAACAAGCGCACCTTTAAAGCTAAATATCTCAAAAACTGTAACACTTTTGCATATACGTATTTAGCTCAAAATGTAGGTCTGGGAATGCAGAATCTGAAAATGTAATAATATACAGGGTGTCCCATTTTAAAAAACGCGAATTTCTAGCTTTGAACGCCGATGAAACACTTTTTCCTCACCCAGTTTAGGAAGACAAGCGCATTTTTAAAGCTAAATATCTCAAAAACTGTAACACTTTTGCATATACGTATTTAGCTCAAAATGTAGGTCTTGAAATGAGGAATCTGAAAATTTAATAATATACAGGGTGTCCCGTTTTAAAAAACGCGAATTTCTAGCTTTGAACTCCGAGGAAACACTTTTTCCTCACCCAGTTTAAGAAAACAAGCGCACCTTTAAAGCTAAATATCTCAAAAACTGTAACACTTTTGCATATACGTATTTAGCTCAAAATGTAGGTCTTGAAATGAGGAATCTGAAAATGTAATAATATACAGGGTGTCCCGTTTAAAAAAACTCAAAAATCTAGCTTTGAACGCTAAGGAAACACTTTATTGTCGCCATTTTTAGCAAGACAGGGTGGTACCACGTAACTAATTAATTTTTTACCGTACCAGGTACAACAAAGGACTGATTTTTGCCAGAAACAACAATATCGGAAGACATTTCTTCGAGGATTGCCGTTTCGGTTTGTTGTGGTTTTTCATCTTCTCCAGTTACGCTTTGGCCTTTTGGTGAATTAGTGCTGGATGAGACCAACGCGACCTACACACCAGGAAATATGATTACGGTAGATTAAAGAGCGGTTTAAGACGAACATTTCGACGTTTTTACGCTCGCTGTAACCCGAAAAATAACCGAGATACAGCATTTTGAAAATTTTTCTGTATTTTTCCAAAAAAATTGAATATCTCGAGAACGGTTAGAGTTACGGAAATTTTACAGGAGAGCGAAAATGTTTAGAATGACTTTCTGTAACCAATGAAGTAGGTTTACGGCAGTTCCAGATTTCTAATCCGGTGTAAACGCAGTCAGTTCAGAAAAACCATAATAAAGCACGGTTTTTTAAAATTTTTGGACACCCTGTATTTGTCCGATCCTGTTGTTGTTAACACGAGGTGAAAGAGTGGTTCAAGACAAATATCTTAAGATATTTACGGTCGCTGTAACCCAGTAAATAACCGAGTTACAATATTTTGAAAAATTTGATGCAATTTTCAAAAAACAAGAGCAACTTTCAAAAAAAGTCAAATATCTCGGAAACAGTTAGAGCTACAAAAATTTTGCAGGAGACCGAACATGTTCAGAATGACTTTCTGCATCTAGTGGACTAGGTTTAGATCCACTTAGAACCGGGTAAACTCGATCACAACTAACATAAATTTAGTTTTCAATTTAACTATTTTTTTCACCACCCTGTATATGTCCGATCGTTTTGTTGTTAACACGAGGTGAAAGAGTGATTCAAGACCAGCATTTTAAGATATTTGCGGTCGCTGTAACCCAATAAATAACCGAGATACAGCATTTTGAAAATTTTGATGAAATTTCCAAAAAACAAGAGCAACTTTCAAAAAAAGTCAAATATCTCGGAAATGGTTAGAGTTACAAAAATTTTGCAAGAGACCAAAAATGTTCACAATGATTTTCTGCATCCAATGGCCTAAGCTTACAATCGCTTAACGACGTTTACATCGTGTTTTTCCGTAGATTTTCTTCAGTGTGGTGGCTGGCAGTATGGGTTTTGGTATGGCGGCTCCCTTTCATCGAAATCATCGAAACGTTGTGCCCCCTGTGATTAAAATCCTTCCACAAGTCACCGAATAGTTAAACCACAACTTACTTGCATATGAATGAGCTAATTACTAACTCCAAGAAAACACATCAACCAAAAGGAACAGTCACTAAACAACAAAATTAATTTAGCGTTAATCCCTTAAGGGCTGAAGAACAATAATTCTCAATCACCGAACAATATTCGTCTTAATAACGCTAATCGTAAAATAATGAAGACAATTTTGCGGCCGTTTCCCTTAATGAGGCCCTTAGAATGCTTCTCGACCAGCGTCGTGACGTCTAACGACGCTGCGCGTCTCATTTCGGGGGGACATTTATTTCCTTCTGGAATGGAGATTTAAGGAGGCATTAGTGCCCTTTTTTGCCCCACGGCAGTTTATGGCCCCTTTTTTTTATTGCTATTACTAGTGAGGCGTGTATTTGTCTATTTGCTTCACGAACAAACCTTTTGGCAAGCAGTATTTAGAACTGCTGGTGTACTGATTTAGAATGAGGTTAAATAACAAAAATGATAATTCAAACTGCTTTAGGTAAAACATTTTCAGAACCAGTTTTTATACCTGGTGCTTGAACATTTTGAGGATTCGAGTCAGGGTCGACAGAAACACCAATATGATAGTAAGTTAACAGCCATATTAGCTGTCTCAGATAATTTAAAAAAATTCCAAATTGTTTATTGTAACCCCATTTTTTCTGATTACATACCAGATGGTTGAGTTTTGCAATTTCGCTGAAATAACCAAAATTATGATTTTACAAAAAACACCTTGAAAACCATTCATTCATTAGGTCAAATGACACGAGATGTGATTGCCATTTGTAACAGGATGATATTCCAACCACCCTTTGGAAAAATAACATTTTAATGATGGCGTCCTGAGAAAAACAGAAAAAAGTTGATGATGGTAGCTCAAAAACTGATAGTAAAATGCTATTCATTATCAGAAAAGAGTCATAAAAATAATAACAATCAACAATCGATTAGAACAGGTGCGTCATTTGACAATGTATCAACATGCTCATTTTTGTTATTTTCACTAAATTGCAAGATTTAATGATCACAGTAATCATTACCTCAATATGGCGATCATAAAATAATATGGAGAATTCTTAAAGTGCTGTTAACATGGAGATTTCTGAAGACGCCGATGTTACTCATCATCACCTGAGCTGCGAGCTGTTGCAGAGGTGGAGGCACAGTCTCTTCACTATAAAAAGTAAGCCCAGATATGACAAAACGCATATTGACATTCACCCGGGTGGAAAGTGACATTTCTCTCTCTCCAATGGCGCTACAGCCCAAATTGAGCCTTGTCTCCTTTATCTTCCAACACTGTCGATCCAACGCCGCTCTCCTCCAGGTTCTGACACTCCATCCTTCCATCTTTACCGTGGTCTCCCTTTTGGTCTTCTGCCCTGCATCCTACTATTGAGGGCCCTTTGTGGCCTGCCCATCGTAGCCTCTGAGGAAATCTGATATAGGTGCCTCATTGAAAAGTTGGTAGATTTCATGATTATATCTTCTTCTCCATATCTCATTTTCATTTAGTGACCCAACGATCCGTCTTAGTATTCTTCTTCTTCTCTCGACAGATTGAAGCACATTTTTGAAATCCTCATTAGATTTCCTATCCAATGACATAAGAATCACTACAAAATTTGGTACAGTCAGGGATAAAAGTGGTGTCAAAATTTGAACTGCCAGAAACACAGTTTGAAAGGACAGTCAGGAACAAAATCCCTTTTAAATCTCACTTGTAGTGAGAAAATGACCGCTTTAAACACATTTTTGAAATCCATATTAGATTTTCTATCCAAACACCTACAAAACACTACAAAATTTGGACAGTCAGGGATAAAAGCGGTGTCAAAATAAGAACTGTCAGAAACACAGTTTGAAAGGACAGTTATGGATAAAATCGCCTGTAAAACCCACTTGTTGTGAGAAAATAACTGTTTTAAGCACATTTTTGAAATCCTCATTAGATTTCCTATCCAATGATATAAGAATTACTGCAAAAATTTGGTACAGTCAGGGATAAAAGCGGTGTCAAAATAAGAACTGTCAGAAACGCAGTTTGAAAGGACAGTCAGGAACAAAATCGCCCGTAAAACCCACTTGTAGTAAGAAAATGACCGTTTTAAGCACATTTTTGAAATCCTCATTAGATTTCCTACCCAATGATATAAGAATCACTGCAAAATTTGGTACAGTCAGGGATAAAAGTGGTGTCAAAATTTGAACTGTCAGAAACACAGTTTGAAAGGACAGTCAGGAACAAAATCGCCCGTAAAACCCACTTGTAGTAAGAAAATGACTGTTTTAAGCACATTTTTGAAATCCTCATTAGATTTCCTATCCAATAACCTAGAAAACACTACAAAATTTGGACAGTCAGGGAAAAAAGCGGTGTCAAAATAAGAACTGTCAGAAACACAGTTTGAAAGGACAGTCAGGAACAAAATCGCCCGTAAAACCCACTTGTAGTGAGAAAATGACTGTTTTAAGCACATTTTTGAAATCCTCATTAGATTTCCTATCCAATAACCTAGAAAACACTACAAAATTTGGACAGTCAGGGAAAAAAGCGGTGTCAAAATAAGAACTGTCAGAAACACAGTTTGAAAGGACAGTCAGGAACAAAATCGCCCGTAAAACCCACTTGTAGTGAGAAAATGACTAATTTAAGCATATTTTTGAAACCCCCTTTAGATTTTCTATCCAACAACCTAGAAAACACTACAAAATTTGGTACAGTCAGGGAGAAAAGCGGTGTCATAATTTGAACTGCCAGAAAATCAGTTTGAAAGGACAGTCAGGAACAAAATCCCTTTTAAAACCCACTTGTAGTAAGAAAATGACCGTTTTAAGCACATTTTTGAAATCCTTATTAGATTTCCTATCCAATGACATTAAAAAAACTACAAAATTTGGTACAGTCAGGGATAAAAGTGGTGTCAAAATTAGAACTGTCAGAAACACAGTTTGAAAGGACAGTCAGGAACAAAATCGCCCGTAAAACCCACTTGTAGTGAGAAAATGACTGTTTTAAGCACATTTTTGAAATCCTTATTAGATTTCCTAACCAATGATATAAGAATCACTGCAAAATTTGGTATAGTCAGGGATAAAAGCGGTGTCAAAATTAGAACTGTCAGAAACACAGTTTGAAAGGACAGTTAGGGATAAAATCGCCTGTAAAACTCACTTGTTGTGAGAAAATAACTGTTTTAAGCACATTTTTGAAATCCTCATTAGATTTCCTTTCCAATGTCATAAGAATCACTACAAAATTTGGTACAGTCAGTGTTAAAAGTGGTGTCAAAATTTGAACTGCCAGAAACACAGTTTGAAAGGACAGTCAGGAACAAAATCCCTTTTAAAACCCACTTGTAGTGAGAAAATGACCGTTTTAAGTACATTTTTGAAATCCTTATTAGATTTTCTATCCAATAACCTAGAAAACACTACAAAATTTGGACAGTCAGGGATAAAAGCGGTGTCAAAATAAGAACTGTCAGAAACACAGTTTGAAAGGACAGTTAGGAACAAAATCGACCGTAAAACCCACTTGCTGTGAGAAAATGACTGTTTTAAGCACATTTTTGAAATCCTCATTAGATTTCCTATCCAATAACCTAGAAAACACTACAAAATTTGGACAGTCAGCGAAAAAAGCGGTGTCAAAATAAGAACTGTCAGAAACACAGTTTGAAAGGACAGTCAGGAACAAAATCGCCCATAAAACCCACTTGTAGTGAGAAAATGACTAATTTAAGCATATTTTTGAAACCCCCTTTAGATTTTCTATCCAACAACCTAGAAAACACTACAAAATTTGGTACAGTCAGGGAGAAAAGCGGTGTCATAATTTGAACTGCCAGAAAATCAGTTTGAAAGGACAGTCAGGAACAAAATCCCTTTTAAAACCCACTTGTAGTAAGAAAATGACCGTTTTAAGCACATTTTTGAAATCCTCATTAGATTTCCTATCCAATGACATTAAAAAAACTACAAAATTTGGTACAGTCAGGGATAAAAGTGGTGTCAAAATTAGAACTGTCAGAAACACAGTTTGAAAGGACAGTTATGGATAAAATCGCCTATAAAACCCACTTGTTGTGAGAAAATAACTGTTTTAAGCACATTTTTGAAATCCTCATTAGATTTCCTATCCAATGATATAAGAATTACTGCAAAATTTGGTACAGTCAGGGATAAAAGTGGTGTCAAAATTAGAACTGTCAGAAACACAGTTTGAAAGGACAGTTATGGATAAAATCGCCTATAAAACCCACTTGTTGTGAGAAAATAACTGTTTTAAGCACATTTTTGAAATCCTCATTATATTTACTCTATCTGTCCAATAACCTAGAACACACCTCCAGTTTATTCTGTGAGTTCTTTGGCATGACCCATGTCTCGCATCCATAGCATAGTATCGGCCTGATGATGGTTTTGGAGCGGAATATATGGGACAATAGCTTTGTTTGCCGATATTATTCGATGTTGTATCTCCGATTCCTCTGATCTTCTCGTGTTGAGTTCAACACCTAGATATGTAAAGCTCTGGACAGCATCCACGTTATCCTCTACTCTGGGGTAGTTTTCGTTTCCTCTTGTTCTTGCCTGGGTTAGTGTTTTTGTTTTTTGTGTATATATTTCGAGTCCGATGTTTCTGGCCTCTCTCTTCAGTTGTTGGTATACTTCTGCCGCCTCTTCCGCTCTGCGGGTCATAATATTGATATCATCTGCGCAGGCAGCCAGTTGTACCCATTTGTTTGTTAATAAGTTTGACCTTCCAGCATTTGTTTGCCGTATGACATATTCCAGAGCCAGTTAAAGTTAAACTGGATGCTCCAGTGAAATGTAATAACAAAAATTAGAAATGTATGACTGACAATTTTAGGCAATTTTTGGAGTGAATCCCAAACGACTGAACGCAACATTCGCGTTCCCATTGATATGCAAAGAAAGAACCTGCGAAGCGTAAACATCGCATTAAGAATTTTTCCGGGGCATGGGGGAATAAAGGAGGAAAAATCGGGAGGCCATGTTTGCTTTCCGCGACACACGCTGCGGCACAAAAAGGGGGACATGTGAGATATTGATCGGTTTTCCCTTCGCTCCTCTGGTATAAGAAAACGGGGGGTTGGCTTTTCCTCGCCCGGCAATTTTTTCCTAACCCGCGACAGAATGATAATGCAAAATAGAGGAAGATTGATGTGTTGCGAGGGAAATTGAAAATACGATCGATACGATCGTCTCAAACATGATCGTGCTCCTCTCTCTCTCTCGTTCTTTTGCCAAACTAAAAATCCTCCAACATCTAATTTACGTGAAGTCGAAAACTGGGCAGGAAGCGTTTCCAACATGAAATATGATTGTTCGGCTTTCTTGTGCAGGAGATTTATCCGCGGCGGTTCCAAGGATAGGGAATGATAATGCAAAGTGGAATAAGATTGATGTGTTTGTAGTCCCGCGTATCTCTCGTATTAAGAAAATTGAAAAATCCGATCGATAGCGCCCAAGGTGTCCCGTTACCAACCAAGCGAAATGGCGTGAGATAAAGACGATATTATGTTACAGCCTGTTTACGCATCGTGGTTAATGCGAAAACGAAACGAGGGGACAAAATGGGTTTGTTGAACGAAATTGGATCATCAACTTTCAAACTGGTCCATTTAGGACACAATACACAAACAAGATTGATTTTTTCTCTATTGGGACACCCCCAGTAGTTCCAGTTTACCAAATTTCAATTCAATAAATACCACAGAACCTCTCAAAAATTGCTAGAAAATTCTTTAAATGTCCTACACTTACCAGACACCACGAAATACTACTGAACACCTTCCATAAATTGGTGGAGAGTCTTGAACCTTCAAAAATATCTACAAAACTGTCAAACAACCTCTACAATTGCTCAAAAAACCAAACCTCACCACTTTTAGTCTCTAGAGTTGTTCCTCAACGTTTTGAAAGTGAGAACTTTACTACTACTCTTAGAAGTGTCTAGAACACGCCAGAGGCCTTTAAATACCTCAGAGAATCTTTCATAAATCTGTCAAAAGGTTCATCAAGTGTAAAAAAAATTAAAACAACGTTGAGAAGCATTAACAAGTGTCAAGAATGTTCTAAAATTGTCAGAAACTTTTAAATTCATTTTTAAAGCTTTAAAAGATTTTAAATATTACCAAACAAGCTTTTAAAAACTTCCAGAACTAATTAGATCTTAAATATTACACAATTTTTTAAAAAATGCCAGAGGCTATTAAAAAATTATAGAAAACCTTTCCAGAAGGCTTTGAAAACGTCCTAAACTTTCAACAATGTTTTAAAAAAATGGTCAAAGGGGTTGACAAGTGTCCAAAAGTACAGAAATCCTTTCAAAAATTACCAAAAGGTGCCTTAAACGTGAAAAAATAAATAAAAAATTTGTCAAAGGCTTTAACAAGTGTCATGAACTTTTTAAGAATTTTCTTAGGTTGTTAGAGGATTATTTTAGAAATGCCAGAGGTCTTAAACTAGTTAAGAATTTGCCAGGTCTATATACTACAGACCATTTTTAAAAAATTGCCCTAAAAAACTTTCAAAAAACACGAATTTTCTAGAAGGCCCATATACTACAGACCATTTTTAAAAAAGTGACATCCAAATATTAAGAAGTTAAATTCATAAAAAAAACCATGCAAATCTGGTTAAGATTTGTAACTTACGGAACGTTGTTTATATTGCTGATGTGATAAACCTTTACCACAACGGTTCAGAACTGTACCAGTGTACTGTAAGTAGTGTAAGTTGTTGCCAAATTATATGTTTACTTAATGCGTTTGGTCTTTAGACACAAGAATTAGGTGTAAGGTTCGAAAAAGTCAACGTTTTCCTTATCAGCCATAATGCTTTTGCGGATACAAAATTAGTGCGGGATGGTCGGAAAATTGAAAGTTTCCTCTGTCCTTATTGTGGGAGAAACGGGGGTCCACTCATGCGTATGGAAAATAATCTCGACGGACAAAATGAAAAATGCCGCGTTCTTTTATTAAAACCTGCCCGGGATACGGCAGTGGCGGTTTTAATAAAGTACGCCCAGCCCGTCGGTTTGATCCTCTGAAATATAGCCGGAATAAATAAAAAGGGCTTTTGGCGAACGTTTTCGCTTGTTTTTTACCTTTTTCTGTATTTTATATAGATACCGGTCCCCTCAAACTTATTTTTCTTCTCGCACCAAACTGCATAAAGATATGTTATCATTGCAAAAGTGGAGAACACACTTCCACATCAAAACAATGCCCAGAATATAAAAGGCAAACCAACATTACAAAAGTAATGCCCTAAGCAATACACCAGTGAAACTTCCAGTATAACCCAAGAGAACATCCTTTCCTTTCATCGAGACAACAGGAAACTAATAGAATATCCATGATGCAAAGAAAGGAGGTAGTGTATGATCAAGTAGTTAGATATCAAACTAAGAAACGAAACACCCAAGATGCTTCTTCTTCTTCTTCTTCTGTTAGTTTTACTGGTTCCTCTGGATCAGTTCCTGGGAGGTGGACTACCAGCTGTCCTTCCATCTCTTTCTCATCAAAACAATGCCCAGAATATAAAAGGCAAACCCAAATTACAAAATCAATACACCAATGAAACTTCCAGTATAACCCAAGAGAACATCCTTCCCTTCCATCGAAACAACTAGAAACTAATAGAATATCCATGATGCAAAGAAAGGAGGTAGTAGAGAAGCAGCCTGGATTTAAAAGAACATATGATCAAGTAGTTAGATAACAAACTAAGAAACGAAACACTCAAGATGCTTCTTCTTCTTCTTCTTCTGTTAGTTTTACTGGTTCCTCTGGATCAGTTCCTGGGGCTACCAGCTGTCCTTCCATCTCTTAAGTGGGGAACTCTTTTCCCTTCAAGTGCGATCCATGGCAGTCTTCCCTCTTCCATTCTTCTCACGTGAGCGTACCAATATCTTTTTCCTTGTCTCCCCCATCTTACAATGTCCTGCACCCCACATTGTTCCCTAATGTCAGTCTGCCTTAAGCAGCCCGACATGGCAGACGCTTTGTTGATCTGCCTTCTTAGGTCCTTCACATGACAACTCGACAGATCCATGCCCAGATATTTGAATTGTGAGACTTGCTCGATGATTTTGTCCTGAACTACCAGCCTACATCTTACAGGAACTTTAGCAAAGGTTATGCTTTTCGTTTTTTCTATGGCAGAATATGTGTAGTCCCTTCTAAGTCCCAATGGGAGAAGCCCACCATCTAAAGAGAGGAAAAACCAAAGAACTCAAGTAGAACCCATTGATACAGCAAGACAAACAAACCAACTAGTGCACATCATTGACCACAAAACAGAATATTCTCTACAAAGAGGTCAATCTTCATCTTGTTGGCTCTTTTGATGATACGAGACAAGATAGTATGATTGTAGACAACTGATCTTAAATGCCTTTCCTATATTGTTTGTAGATAACCTTCCTGGACCCGTTTTGCTCTCAGCCAGTGTGTTGCCTTTCTAGACGCTCAGAAACCGAAGCACCAAGAGGCCTGCCTGAGGATAGTCTAGATTCAGACAAATCCTAGGCAGAAACCTCTATTCCCATATATTCCTCTAGTTATATAGAGGATTCAGGAAGAAAGGAAGAAAAGAATGTGTCACAACTGTTTGACAATGCTAGGCTCTGTCACATTCTGTATACGTTTCTGCTTTCAACAATACGGATGTTAATCTGTACTCATCAGAGCTGAATATGTTTGTAACATTTCTTCTGCTTTTATCCCCAACCAGGAGGAGGAATGTTTTTCAATTTGAACGTCAAAAGCAAATAAAACCTCTGGAGGAAAATTGTGTGCATTAAAATTCGCGAGTTGCTTCGATTTTTACTCGACCCATCTGCATACATATTTGGCTGGAAGGAAGTTGTAAAAGTTGGAGAAAAGTTCATATATGAAGGAGAAATATTCGAGAGTGAATAAAGCACTCGAAAGTTTCCGCACTATAACTGAATGTATGTGAAACTGATGGTCGGTATGGAAATGAGTCCCTTGAGGGATCGAAAGGGCGCTGATTTATGCAGTGCAACGGGCATTTTTTCGAGACAATAATGGAAACGAGCTATGAAATTTTGATGATCCACTGTTGCCTTTGCGGCTGTTGAAATTTTAAGCGAGCTCGTTATCCGCAAGTTAGGCAACCCGTCACATTGCGGGACGACGTCATGTATACTAAATAATTCATTTATATTCGAGACGATTGCCGAGAGACGTCAAATAATGTGATCGTCACCAAACAAAGCGTTTTCGTACACGTTTACAAAGGAAATTGATATTTTCAGCGTTTCTTTTGATGTTCCTCTTTGCATTCTTAGCGAAAGCAATTTAAAATAATTATTTCTTGTGTTTCGTGTCTTTCAGTTCGATTGGGGTTATATTATTCAGTGACAACTTCTCGAAATACCTGGTGTTATGACACAACTATCGCCGTTTCTGAGTTATTTAGCAATAACTGGTTTGATTGAAGATTGCGTACAAAATTGTGGTTTGAAATTTGATTACCCTGTAACTTGATTATTTTTGGGAGTTCAGGGAGGTTCAACCACTCGAATTAACCGTCTTGAGCTCCTCATTCCAGTGATGTAAAGCAAAAAATTGTAACTTAAAGATTGCGTACAGGGTGACCAAAAAATCAGAATCACTACAATTTTCAGGCACCCCCTGTATAGTAGCAGCACTGACGGACTATAACACTTCTAGGGATGAATTTATCAGTCTTTTACGAACATTTTTGCTCTCTTTAAAATTTTTCGTAACTTTCACTGTTTCTGAGTTATTCAGCATAAACTGGTTTGATTCAAGATTGCGTACAAAAATGTGGTTTGAAATTTGAGCACCTTGTAACTTGATTATTTTTGAGAGTTCAGGGAGGTTGAACCACTCAAATTAACCGTCTTGGGCTCCACTTTCCAGTGGTGTAAATCAAAAAAATCTATCTTGAAAATTACGTACAGGGTGGTCAAAAAATCTGAATCACTTAAATTTTCATGCACCCCCTGTATAGTAGCAGCACTGACAGACTGTAACGCTGCCAGAGATTAGTTTAGCGGTTCTTTGCGAACATTTTTGCTTTCTTTCAAATTTTTTGTAACTTTTATCGTTTCTGAGTTATTTAGCAAAAACTGGTTTGGTGCAACAAATTTTCAAATCAGTTGAAATTGAAGTTTCAAATTGAAATACCCTGTAACTCAGTTATTTTTGGGAGTTCAGGGTGGTTCAACCACTTAAAAGAACCGTTTTGAGTTCCTCTTTCCAGTGGTGCAAAGTAAAAAATTCTATCTTAAAAATTGCGCACAGGGTGACCAAAAAAAGTAAACCACCATAATTTTCTTGCACACCCTGTATACTGGAGGCAAAAACGGTACCGCAAACTTACGTCGTTGGGTTAAGGAGTTGATTACAAAAATTTTTGCTCTCTTTCAAATTTTTCGTAACTTTCACCGTTTGTGAGTTATTTAGCAAAAACTGGTTTGGTGCAACAAATTTTCAAATTAGTTGAAATTGAAGTTTCAAATTGAAATACCCTGTAATTCAGTTATTTTTGGGAGTTCAGGGTGGTTCAACCACTTAAAAGAACCGTTTTAAGCTCTTCTTTCGAGTGGTGCAAAGTAAAAAATTCTATCTTAAAGATTGCATACAGGGTGACCAAAAAATCAGAATCACTACAATTTTCAGGCACCCCTGTATAGTAGCAGCACTGACGGACTGTAACACTTCCAGGGATGTTTAGTAGTTATTTACAAACATTTTTGCTCTGTTTAAAATTTTTCGTAACATTCACTGTTTCTGAGTTATTCAGCAAAAACTGGTTTGATTCAAGATTGCGTACAAAATTGTGGTTTGAAATTTTATCACCCTGTAACTTGATTATTTTTGAGAATTCAGGGAGGTTGAACCATTCAAATTAACCGTCTTGACCTCCTCTTTCCAGTGGTGTAAAGCAAAAAATTCTATCTTAAAAATTGCGTACAGAGTGACCAAAAAAACCACCATAATTTTCTTGCACACCCTGTATACTGGAAACAAAAACGGTGCTGAAAACTTACGGCGTTGGGTTAAGGACTGGATTAGAAACATTTTTGGTCTCTTGCAATTTTTTTCTTATTTTTACCGTTTTCAAGTTTTCGAGGAAAAACTGGTTTGATGCAACGAATGTTTAAATCAGCTGGTTTCAACACGGTTTAAAGGACAATCAGGCACAAAATTACCTGTAAAACCCACTTGGAGTAAGAAAATTCCTGTTTTAAGCAATTTTTCGGAATCCCCATTAAATTTCCTATCCGATAACCTGAAAAAATACTACAAAATTTGGTACAGTCAGGGAGACAAACCGTGTCAAAATTTGAACACAGTGTTTGTAATTTATCGGTCAAATTTAAAAAAAAAAAAATATTTACTTTGTTTTTGCCACCATTACGGATCTGAAAAATATGTTTGGTTATTTTTTAATCAAAAATTGCCTTTTCCAATAAATTGTTTATTAGGTTATTCAGATGGTTGTTATTAATTTAAACTAAAAAATTAGACAAAAACAGTTTTCTCCACCAAAAAATAAAAAATAGTTAAGTTTCATACACAATTGAATTCGGTATAAAAAGGGTTTTCAGAAAAACATCAGAACCGTATTAAAAAAAAAAGTTGATGATGATTTTGCAAAAACGAAACGTTAAAATGAAAAACTCATTAGTGAACAAAATGAAATGTAAAATCAACAAAATTCTTGCAAAATATCTCAAAAACCAAAAAAGTTGATGCTTTCTAAATGTCATTTGCTGGACACACTGTATAACAACCCCACTGGTACAAATTCCCAGCTAGTATCACAGGAATGGTTGCTAATACACTGTACAACTCACTTAGTCTTCTTTCCCATCTCAATCAAGAAGAAATGAAGATAATCCTCTCATTTTGGTGTTTTAGTCCTACGATAGTGACTATTTTGTTGTTGTTTTGCTTTTTCACTAACTTTCTGTCACCTGACGGCAATCTTCTTTTATAGTATCGTAAATCATCGAAAGATGACGAAAACCTCAAGCACCATGCCCAAGGAAAAGACAAATTGATTTCGGGGCGGGAAAGCAAACCACATCCATCATGTTCGGCAACAATGAAACCGATAGCTCTTTAATGTCTGCCTTTTCCATTCTCAGCCCAGCATTGATTATAATAATAAAGTCATTAGGCATTTTTCGGATATTTTCATCAAGAGTGTTTGCTGCTGTTCACGTGTAGGTTGTACCGATTTGCATGGCAATTAAGCTCTAATACTTTGTCGTATTCAAATTCGCCTTAACACACTCACGAACAAATTCGAATCGGTCGATTTGAATGTGAAAAATGCCCGGTCAGCTGCCGTCCATGAACATTTAACACCTGCGCCAAGTATTTCTTTTTGTTGGAGTAATAGAGCCATTTCTAGACTCACTTTCAGTGTTCTCTCCAACTGGAATGACTAATTAGGCTGTTTAGTGTCGGTTTTTCCCTTCCTTCCTTCGTTTTCATTGTTTTTGCATCATTAGTGACCCCAGTGCTTGTTAAACTGGAAGCTATTTTTCCCAGCATCCGCAGGATTGCTATACAGATTTGATAGCCAATCAAAAAATAAGTTGACTTGCATTGTGTCATTTTTCTGAAAAACGTTTTCTAAGGAAGATACAGCCCTCCAAATTTCAATTTAAAAATCGTTTTATAAAGTCCAAATTTGTACTGAATAGTCTAAAAACTTTTTTACTACTAGGAAGGGTCTTATGATTCGCTTTCTCAGACTGCCATCCTGGTTGAGTGTCTGAAACTGGCATTCTAGAACTAAAAAAAGTCCGGAAATCAAGGCAAAGATTGTATTGTGCATGAAACTCATTTTTTACTACTAAAAATAATATAAAAGTTGACTTTTAATGCTAGAACTGACTTTACTAGGACTAAAGAGAGTCCAAAAGTATATTTTCAAGACTTTAATTGGTGTACAACTCAATTTTCTGGACTGGACAACAAGTCTAGAAGTCAATTAAATTTTCGGACTATTTTATTTCTAAAAATTAGTTCTCAAGACTATTATTGTAGCATTTGGTACCAAACTTACTGAAGAGACTTTTTGAAATAGTTTTAAACTCGATTTTTCAGTCTTAAAAAGCACTAAAAACAGTCTGAATTTCTTAGAGATGCTACAATTTATTGCACCTATGAGTGTAGAAGTCAATTTAATAGTGAAGAAGCTTGAAATAACATTTTCAAGATTATGGTCAGTGGACAAACTGGCTTTTAGGCCTGATAAGTCAAAAACTTTGTAAAGATAGTCTTGAAACTCGATTTGAGGCACTGAAAACAGCCTTAAAACACTAAAAACGATTCTAGTTTATTAAGATATACCCGAATTTTTAGCACTGAGGTGTCTAGAAGTCCATTTAATAGTGACAAAGCTTCGAATGCCATTTTAAGTCTATGAAGAATGTAAAAAATGTTTTTTAAGTTTGCTATGTCAATAACTTGGTGAAGATAGTCTTGAAACTCGATTTTCCAAGCTGAAAGCAGTTTTGAAGCACTAAAAATAGTCCAGAAGTCGAAGAAAATTAAAAGCAAAGTAAAAAGCACGAAAAGTTCGTTTTCAAGACAATTTTCATGAATCTAATGTCAATGTCCTGCATCTAAGACTATTTTCAAGACTAAAATATTGAAATTTGTCTTCAAATTATGAAAACTTACTTCAAATGCAAATTTCAAGCTTCTGATGTCACTTTTCATTAGTTCAGTCACATTTTGGGGTTCAAATCAATTTTTAAGGTTTAAATGTATGAATTTGTTGTAACAAATTCTTGAAAAAGTAGTTTTTATGTCTACAAGTCAATTTTTAGTATTAAAGTCTCAATTTTTAAAACTAAAGTCTTTTTTCTAATTTTGGCATATAAAGTGACACTTTTCAAAACTGATTAGAGTGACGAAACGTTTTACTTCTCGTAACTAGTTACAGGACAGGATGGTTCAGTCTAAAACACAAAGAACTGTGCTACTATACAGGGTGTCAAATTTTGTAACAAGCCGAACAATGAGGCCGAAAGTTGTCGCCATCTACCCCAAATAACTCGAAACTTATTCGAGTCTCATTATCTATTCACCCTTCTTATAACAAATCGATGAGATACAGCATCCGGGATGAATCAATGTTTTGATTTGAGGCACTAGATGGCGCACTTAAAAAAAAAATATGTCAGTTTCAGTACTGATTTTGTCCTGCAAATAGAAGGAAAAAATGTTTCAATCATTTAGTCACGTGACTAAAAATAACAATCTCATTGGAGTTCCTCATCAAGAACTGATTAAAGAAAACTAACTAAATTGTCTTAAAACCAGTTTGAAGCCATTGGCAGCACTCTGTTTATAATCATCATTTATAATCACTCATGTTTATTTATCATCATCAAATTAGTTGAAATTTGAGCACCCTGTAACTTGATTATTTTTGGGAGTTCGGGGAGGTTGAACCACTCAAATTAACCGTCTTGACCTCCTCTTTCCAGTGGTGTAAAGCAAAAAATTCTATCTTAAAGATTGCGTACAGGGTGGGCAAAATATCTGACTTACTACAATTTTCATGCACCCCCTGTATAGTAGCAGCACTGACGGACTGCAACACTTCAAGGGATGAGTTTAGCAATTCTTTACGAACATTTTTGCTCTTTTTCAAATTTTTCATAACTTTCACCGTTTCTGAATTATTTAGCAAAAACTGGTTTGATTCAAGATTGAGTACAAAATTGTGGTTTGAAATTTGAGCACCCTGTAACTTGAAAATTTTTGGGAGTTTAGGGAGATTGAACCACTCAAATTAACCGTCTTGACCTCCTCTTTTCAGTGATGTAAAGCAGAAAATTCTATCTTAAACATTGCGTACAGGGTGGCCAAAAAATCTGTATGTCACAAAAGTATGTTATTGTATGTATCATTCAGACAATTTACAACCATATTGATAGCAACTTTACAAAATTTTACGTAAATCAAAAAGTGAAGAACCAATTTGGGACACTCTGTATATAAATAAGTCTTCCACACTGAATTTGGACTAATTTAGCCAAATGTTTAAGGTTACTTTTTGGATACCCTGTATATACAAACGTCCAGTGACGAGTAAAGCAAAACTTGATTAAACTAACTGTATATATAAAGAATGTCAAAAAAATACTAAATAGTACATTAATTATGGGTTTTTTTTTGGACACCCTAATATCTTATCGCAACATCTTTGTTTGTGGTTTAACCAAGTCAAGGTTAACGTTTAACAGAAGGTCCAATAACTCCAATCATTTAACATTATAGTGCTTACTTATTTTTAGAACACTCTGTATAATTGATTGGATTAATTTTTGAGACACCTTGTAAGTGCATACCAAATAGCAGTATTTTACCTCAAAAATATACAGTGTGTCCCGCTTTTCGTACACGATATATCAAGTTAATAATAATGCAATTTTCTTGGTAAAAAATCACAAAAAGTCTTACAACTCACTCAATTTTACTCCTCCCTTTACGGAAAATACTTAATTTGAGTGAAGAACGCGGGACACACTGTATAAGACCACCATTTAAATTTAAACACCCTGTATTGTTACCTCATTAAAAATTACGGTGAAATCAAAGTAGTGAAAGTAAGTTTTGATATCATAAAGTAACCATCTGGGGGTTACATATAATACAATGTTAATTTATGCACCAAACAGGTATAGCAACCCTTGTAGAGTTTGTTCCGTCAGACTTACGTAATCCGCACCATGGCTAAATCAAACTGGAAGGTGTTAATTATACCTTTTAGAAATTTATTAGCAATTAACAGGTTTTTTAACACTGACGGGGAGGGTAGGGTAAATGCGTCCAAAGTGACACGCAAATCTACCAAACCCAGTTTGCACCAACTTCCCGGTTTTCTGGTTGTCAGGTGGAAGCCACACACACACATACACAAAGTTAATTGTTTGCCAATAAAGTGGCTATTATTAAATTGCAATAATAATAATAATAACATAATCATACTAATTAGAAAAAATACACAATTATTCTAGGCTCGTGTGCCTTTATAGAGCTAGATCGAGTGGGTAATTTATAATATAAATAATGAAATATGAACCATTGTTTGCGGTGACCTTAAAAGAGGCAAACTGACAATTAGTAAAAGGAAAAAATTGCCTTCGATTAAAATAATCTCGTTATTGTGAAGTGATTAGCATGTTACAATTTAGTCGAGGAAAATTAAACATAATTTTCACTCAAACTTGGTGTTTTCTTCTCGCTTTGATCTGTTTCAAATGCTTTTCGACTGCTTTCAAAGTATTTAAAAGTTTCTAGATTGTTTTAAGAGCTTTTGGGAGTTTTTGAAAGCTCATAGAGAGTTTTGACTATTTTAGAATTATCTGGAAGCTTTTAGACTGTTTTTGGATGGTTTTGAAATCTTCTAGTCAGTTTTTAAAGGTATTAAAATGCTTTAGGAGTATTTAAAAGTTTCTAGATTGTTTTAAAAGCTTTTGGGAGTTTCTAGAATGTTTCTGGAAGCTTACAGACAGTTTTGAATGTTTTTAGACTATTTTAGAATTATATGGAAGCTTTTCGACTGTTTTTGGAGTATTTAAATGCTTCTAGATTGGTTAAAAAGCTTTTGGGAGCTTGTAGAAAGTTTTTGGAAGCTTATGGACAGTTTTGAAAGTTTTTAGACTATTTCAGAATTATCTGGAAGCTTTTGGACTGTTTTTGGATAGTTTTTAAATCTTCTAGTCAGTTGGTAAAGGTATTATAATGCTTTTTAACTGCTTTAGGAGTATTTAAAGTTTCTAGGTTGTCTTAAAAGCTTTTGGGAGTTTGTAAAAAGTTTTTGGAAGCTTATGGACAGTTTTGAAAGTTTTTAGACTATTTTAAAATTATCTGGAAGCTTTTAAAGACTTTAGATCGGTCTGGAAGCTTTTGGACTGTTTTTGGATAGTTTTGAAATCTTCTAGTCAGTTTGTTTAGGTATTATAATGCTTTTCGACTGCTTTAGGAGTATTTAAAAGTTTCTAAATTGTTTTAAAAGCTTTTGGGAGTTTCTAGAAAGTTTCTGGCAAACTAAAAATGGCATCTAGAGGCATCTGGCAGCTTTAAAACAGTCTATACAAGCTTAAGAAGGTTTCAGAGGCTTCTGGAATCTAAAAATGGCTGCCAGAGGCCTCTGGCACATTAAAAACCGTTTTTGCAAGCGTGAAAAGGTTTCAGAGGCTTGTGGCAACTAAAACTGACTTGTAGATGCTTCTGGTAATACAAAATAGCGGTTTAGAGGCTTCTGGCACTATTAGAAGTGTCTTAGGAAGCTTAAGAAGGTTTTAGAGGCTTCTGACAACTAAAAATGGCTTCTAGAAACTTCTGGTACATAAAAAACAGTCTTGACTAGCTTCGTAAGGTTTTAGAGGCTTTTGACAAGTAAGAATGACTAATAGATGATTCTGGTAATACAAAATGGTGGTTTAGAGGCCTCTGGCACTATTAGAAGTCTCTTGGGAAGCTTAAGAAGGTTTCAGAGGCTTCTGGAATCTTTAAATGGCTGCCAGAGGCCTCTGGAACATTAAAAACAGTTTTAGAAAGCTTAAGAAGGTTTCAAACCCTTCTGGCAACTAAAAATGGCCGTTTAGAGGCCTCTGGCACTTTTGGAAATCTCTTGGGAAGCTTCAAAAGGTTTAAAAGGCTTCTGGCAAGTAAAAATGACTTGTAGATGCTTCTGGTAAGACAAAATGGCTGTTTAGAGGCCTCTGGCACTGTTGGAAATCTCTTGGGATGCTTCAGAGGCTTCTGGCAACTAAAAATGTCTTCTAGAAGATTCTGGTACATTAAAAACAGTCTTGACTAGCTTCGAAAAGTTTTAGAGGGTTTTGACAAGTAAAAATGACTAGTAGATGCTTCTGATAATGCAAAATGGCGGTTTAGAGGAGTCTCCTAGAAGTCTGTTGGGAAGCTTAAGAAGGTTTTAGAGACATCTGGAATCTTAAAATGAACATTAAAAACAGTTTTAGCAAGCTCAAGAAGGTTTCAAACCTTCTGGCAACTAAAAATGGCCGTTTAGAGGCCTCTGGCACTTTTGGAAGTCTCTTGTGAACCTTAAGAACGTTAAGGAGGCTTCTGGAATCTAAAAATGACTGGTAGATGCTTTTGGTAATACAAAATGGCGGTTTCTGACACTATTAAGCTTAAGAAGGTTTTAGAGGCGTCTGGAAACTAAAAATGGTTTCTAGAAGCTTCTGGCACATTAAATTGATCTCATTTATAGTTTTCGAGATATAAACAAAAAAAATAACCAACAATGAACCAAAAAGGGCAATAAAACACAATTTCAGTCAGTACTTTCGAAAACACAACCAAAAAAAGTTACTGTTTACCGATAGGTTCGTGATTGTCACTTGTCAAAAATGACAGTTGCCCAACGTCACTAAAACTGTCATTTCTAAAATATATTACAGTTACCTACTAAATTTTCTTTTTAAATTGTCTCCTTAAAGGTTTTAGAAACTTCTGAAACCTTTTTTAATATTCACGTTTGTCAAAAGCTGCTTCACAGAGCTATAAAAGCTATATATTGTTGTGTCAACTGTCAAAACACGTGCCATAGAGGTGTAAAGCTGATCAAGACTCTTGAATGACAGTCTGTAACCACCAGTCAATAGAACAATTCCAAAGTTGTAAAACTGTACACTTTTTACACACACACCAACCAGAAACAATCGGCCATAGCAAAACATTTCCTTAGGTGGGTTAGTTATTCAGGAGTGGCAGGTTGATGAATGATCGGCACGGTCGTAATTTCGCGGTTATTTCATTAACCGTCTGTCAGATTGCTTTATTACACAGGGTGTTTACTACACACACACACACATACAGAGAGAAAATGGTGGGTATAATAGGACTCCATTCTTGAATTCTTAATTAAGTTATTTCACGGTTTAATTAACGGGATAACAAAAAAAATTTCAAAGGGTTGATCTGAAAGTCAATAGTATCAGGTGGATCGATTACAGGTGAGGGTTAATCGATTGGGTATTGTGGTATATTGACAGGCCCTTCGTGAGTTAATCCCCGTCTACCTGTTACCTATTATACGGCAAGACCCTTTTTCGGGCACACGTGTTGTCTGATTTCTGTGTTTTCACTACGAAATTTATGATCAGGGATGTAAAATTTACGGACAATTAAATTTAAGGTAATTTTCCGAAAAAATTGGAAAATTCAAAAAATTTACATTTTTGTACTATTAACTTGACAGTATTTGGGGAGTTGAGGTTAATTTTGAAAATAAAAAATTTTCTGAAAAAAATCAGTTTTTGACAATTCTAGTTTTAATTTTTCAATTTCAAACGGTGCGTGGTACCAAAAAAGTGTTCCTGAGATATTGAGCAGAAACAGCAAAAAGCGAGAGTCAACTTTGACGAAAAATGGTTAAAGTTGCTGTAAAAGTTGCAAAAAAACTGTAAAACTAAACCAGATATTATAGTAAATAATTCTTATTTTAACACCCTAACTTTGACAGCTTGTAACTTAGTTAATTTGACAGGTACATCGTAATTTTTTTATCGAAATTTAAAGCTTAAAAAATGTACTTTTTTGACCGTGAATGTTAGGAAAAGTTAATTACACCGCACTAGTTTAGGGGGTTTGTAAGTAATTTTTACTCGCCGCAAAAACTGGCACGCCACTGGTTTGTGTATAGTTTC
Organism: Ips typographus; assembly: GCF_016097725.1. NCBI lineage: Eukaryota > Metazoa > Arthropoda > Insecta > Coleoptera > Curculionidae > Ips > Ips typographus. The sequence goes on along the minus strand of NC_138434.1, from coordinate 2,237,183 downwards.
TTTACTACACTGTGACAAGAGATTAATTTAGAACAAAAAAGCTTCTTTAAATTTTTTTGATAGCTCGCATAGTTTTTGAGTTAATTGCGTTTATTGGTGTTGGTGTCTCAGAGACATCAATGCTATCGCCTTATAATAGGACAGTAACCTGTTTTTTTTTCTTCAGTTTGACAGGTAAATAATTAATTTTTATATCAATTTAAAGCTTGAAAAATGTACATTTTTGACCGTTAAACATTTCACACCTCTAATCTGAAACGTTCCTGAGATATTGAGCAAAAACTGCAAAAAGCGAGAGTCAACTTTGACGCTCTCTAGCGGCTGAACGGCGTAACTTAGCCGTGCCCGCTTAACGTCACGTGATAGCCCCGTTCATAATATTTCTTTTGTTGTACGATGGTTTTATACAGGGTATTTCAAATAAGGGAGTTATGGACGATTTTCTGGAAAAGTGCACAAAAATTGTATCTAAATTAGGGATTTTTTGGGCCTAACGGCGACCATTTTGGATTTTCTTCAATCAAAGTGATTTTTTTAACTAACTTGAACCTGGGGAACACAAATTTGACGTCCATTTTGCTCTAACTGACACCGTTTTTCGGAGATGAGCTTGAAATTATGTCATTTTTGACACTTTAGGGCGTGGCACCCTTGCAAAATGACATTTTGACAAATAACACTTGAAGTCATTTTTCTACTATTAACCTGAAGGTATTTAAGCAGTTGAGGTTAATTTTGAAAATAAAAAATTTTCTAAAAAAAATCAGACGGTATCACCTTTCAAAATTCTTGACAATTCTAGTTTTTAATTTTTCAAGGTTAAACGGTGCATGGTACCAAAAAAAAGGTATAGAAGGAAAAAGCTGCATCCCATCGTTGCATTTGTGGTAAAAATTTCAGACCTCTAACCTGAAACGTTTCTGAGATATTGAGCAAAAACTGCAAAAAACGAAAGTGAACTTTGACGCGCTCTAGCGGCTAAACGGGGCAACTTAGCCGTGCCCGCTCAACGTCACGTGATAGCCCCGATTATAAACTTTCTTTTGCTATTCGACGGTTTTATACAGGGTGTTTCAAATAAGGGAGTTATGAACGATTTTCTGTAAAAGTGCACCAAAATTTCACTCAAATTGGGAATTTCTGCTTGCGAGGAGGGTGGCCAAAGTAAGGCTGTTAAAGCAAAAACAATTAAATATTGATACAAACATTTTACATCAAGTAAGCCTAGAATTTGGCGTAGATTAAGTTTGGTTTGTTGCTCAAATTTGGGACACCTTGTATACTGATGGATTATCTAGGAATAAAGTAGATGCAAATATTTACAAAATTCATTTTGGTACTTTTTTTATAAAATGAAAATTAAACAAGTTACAATAAGGATGTTAAAAATTCATTGACTCACCCTGTAAACTACTCCATTGTATTGTTAATAATTCGATTAATTTGACAATTATAGGGTGGTTCAATATACCAATTTGTAGCCGTTGAAATTGTCTTTTGATCACCCTGTATAGCGTTTTTACCTAAAACGTCGAATAACTGAGTTATTTACTGTTTTAACGGAGTTTTGTTGTATAGTTTGATTTTGACGGTTTTTACTCTGACCGCCCATAACTCTGTTATTTTGACAGTTACAGGGTGGTTCAATATACCAATTTGTAGCCCTTGAAATTGTCTTTTGATCACCCTGTATACCATATATAGTAGAAATTTCACGCTACCGAAAGATCGAAGCTTTTATACTGGGAATGTGTTGTCCAGAAGGTAGAACATATTTACCGGGTGGCCCAATAAGACTGTTCCTCGATTATATCTCGGGAACCGTTCGTCGTATGATTTTGTGGTAAAATTTTTTTTAGGTAAATCGGCCATGAAGAATCGCTGGAAAATATTTTCAAGTTCTAAAAATGACCACCAGAGGCCGTAACTGGCATCTTAAATTTTTAAATTGCATTTTCTATAAATTTTGCACAATAAATTAAAGTTTTTTTTCTTCATTTTTAAAGCAAACCAATTTATCTCATCATTTTCGTAAAAAACAAATTTCTGTTATTTCAAAAACAAAGATGGCGTGAGGTGTTCAATTGTTTTTGCAATAACCTGCTTTAACTTCTTAACGGTTTGACCAATTTTAACAAATTCAGTATTGTTGAAAAGAGCATTTCTTGGGCAATAAGAATCAACCAAAATATAGTTAATTTAGTTGAATCTTTCTGCGCCAGGGGGCTCCTTTTGACACCATGACTCAAACTCCAAAAAAAATTAAAAAAACAAATGAAATGATATGACTTTTTCTTTATGAAAAAGTAGCCAAATAACATCTAAATAGGCCAGTGAAAACCGTTTTTCAAATTTTCGTTCCTAACCTGAAATATTGAGAAAATGAGATTATGAGATATGGTCTTATTGGGTCACCCAGTACAATTCAATCAGATTACTATATTTTTAAAAATCCATATTATTTTGAAAAGTGTTAAATATACAACATTTTTCCAGAAAGTTTCCGGTAATTTTTCGGAAAAAATTGGAATATCTGAAAATTCAAAAATAATTAGTTTTTTAATTAATTATACCAACCATCCAAAATCAATCCAAATTAAAGTTTAATGTACTTTTAATCATACAATTTCTCGAAAATTACCGCTTTTACATCTCTGTTTACAATATAGTAGCTAGATATAACCAGAAATAAAAAACTAAGTAATTTATACAGGGTGCTGCAGCTGGCTATGCCAATTTATTTTTCTCGTCTGGTACAATAATAGACGCAAAAAAAAACTGGGCAAAAAGAACGAAACCCTCTAATGGCAAGAACAAAGGGCCCCAGTCAGTTGGATGTCATGCCCATATGCAGATTCGCCCGGTAATTGATCCGGGTATGTCGTGGATATGCAAATCAGGGCCTCTTTATTTTCCCGATCTGGTTCCTGGTAAGACTAATATAATTATTATGTTCCCGAAACGGTTTTGCAAACCCTACGTGTGGGAATCCTTTAAGAATTTGCATATTAGAAGCAACCTGCGGGACGTTTCGCTGTTACTATTTACGTTGAACAATGAGGGTAATTGTACCCCTTTTTTTAATTCCACACCCTTATTCACGTAGGGAAAAAAATACGTTAGTTTCTTGCACTGGTTCGGTTGTAATAGCAAGTTTTCATTAAATGGACACGAGTCCAAAGTGGACCATTTCCTGTCCCTTTTTTGCCTTTCGATCTAACCGCACATTATTAAAACGATGGACTTTTAATGACCACCTTCCGAATGAATTGCTTCCTACTATAACGGCAATGTGTCAGTTAATGGCTCGTTTTTACTGTTCTTGGGGGTTGAAGCTCATTATCTAATCTAAGTTAGAGTTAACTGAACATTACAAAACTGACGTAACAAACTTTGAATTAAGTTTGTTGTTTGTTGGATTATATAGTAAACCAAACTTTTTTGGTAGTTTTTGAGATAACTAAGCTTCAGCTCTTTCTGTCAATCATGTCTAATTGCAAAATTTAGGAAATCCAGCAAAAATATGGTTAAGTTTCTCCCATTTTCAGAATTAGAATTTAATTGGTCAAAACTAACGCTTTTACAACTATTATTTTTGTAAATAAATCAAAAATGCAAACATTTTTACCCTGCAACTCTGTAGAATAACATAATGTATACCAGGCGTCCCAAACTGTCTTTTCGAAATTCCATAAATTGATTATAAATTAGTGAATTCTTTCAAAATCTTCCAGATCAGTTTAGAAGCTTTCAAAGTTCTTGTTGAAACTGCATAGAAGCTTCCCTAAGCTTCTAGAACAGTTTAAAAGCTTCCAGAACCTTTCAAAACTATCTAGAAGCTTCCAGATGCCCTTGAAACTGCCTAAAAACTTCCAAAATCTTCAAGTTCAGTTTGGAAGCTTCCAAAACCTTCCGAAACCATAATGAAGTTTGAAGTTCTTCTTGAAACTGTTTAGAAGCTTCTAGAAGCTCTTAAAACTGCCTAGAAGCTTCTGAAACCTTCCGAAACCATAATGAAGTTTGAAGTTCTTCTTGAAACTGTTTAGAAGCTTCCCAAACTAACTAGAAGCCTCCAGATGCACTTGAAACTGCCTACAGACCTCCAAAATGAACAAAATGCTTCCAAAACCTTCCGAAGTCATATAGAAGTTTTAAGTTCTTCTTAAAACTGCCTAAAGCCTCCAAAATCTTCTAGATCAGTTTAGAAGCTCCCAAAACCATATACAAGTTTGAAGTTTTTCTAGAAACTGTCTAGAAGTTTCCAAAAGTTCTTAAAACTGCCTAGAAGCTTCCAACACCTTCCGAAACCATAAAGAAGTTTGAAGTTCTTCTTGAATCTGTTTAAAAGCTTCCAAAATTATCTAGAAGCTTCCAGATGCACTTGAAACTGCCTAGAGACTTGCAAAATGAGCAAAAAGATTCCAAAACCTTCTGAAACCACATATAGAAGTTTAAAGTTCTTCTTGAAACTGCTTAAAAGTTTCCAGAAGCTCTTAAAACTACCTAGAAGCTTCCAAAATCTTCTAGATTAGTTTAGAAGCTTCCGAAACCATATAGAACTTTGAAGTTTTTCTTGAAACTGTTCAGAAGTTCCCAGAAGTTCTTAAAATTGCTTGGAAACTTCTAAAATCTTCTAGATCAGTTTGGAAGGTTCCAAAACTATAAAAAAAAGTTTGAAGATTTTCTTGAAACTATTTAGAAGTTTCTCAAACTACCTAGAAGCTTCAAGATGCACTTGAAACTGCCTACAGACTTCCAAAATGAGCAAAATGCTTCCGAAACTTTCCGAAACCATATAGAAGTTTTAAGTTATCCTTAAAACTGCTTAAAAGTTTCCAAAAGCTCTTAGAACTACCTAGAAACTTGCAAAATCTTCTAGATCAGCTTAGAAGCTTCCAAAACCACATAGAACTTTTAAGTTTTTCTTGAAACTGTTTAAAAGCTTCCCAAACTAACTAGAAGCCTCCAGATGCACTTGAAACTGCCTACAGACTTCCAAAATTAGCAAAATGCTTCCGAAACTTTCCGAGACCACATAGAACTTCAAAGCTTTTCTTGAAACTGTCTAGAGAGAAGAGAGAAGAAGAAGAGTAGTTCTTAAAAGTACCTAGAAACTTCCAAAATCTTCTAGCTCGGTTTAGAAGCTTCAAAAACCTTCCGAAACCATATAGAAAATTTAAGTTTTTCTTGAAACTGCCTAGAAGCTTCCAGAAGCTCTTATAACTGCCTAGAAACTTCCAAAATCTTCTAGATTAGTTTGGAAGGTTTCAAAACCATAAAAAAATTTGAAGATATTCTTAAAACTGTTTAGAAGCTTCCAAAACCATCTAGAAGCTTCCAGATGCACTTGAAACAAAATGAGCAAAAATCTTCCAAAACCACATAGAAGTATTAAGTTCTTCCTGAAACTGCTTAGAAGCTTCCAAAACCTCTTAAAACTCCAGACCATAATCATCTTTTTGCATCTTACTACTATCTGTAGGAAATGAAATATTTAAATCTCTTTTAGATATACCAAAACCAGAAAAGTTTTGTTTTCAATGGTTGACAATCGGCAAAACAAGTTGGATGGAAATTATTTGAAAATATATTTCATATAAAAATTTCTTTACGCTAAAACTTGTTCTTGGAGCTGCTTTATGAGTAAATTCATCAATTTCTTTGACCTCCAGTTTCGTTCTAGCATTCTTGAATAGTTTCAGCCACACTTCTCGTTCTCTGTGGTATTGAGAATGATTCATAGTAATTTTTTTTTACCAAAAAAACCTTCCCTTGGTAACTTCATCAGATGTCCGCATAAAAACTGTCTCTTTTAAGCATGGGAATCGACCTGGTGGGTTTTTTTGCCATTGTCCTTTCATTAGAAGGGTTTGACGACCACATCGCGTCTAATGTATGCGCTCTCGCATCTCATTAAGGGATGAACCGTGAGAAGCGGAAGTCGGGGTGGATCGGGATATAAATTAAAATAAATCCGAGACAATGGGCATTTTGCCTTTTTTGTCCTTAACTAAATATGCATATGTACGGGTACCTGAAGGGACGTCAAAGAAACCGGTTTTTTTGTTTTTTTTTTAAACCAATTTAAGGACAGTTTTTTTCCAGTTTCCACTTGCCTAGGATACCCCCCTCCCAAACCCTTTTTCACGCACAAGCATCCGGTTACGTGAGAGAACAAGGGCAACTCGATAATTTATTCGGGGGCCCTGTTTTTTTCAATGTTGATTGTTAATTCGGGAACGTATGCAAATGGGTCCTTTGCCAAGAACAAAAACGTTAAGGGCGTCCCCGGTCCGGTTTTGTTAAATAAATGGGAGCCCTTTCAGTTTTTGGTGCGATGCCGTAGGTGCGAGACCGCGAATTGTTTTAGGTGTGCTTGTGTGGGTAAAAGTGCAACAAGTGAGGCATTTTGGTGGAAAAAGTAAAGTTACAATTGTTATGTCGCGCCTTCCCCTATGAAGAATTGAAAGGAAAGTGAGGGTGCTACCATATAACCAAACTAGATTGAAAAACATCCTGAAAATCAGTTTTTTTGACAAATTTTCAAAGAATATGTATGTCAGATGGTTTGGCAGGTCAAGAGAAATCGATTAGAACAATAAAAGAACAAATCGATTAACAATCGAAGAAACGACGTTTGAGTAATGCTTTTTCGATTAGTAATCGATTTATTTCATTGCATTCTTCAAATTGTATTTTTGTTTAAATTTTCTTGTGTAACGTTTCTAGAAATAATTATTTTCAATACAAATTTAAAATTATAAATAAAATGTATAGCAATTTCATTCGAAGAAAAAATATTGTTCCTAACACGTGCGCAAAGTAGTTTTTCCGCACTTAAAACTTGATTATGATTAAAGCAATAGTTAACTAAAAGCTGTTCCTGTCAAAGTGGCCTTGTAATTTCCGCTCTTAGATTATTTTAACAGTCGGTTTTACACATTCAGTTAAACTTATGGTTAACTAAAATCTGTTTCTGTTTCTCAAAATTGATAGTTACTAAAGATCAATTTCCGTTAAAACAAATCAGCGTCTTAACGGGACTTTCTATTGCAACAAGCTTTGGTAAGAAAGGAAAACAAACCTTATTATCGACATTATTTGTTGAAACTGTGTGTTTCGTTTAAGGGACAGTTTTACACAGTCAAACGTTAAAACTACCCTTGCAAACCTTCAGTTCTGAAATGTGTCAAAGTGGCCTTGTAATTTCCGCTCTTAGATTATTTTAAAAGTCGTTTTTACACATTCAGTTAAACTTATGGTTAACTAGAACATAGTTTTGAACTTTAAAATTAAGGAATTATACAAAAATGTCAGTAAAGACGAATATACTTTGAAAACTGTACCTAACCTCATTTTGCAGTAGTTTTTTTTATCTAATACCCCCCATTAGGAGACTTTTTTTACTACTTTTTGAAATTCAATATCTCGGTAACATGGAGAGCTAGAAAAGCTGGTTTTGACTCCTTTTGTAGTATTTTTAATCCTCTTTCTAATGACGTTTTAGCGAAATTTATAAGAGTTCAAATAAAAAAGTTACAACCATTCAAAAATTGAAAAAACATAATTTTTCCAAAAAGTGCAATTTTGACAATTTTTAATTTTGCTCCAGGTGGATTCTCATGCACAGCAAAGGGCATATTTATACCAAAGTACCTTAAATTAGGTAAAATAAGTACAAAAAAAGCACTTTAAAATTTTTTATTTTTCAAAAAAATTTAAGGAATGGGGGGGGGTATTAGAAGTCTTTTTTTACTACTTTTTGAAATTTAATATCTCGGTAACATGAAGAGCTAGAGAGGCCAGTTTTGGCTTAATTTGTAGTATTTTTTATCCTCTTTCTAATGGCGTTTTAGTGAAATATATAAGAGTTCAAATAAAAAAGTTACAATCATTCAAAATTTGAAAAAGTTTCATTTTTGAGAAAAGTGCAATTTTGACAATTTTTTATTTTGCCCCAGGAGGGTTCCAATGAACAGCAAAGGGCATATTTATACCAAAGTACCTCAAATTATGTGAAATAAGTACAAAAAAAATCACTTTTTCATTTTTCAAAAAAGTTGAAAGAATGGAGGGGTATTAGAAGTCTTTTTTTACTATTTTTTGAAATTAAATATCTCGGTAACGTGAAGAGATAGAGAGACCAGTTTTGGCTTATTTTGTAGTATTTTTCATCTTCTTTCTAATGACGTTTTAGTGAAATTTATAAGAGTTCAAATAAAAAAATTACAATTATTCAAAAACTTTAAACTGCTTTTTTTGTACTTATTTCACTTAATTTAAGGTCCTTTCGTATTAGTATGCCCTTTGCTTTGCATTAGAACCCTACTGGAGCAAAATAAAAAATAATACAATCATTCAAAACTTGGAAAAACGTAATTTTTCCAAAAAGTGCAATTTAGGCAATTTTTTATTTTACTTCAGTAGGGTTCTAATGCAAAGCAAAGGGCATACTAATACGAAAGGACCTTAAATTAAGTGAAATAAGTACAAAAAAAGCAGTTTAAAAGTTTTAATTTTTAGAAAAAATTGAAAGAATGGGGGAAAATTAGAAGTCTTTTTTTACTATTTTTTGAAATTCAATATCTCGATAACGTGAAGAGATAGAGAGGCTAATTTTAGCTCATTTTGTTGTTGTATTTTTTATCCTCTTTGTAATGACGTTTAAGTGAAATGTATAAGAGTTTAAATAAAAAAGTTACAATTAATCAAAAATTGAAAAAATGTCATTTTCGCAAAAAGTGTAGTTTAGGCAATTTTTAATTGTGCTCCAGAAGGGTTCCAATGTTGATAAGCTAAATTAAGCCTTATTAATTGCAATAAAAGTTAAAAACCAGTTTTTAAGGTGATTTTTGATTTTAAAGTCAGTTTTACACACTTCAGGTAAGCTTATCGTTAACTAAACACTGTAGTTACAGGGTTGATTGGAAAACCATTTCCAAAGCTTTACTGAAAAGACCTTGTGTAACCTAATTTAGCTTTCCATTCTTAGCAAACATTAGGCAAAAAGCTAATTCAGACATCTTCGGCTGACGGTAATTCGCACTTTTAGTGCGGTAAGGAACCCCCTAAAACGCTCCACCTGTCATCGTTTTGGGTACCACCTGTCGGCCAACCCGCAAATTAAATAGCGATCTGTCCGGGTTCCATCCTGATTAGATTATAATTTCCTTTTTGGGGTGGTTGTTTTTTTTTTTTTGTTTTCAGCAGATTAAACGTTTGATATGGGAATTAGACCTTCACCGGGGATTTCAGTGTTAATTCATTGATGATGATTTAATAATTTTTTCTCAGAATGACGTAATCACGAAAATGTAATTATTATGCGCAAGACAAATTATTAGGTGTATAACAGAGTAAGTTGGCAACCCTTATTACATATTCATAAGTGCGGCATGTGCTTGTTTCGAGTACTCTAGGGCCTCTTAAAAGGGGTAAAACTGCCATGTCGACAACACTCTACAATTATTACCCTCTTCTTGAATAATTAACGAATATACTAATAAGCGTTAAGAAGACTAAATTAGAAAATTGTCCCTTGTTTCGGCACCTGGATCATCCCCTTATGATTACATTAAAACCGCCTAATCTCCACAGATTAGAGGGGTGAGAGGGAGGGGGGAAAGAACACACGAAATATTATTACTAACCCCCTCTGGAGGTCCGCCATTGCACGCACACAATCCGGAAAAAAAAAATCGTTCAGCTGTTTTCAAAACCGCCCCTGCCCCCTCGCAGGGGTCATACGTGAGTGCGTATACGCGGGGGGGATGACGCCGTCGTCATGGCAACGGTCGCAAAGGGGGTGCGTCGCGTTTGTTTTTCGGGGTGGGAGACCGAATGGCGGATCTCGGTCCCTTTATTACGTTTTTGCTTGCTTGGTCTCTGATTTTATTGAAATTGATCTAAAACTGCCGTTAACTTGAAAAAAAATTTCTAACTTTAGATCACCCTGTATAGCACCTGTGATTTTTTTAAATTCACTGTCACTAGTTGACTTGTATTGATGTGTTACCAAAAATTTTGAAATTTACAAAGTTTAACATCACTGTAACGAAAATATGTTACTTTAGTGACACTTGGTGTAAAATTTGCAAACAGACATTCCAGCCCTAAAGCAAAGGAATAAAAAAAAGTTAAAAAACTAGTCAAACACCAAAAAAATAAAATGTAGAAGATTCAGAACACTTGTAGACGTTTTTGGCATTTTCAAATCATTATTGGAAAATTGTAGAAGCTTTTAGAAATTTTAAATATTTTTTGAAAGGTTTAGAAACTTGTAGAGGCTTCTGGCACTTTTGAATTATTTTTGAAAGATTTAAGACACTTGGAGAAGTTTCTGAAAGTTTAAAATTATTTTTAAAACGTTTGGGAAACTTCTACAAGCTTATGCCAATTTTAAATAATTCTTGGAGAGCTTGGGACACTTGTAGGGGCCTCTAGCACTTGTAAATAATTTTTGGAAGATTTAAGACACTTGGAGAAGTTTCTGGCAGTTTAAAATGATTTTTAAAACGTTTGGGAGACTTCTAGAAGATTTTGGCAATTTTAAATAATTCTTGGAGAGCTTGGGACACTTGTAGAGGCTTCTGGCACTTGTAAATAATTTTTGGAAGATTTACGACACTTGGAGAAGTTTCTGGCAGTTTAAAATAATTTTTAAAACGTTTGGGACCCTTCTAGAAGCTTTTGGCAATTTTAAATAATTCTTGGAGAGCTTGGGACACTTGTAGAGGCTTCTGGCACTTGTAAATAATTTTTGGAAAATTTAAGACACTTGGAGAAGTTTTTGGGAGTTTAAAATTATTTTTAAAAACTTTGGGACATTTCCAGAAGCTTTTGGCAATTTCAAATAACTCCTGGAGAGCTTGGGACACTTGTAGAGGCTTCTGGCACTTGTAAATAATTTTTGAAAGATTTAAGACACTTGGAGAAGTTTCTGGCAGTTTAAAATGATTTTTAAAACGTTTGGGACACTTCTAGAAGCTTATGGCAATTTTAAATAATTTTTGGAGAGCTTGGGACACTCCTAGATGCTTCTAGCAATTGAAAATTATTCTTTAGAGGCTTTTAACAATTTTAAATAATTCTTGGAAAGCTTGGGACACTTGTAGAGGCTTCTGGCACTTGTAAATAACTTTTGGAAAATTTAAGACACTTGGAGAAGTTTTTGGGAGTTTAAAATTATTTTTAAAAACTTTGGGACATTTCCAGAAGCTTTTGGCAATTTCAAATAACTCCTGGAGAGCTTGGGACACTTGTAGAGGCTTCTGGCACTTGTAAATAATTTTTGAAAGATTTAAGACACTTGGAGAAGTTTCTGGCATTTTAAAATGATTTTTAAAACGTTTGGGACACTTCTAGAAGCTTCTGGCAATTTTAAATAATTTTTGGAGAGCTTGGGACACTCCTAGATGCTTCTAGCAATTGAAAATTATTCTTTAGAGGCTTCTAACAATTTTAAATAATTCTTGAGCTTGGGACACTTGTAGGGGCTTCTATCAATTGAAAATTATTCTTGAAAGGTTTGGAATAGTTGTAAAGGCTTCTGGCAATTTTTGCAGTGTTTTTCGGAAATTTGACAGGCTAAAAGCAAATAAAATTTTTTTTTTTTAGAAAACATGAAATTTTTAGTTGCATCTGGCTTTTATTAAAAAATAATAATATAATTTTCTGCACTTTTGCAATTTTGCTAATTTCTGTAGCTGTGACGTCATTACAGTTTCATGATAATGTCATACGTAATCTTTAATTTTCATAGGACCAAAAACCTGTCAACCACTTAGTCTTTCTGCCTGGATTAAACTGAAATTCAATCTAAATTGATTATTTAAAATTTTCCCGTCGTTCACAACTGATTCACCCTGTATAGTATTTTTTCTATTCCAATAAAAGTAACTATTGTGGGGCAGGGTTCTAAGAGAAAGTACGGTCCTGTAACTCTAAGGAAATTTTTGCATAAGCGAACCACACGTAATTACCGGTTAATTGAACCTTGTCAGTACAATCTTCTCTGAGAGGGTTCAAACATAAAAAGCTCGGTCCACTCTATATAAGTAGCGGTCAAACTGCCGGCCACCTGCTGCACCGGGTATCGCTTCGCAGATGATCGTATTCATAGCTTTAATTTTATAGTGAGGAGTAACCCCGAACCCGATCATTATCGGTACCATTACCGGGTACCAAATCGGTTCTCGCTTTTCTTGCGATCCTGAAAAAAAAAGTTCCAATTTACGCGTTTGAATGCAAAAAAAAACGTTCACGTAACATTTTTTTTCACGATTACATCTGCATTGTAAATGCGTATTACATATTCAAGACTTCAAACAATTAGCTCGTTCGCAATAATTAAATCTCCCGTTTCTTTTGTATATTTTTAGATTAAAATCACTTCCTAAGCGAACACTAGGTATATCAATGTATATAAAGAAATTTAAAAGAGTAAATACTGCTCTCTCATGTAATGGTTGATATCCTGTGAATCTTTAAATCCTTCCTCGTATTGAAGACATTGTAAATTCTTCCAAGATCCTTGAATTCCAACCTATTAAGTATGTCAACCACAGCTTATGGTCCTGGCAATCTACCAGCAGATGTGCTTAAGCTGATTGAAGAGCAATATTTGAGTCCTGTGACAATCCTAAGAAGCAGAATACCAAGAAATACGAAGAACACGTACAATCAACCTAATGAGCCACACACTAAACATCTTCCTCATCAAAATCATCCACCGTTAGAATTTATAAGATGCTGGAAGATATATTGCCGATACCTACTCAGTTTGGGTTTAGAAACTGAGGTGTGGTTTACTACTGTAGTAGATGTCAACCAAAAGATTGCTTTAATTGACTATAACAAAGCATAAATCAAAGGAGAAGTCAGACAAGGTTGTGTTCTTTCACCAATCCTCTTCAACCTGTATTCAGAGGAAATGTTCACCAAAGCCCTCAAAAATGAACAAGGTGGAATATGAGTTCCACTGAACAATTGCGCCTTGCGGATGATACAGTTCTTGTCACATCTAGTCGAGAATATGATCTGACACTAAAGGCTAAGAAGACCATGATTGTTACCAAAACTGAAGTGCCAAAGGAGGATCTGTATGTGGAAGACGGCCCGTGCATCTTTCTGAGCTTCTAGAAGTATGCTCAAATGCTATGTATTCCCGGTCCTTCTGTATTGGCGAAAGCCTTTGAGATGCGGATGGACCTAAGAAGAACGGATATCTTACGTGAAGCTAAAAAAAGAAAACTGCTGCAATATCTCGAACACGTTATGAGAGGTGAAAGTTTTGCAACTCATTATCCAGGGAAAGATCGTGGGAAGGAGATCTGTTGAAAGGAGAAGAATATCCTGGCTTAGGAACTTACGAGAATGGTTCGGCATCACGTCCTCCAGAGATGGTACATGAAGTAGAAGAACCAACGTGGATAGTACTAACAACATTCATTCCTCCCATATTTTTTTCAACTATTGTATCACTTTCTTCACCTCCTTCTTTATACATTTCCTCTCATCAACTATACCAAATTTTTTTATATTTTTTCAGGTTTTTGGGTAGGATCTTTAATGAAGATTCCAAAACTGTGCTTAAAACAGTCATTTTCTCACTCAAAGTGAGTTTTACAAGCAATTTTGTTGCTGACTGTCTTTTCGAACTGTGTTTTTGAAAGTTCAACTTTTCACACCGCTTTTCTCCCTGATTGTACCAAATTTTGTAGTGATTTTAAGGTTATTGGATAGAAAATCTAGCAAAGATTTCAAAAATGTGCTTAAATTAGTCATTTTCTCATTTCAAGTGTGTTTTACAAGCGATTTTGTCCCTAACTGTCTTTTCAAACTGTGTTTATGGCAGTTCAAATTATGACACCGATTTTCTCCCAGACTGTACCAATATTTATAGATTTTTCTAGGTTATTGGATAGAAAATCTAATAAGGATTTCAAAAATATGCTTAAAACAGTAATTTTCTCAGTCCAAGTGGGTTTCACAAGCGATTTTGTCCCTGACTGTCTTTTCAAACTGCGTTTTTGGCCGTTCAAACTTTGATCCCACTTTTCTCACTAACTGTACTAAATTTTTTAATATTTTTTCAGGTTATTCGGTAGGATCTTTAATGAGGATTCCAAAACTAGGCTTAAAACAGTCATTTTCTCACTCGAAGTGGGTTTAACAAGCGATTTTGTGCCTAACTGTCTTTTCAAACAGTGTTTTTGGCAATTCAAATTATGACACCGCTTTTCTCCCTGACTGTACCAAATTTTGTAGTGATTTTAAGATTATTGGATAGAAAATCTAGCAAAGATTTCAAAAATGTGCTTAAACTAGTCATTTTTTCACTCCAAGTGTGTTTTACAAGCGATTTTGTCCCTGACTGTCTTTTCAAACTATGTTTCTGGCAGTTCAAATTATGACACCGATTTTCTCCCTGACTGTACCAAATTTTATAGATTTTTCTAGGTTATTGGATAGAAAATCTAATAAGGATTTCAAAAATATGCTTAAAACAGTAATTTTCTCACTCGAAGTGGGTTTAACAAGCGATTTTGTGCCTAACTGTCTTTTCAAACAGTGTTTCTGGCAGTTCAAATTATGACACCGCTTTTCTCCCTGACTGTACCAAATTTTTTGTAGTGTTTTATAGGTTGTTGGATAGAAAATCTAAAGGGGGTTTCAAAAATTTGCTTAAATTAGTCATTTTATCACTCCATGTGGGTTTAACAAGCGATTTTGTCTCTGACTCTCCTTTCAAACTGTGATCCTTGCAGTTAAAACTTGACACAACTTTTCTCCCTGACTGTAAGTAATTTCGTAGTGTTTTTTTATGTCATTAGATAGGAAATTTGATGAGGATTTCAAAACTGTGCTTAAAACAGTCATTTTCTCACTCAAAGTGGGTTTAACAAGTGATTTTGTGCCTGAGTGTCTTTTCAAACAGTGTTTCTGGCAGTTCAAATTGTGACACCCCTTTTATCCTTGACTGTACCAAATTTGGTAGTGTTTTCTAGGTTATTGGATAGAAAATCTAATAAGGATTTCAAAAATATGCTTAGAATAGACATTTTCTCACTCCAAGTAGCAACTGCGCTTTGCGGATGATACAGTTCTTGTCACATCTAGTCGAGAATATGGTCTAACACTCAAGGTTAAGAAGACCAAATACATGATTGTTACCAAAACTGAAGTGCCAAAGGAGGATCTGTATGTGGAAGACAGCCCGTGCATCTTTCTGAGCCTGGATCTAAGAACTCGTATGCTCAAATGCTATGTATTCCCGGTACTTCTGTATTGGCGAAAATTGGAAGCCTTTGTGATGCGGACCTAAGAAGAAAAAAGAAGCTAAAAAAGAAAACTGCTGCAATACGTGAGAGGTGAAAGTTTTGCAACTCATTATCCAGGGAAAGATCGTGGGTAGGAATTCTGTTGGAAAGAGAAGAATATCCTGGCTTAGGAACTTACGAGAATGGTTCGGCATCACGTCCTCCAGAGATGGTACATGAAGAAGAAGAACCAACGTGGATAGTACTAGCAACATTCATTCCTCCCATACATCCCATCTTCTTTTTCAACTATTGTATCACTTTCTTCACCTCCTCCTCTATACATTTCCTCTCATTCATCATAGCAATAAGACGTTTTTTTTGAGTAGATTTATTTAACCTTGTTGTCTCTCTTTTTTGGGTAAACACATGCGAAAGCCTCCATTTCGGCACTCTGAATATTTTAAGATGATATCTCGAGGGAGCTTATTAAGGGACGATTCCTCCCTTCCTACCTCTTATCTCCGTGTACAAACACACATTTTCCGTGGGGGTGGTGGAATCGATCTGGCGGTGTAAAATTCCAAGGTTTGTTGTCAAACAACACAATTTTCCTTGATTAAATGATGAACTCGTTGTCAGTGGGGGAGAACGAAGTCCTGCTGTAAATGACAGGATGAAAAATGACCGAGCAGCCGCAATGGCTAATCACAATTGATGACTAAAAGGTGTCGGGTTTCGCGATTTAAAAAAAAAAACGCCGGGGAGGTCTCTTTCTCCTCCCGTTCTTACTAAATGCATTATGGATACTGAAATACAGCGGTAGCTGGAGATTTTTCTTTTTTTTTGCCATCTATCCCACCTGCAACGGGGACAAACGGGTTCGCGATAAATCTTCCAAGGCTGAATAAATTCCTGCGACGCGAACTGCATATTGCATAATATCGCCTTTTGCTACGTTTTCAACCGGTCCAGCGAAAAATGAGAGATTACTATGGCAGTAGCCGCTATAAATTCTTCATTTTTTTGCTCCATTCCCAGCTATCTGTAACGTTGAGCGAGAAAAAATTTGTGCAGGTGACCTGGAACAGGTTAAAAACCGTTTGAAGAAGACTCAGACCATTAAAAGAATTTTCAAAGAAGTTGAACAAAGACAAAAGACCTCTTTTTAAGCTTCCTAAAAATGTTATCTGGCAGAGCAATTAAAGGTTCTATTAAGCTTAATGTGAGTTAGCAATTTTTGCTTCAAACCAACCAAAATTTACACTATTTCTGGATTGGCTAATAATCACATTAACAGATCCTGAATTTCCTGATAACGCCTCTAATCGGTTTAGTATGATTCCCTTTAGTTAATCGGTCAGAGATGCCAGGGAGTTTAAATTAAAGTAAAAAAGTTCCCTACCTTGGCAACCGCCTCGCATTTTCCCTTCCATACATACATAAAGTTCCCCAATCCAATAAGACATCGAAAGTTCCCGTTCCCTCTCGCATCTTTTTAAAGAAATTCCGTATTTACCACACGAAAAAGCCATCTAATAATAACGTTAAAACCCCTGGAGCGTCGACTAACGAATACGTAGATACAGGGTGTGTTTATCCCTTTAAAGAAAATCTGGACTTCCACAAGGGCGAGGTTTTTTAAGTATTAACTCCACCCTGTATTGAACTTTTGCCGATTTTCCATATAGAAAGCTCACGAGGAGAGAGAGCAATCGTTAAAAATAAGGGACCAAAAGCGGAAGTGGGACTAGGGGGGTGGTGGGTTGCCTTTGCTCTTCCCTCCCCCTCAACCCCTCTCCATCCTCGTTTTTCATCCGGAGAGCACATGAGATTTGCGGAACTGATAAATCGCAATGTAAGGAGGGAACTTTAATCTTTTTTCCTTTCGAAGCGGGCGTTTGCAAAGCCTTTTTCGATCCTCTTATTAAATTATATTCGTTTTAAGTCTTGGCAAAGCTGATGACGTCAGAAATTCGGGTAATTTGCGTCAGTTTCGAGGCTTTCACGTTTTTAGACTCACCCTGTACAAATCAATTTTGTCACGTAATTAGCGGTAAATCTAGTATTTAACTTTTCCAGAAAAATGTTACTGGTAATTAGTGAATTACTGGTAAATTACAAGTTAGTTCAAACTTTTTGATACCGCTTTTTTCCAAGACTGTACCAAGTTTTGTAGTGTTTTTTCAAGTTATTAGATAGGAAATTTACTAAGAACTCCAAGAATGTAGTTAAAACCGCCATTTTCTTACTCCAAGGGGGTTTTACAAGCGATTTTGTTCTTGACTATCCTTTCAAACTGTGTTTCTGGCAGTTCAGATTTTGACACCGCTTTTATCGCTGACTGTACACATTTTGTAGTGTTTTCTAGATTATTGAATAGAAAATTTAATGAGGATTCTAAAAATATGCTTAAAATAATAATTTCCTCACTCCAAGTTGGTTTTACAAGCAATTTGTCCCTGACTGTCCTGTCAAACTGTGTTTTTGACAGTTCAAATTTTGACTCCGCTTTTATCGCTGACTGTACTAAATTTTGTAGTGCTTTCTAGGTTATTGGATAGAAAATTTAATGAGGATTTCAAAATTGTTATCAAAACAGTCATTTTCTCACTCCAAGTGGGTTTTACGAGCGATTTTGTCTCTGAATGTACTTTCAAACTGTGTTTCTGACAGCTCTTATTTTGACACCGCTTTTCTCCCTAACTGTACCAATTTTTTTAATATTTTTTTAGGTTATTGGGTAAGATCTTTAATGAGGATTCCAAAAATGTGCTTAAAACGGTAATTTTCTAACTCCAAGTGGGTTTTACAAGCGATTTTGTCTCTGAATGTACTTTCAAACTGTGTTTCTGACAGCTCTAATTTTGACACCGCTTTTCTCCCTAACTGTACTAAATTTTGTAGTGTTTTCAATGTTATTGAATAGGAAATCTAATGAAGATTTTAAAAATATGGTTAAAATTGTCATTTTCTCACTCCAAGTGGGTTTTACGAGCGATTTTGTCCCTGGCTGCCTTTTCAAACTGTGTTTATGACAGTTCAAACTTTGACACCGCTTTTCTTCCTGACTGTACCAAATTTTTTAATATTTTTTCAAGTAATTAGGTAGGATTTTTAATGAGGATTCCAAAAATGTGCTTAAAACGGTAATTTTCTCACTCCAAGTGGGTTTTACAAGCGATTTTGTCCCTGACTGCCTTTTCGAATTGTGTTTATGGCAGTTCAAATTTTGACACTGCTTTTCTCCCTAACTGTACTAAACTTTGTAGGGTTTTCAAGATGTTTGGATAGAAAATCTAATGAGGATTTCAAAAATATGCTTAGAGTAGTCCTTTTCTCAGTCCAAGTGGGTTGTACAAGTAATTTTGCCCCTGACTGTCCATTCAAACTGTGTTTCTGACAGTTCTAACTTTGACACCGCTTTTCTTACTGAGTGTACCAAATTTTGTATTGTTTTTCTATGTTATTGGATAGGAAATTTAATGAGGATTTCAAAAATGTGCTTAAAACAGTCAATTTCTCGCTTCAAGTGGGTTTTACAGGCAATTTTGTCCGTGACTGTCTTTTCAAACTGTGTTTCTGGCAATTCAGACTTTGACACGTTTTTTTTTTTCTGACTGTACCAAGTTTTGTGTTTTTCAGGTTACTATATAGGAAATTTAATGGGAATTCCAAAAATGTACTTAAAACAGTCATTTTCTTACCCCAAGTGTGTTTTACAGGGGATTTTGTCCCTGACTGTCCTTTCAAACTGCGTTGCAGGCACTTCTGACTTTGACACGTCTCTTTTTTCCCTGACTGTACCAAATTTTGTGTTTTTTTAGGTTATTGGATAGGAAATTTAATGAGAATTCCAAAAATGTGCTTAAAACAGTCATTTTCTTACTCCAAGTGGGTTTTAAACGCGATTTTGTCCCTGACTGTCCTTTCAAAATGTGTTTCTGGCAATTCAGACTTTGACACGTTTCTTTTTTTTTCTGACTTTACCAAATTTTGTGTTTTTTAGGTTACTGGATAGAAAATTTAATGAAAATTCCAAAAATGACTATTTTAAGTACAATAGTCATTTTCTTACTCCAAGTGTGTTTTAAAGGGGATTTTGTCACTGACTGTCCTTTCAAACTGCATTTCACGCAATTCTGACTTTGACGCGTCTCTTTTTTCCCTGACTGTACCAAATTTTGTGTTTTTTTAGGTTATTGGATAGGAAATTTAATGAAAATTCCAAAAATGTGCTCAAAACAGTCATTTTCTCAATGTAAGTGGGTTTTACAGGTGCTTTTATCCTTGACTGTCTTTTCAAACAGTGTTTCTGGCAGTTCAAATTTTGACTCCGCTTTTCTACCTATTTGTACCAAATTTTGTAATGTTTTTTCATGTTGTTGATTAGGAAATTTAATGAGAATTCCAAAAATGTGCTTAAGACCGTCATTCTCTCACGCCAAGTGGGTTTTACAGGCAATTTTATCATTGACTGTTTTTGCAAACAGTGTTTTTGGCAGTTCAAACTTTGACACCGCTTTTCTTACTGAGTGTACCAAATTTCGTACTATTTTTTCAAGTTACTGAATAAGAAAATTTAATAAGGATTTCAAAAATGTGCGTAAAACAGCCATTTTCTCACTCCAAGTGGGTTTTACAAGCGATTTTGTTCCTGACTGTCACACTGTGAAACTTTATTCAAAAGTTGCAAAAATCAGGGTTTAGTTTTCTTACAGTATTGGATACAAAACGCGTTTCTGAGATTTATGACAGTCATAAGGTCACGTGACTGCTTAAAAATTACGTGATATCTGTCACTAATTTCAAAACTGTCATAATTTGTTTTGAGTTTTGTAGAAAAAAGCGTTCAAAAATTTTAAGGTAGATCTTAAGATCACGTGATTTATTTTCGTCAAAGTTGAAAAAACCTTTTTTTCTGGTAAAAACAAAATTTCAAAAGCTCGAATGACGTTTTCGTCACGTGACCTTTATGACACTTGTTAAAACAATTGTGGCGATCATGTGACGTTTTGACATTTGCCAGCATGATTTCTAGAAGCCTTCAAATTTTTTCCCTTCAAAGCCTTCAAAGGTGACGTGATTTTTTTTTTTTGTGGTGGAAAACAGTTTGAGAATGAAGTTTTTGTCACGTGACCTTTACCAGCCATGTAAAAGCAATTTTGGCAATCGCGTGGGTGTTTGACATTGAATGTGAAATGAATTCTGAATGCCTGCCTGATGATATTCTCAAAAAAAAAACCAAATCTGGTCAGAAATTGCATCATCATCTCACCTGCTTCTTTTTGTTATTGTATTAGTGATAATAAACACTCGTTGCTTCAGAGCATTCGGAGTAGAAGGAACACAATTATTCAAATCGGCGCCAATTTATACTTTTTCCTCGGGAGGAAAAATTCAAATTCGCTCCCGTAATTGATCATTTAAAATTTACCGAAGCCCGCCTGACTTATCTAACGATATAAATTTTATTTTCTAAATTGAAAGCAATTATTATTTCTTGCGTTGTTTTTTTCCTATAAGGACAAAATCACGGTTGAGTGTGTTCGGCACGTCAGTGTAAAGGATGAAACATCATTATTACACTAGAGAACGAGTGAATAGGGCCCATTCATTCAAGTCATTAAACGTTAGAAAAATGTGATAAATATCCGGCATTATACAGTGAAAACGATTAATAAACCGAAAGATAAGTATTTTAATAGGAAACCCACACACATACACACGCGAATCGGTTATATTAAAATTTATTTGTAATTAATGATAGTTATTAAAGACTTTCTATACACTTGTTCATTTTTAAGCACAACGATTGCGTTGTTTGTGATTTATTAATGGAACTTTGCATTATTACTTAATAAATCCACTCGGTGCTTGATGTTAAGTGTTTTCGATGGCAACGTTTAAATGCTAAATCGCCTCGTTGTAAACAGTGTGTCTGTGATCATTAGAATTCTGATGGGAACCGGCTTCGAGTGAAAGGAAACCGTTCCAATTACAACATTATTTTCATTTTTATCTCATTTAGTTGTAATGTGTACCAACATCGCAAATTACTCGAATTCTTCAACTCGCGAAACAAACGAAAACGCTTTATTTGCTTGCCACTTTAGTGACTATTAACGTCACCTTTAGAATAATTCAACTTGGAAACTACTGTTTAAAGAATTTCAGAAATTACTACTTAACATCTGAAAGAGAAATAGCGCAAAAGCTGAAAAACACAGGCCACTTAAATTGTGAAGAACACTGGCACAAACTAAAAGAAGAAATATTGGGGACGCCTACACGAATTATAGGGAACAAGAAGAAAAACAAAAGGGCTGAATGGTAAATCACAATGTATTCAAACTTTGACACCGCTTTTCCACCTGACTGTACCAAGTTTTGTAGTGTTTTTTTAATTTATTAGATAGGAGATTTAATAAAGATTCCGAAAATGTGCTTAAAACAGTAATTTCCTTACTCCAAGTGGGTTTTACAAACGATTTTGTCTTTTCAAACTGTGTTTCTGGCAGTTAAAATTATGACACCGCTTTTCTCCCTGACTGTACCAAATTTTTTAGTGTTTTCTAGATTATTAGATAGATAATCTAATAAGGATTCCAAAAATGTGCTTAAAATAGTCAATTTCTCACTCGAAGTGGGTTTAACAAGCGATTTTGTCCCTGACTGTCTTTTCAAACTGTGTTTCTGGCAGTTGAAATTATGACACCGTTTTTCTCCCAGACTGTATCAAATTTTGTAGAGTTTTCTAGATTATTAGATAGGTAATCTAATAAGGATTCCAAAAATGTGCTTAAAATAGTCAATTTGTCACTCCAAATATGCTTTACAAGCGATTTTATCCCTGACTGTCTTTTCAAACTGTGTTTCTGGCAGTTCAAATTATGACACCGCTTTTCATCCTGACTGTACCAAATTTTGTAAATTTTTCTAGGTTATTGGATAGAAAATCTAATGAAGATTTCAAAAATATGCTTAAAATGGTCATTTTCTCACTCCAAATATGCTTTACAAGCGATTTTGTCCCTGACTGTCCTTTCAAACTGTGTTTCTGGCAGTTAAAACTTTGACACAACTTTTCTCCCTGACTGTACTCAATTTCCTAGTGTTTTCTTATGTTATTAGATAGGAAATTTAATGAGGATTTCAAAACTGCGCTTAAAACAGTCATTTTCTCACTCCAAGTAGTTTTAACAAGCTGTTTTGTGCCTGACTGTTTTTTCAAACTGTGTTTCTGGCAGTTCAAATTACGACACCGCTTTTATTCCTGACTGTATCAAATTTTGTAGTGTTTTTTAGGTTATTGGATAGAAAATCTAATATGGATTCCAAAAATGTGCTTAAAACAGTCATTTTCTCAGTCCAAGTGAGTGTTGCAAGTGATTTTGTCTCTGAATGTACTTTCAAACTGTGTTTCTGACAGCTCTAATTTTGACACCGCTTTTCTCCCTAACTATTCTAAATTTTGTAGTGTTTTTAAGGTTATTGGGTAGAAAATTTAATGAGGATTCTAAAAATGTGCCTAAATCAGTCATTTTCTCACTCCAAGTGGGTTTTACGAGCGATTTTGTACCTGACTGTCCTTTCAAATTGTGTTTCTGACAGTTCAAATTTTGACACCGCTTTTCTTACTGACTGTACCAAATTTTGTAGTGTTTTCTACGTTATTGGATAGGAAATTTAATAAGGATTCCAAAAATGTGCTTAAAACTGTCATTTTCTCAGTCCAAGTGAATTTTGCAAGTGATTTTGTCTCTGAATGAATTTTCAAACTGTGTTTCTGACAGCTCTAATTTTGACACCGCTTTTCTCCCTAACTATTCTAAATTTTGTAGTGTTTTTAAGGTTATTGGGTAGAAAATTTAATGAGGATTCTAAAAATGTGCCTAAACCAGTCATTTTCTCACTCCAAGTGGGTTTTACGAGCGATTTTGTACCTGACTGCCTTTTCGAACTGTGTTTTTGGTTGTTCAAACTTTGACACCGCTTTTTCTTACTTACTGCTAAATTTTTTATATTTTTTTAGGTTATTGGGTAGGATCTTTAATGAGGATTCCAAAAATGTGCTTAAAACGGTAATTTTCTAACTACAAGTGGGTTTTCCAAGCGATTTCACGGCAATAGACAGAACCACATCCAAGTGGATGTGTTTTAGACTCAATTTAGTTTATAAAGTGATTTTCAGAGAGAGTACCAGTATTGAGGTACTTATAAAAGAACCTTGTTAAGCGGTTCAAAAATGTCAAATTTGGAGGAAATTTTGGTGTATCTCTCCATATAACCGTGAATAACTTAGTTATTTGAAACTTTCTGCATAAAGACATAAGAGTATCGTAGTTAGGCAATGAATAGGTATATCGATTGGAGTCAAATTCAAAATCTTGAAAATTGAGTTGGAAACTAAAAATTGACATCAAAATCATGAAAATTTACTTAAAAACTGCAAATTGACTTCAAAATCTTGAAAATTTAGTTGGAAACTAAAGATTGACATCAAAATTATGAAAATTTACTTAAAAACTGCAAATTGACTTCAAAACCTTGAAAATTAAAAATTTACATCAAAATCATGAAAACTTACTTAAAAACTGCAAGTTCACTTCAAAATAAGGAAAATTTACTTAAAAATTGCAATTTCACCTCAAAATCATAAAATTTTCTTAAAAACTGCAAATTGACTTCAAAGTCTTTCCAAGACAATTTTTGAACGTAATAACTAAATTATTTCGTAAACAAAGTTTTAAATCAGAATTTTATAAAAAATACTTAATTTTTCATATTGAACAAGAAAAGTAAAAGAAACAGTAATTTCTGTATATGTAGAAGGTTGAATCGTTTGTGATTGAATGTAGTAATCTGTTGTAATTTTTCTAACATGGACTTTTGTTGTCTTTCCTCTACGAAAGATTCAAACACTTTTTTACCATTTTTTAGCAAAATAACAAAAAAAAAAAATGGATAGAGCAGGCAAATCGTTTGGCGTTTTCCGATTGACGAGTTCGCTTTAATATAATCAGACTTCCAGAAGTTCGTTTTCTTTTTCTTTTTTTAATAAAACCTCGTTCGTGATTGCCTCCAATGATTGTGTTTCCGGGTAAACGGTTTTTCATCTCCTTCTTTCTCTCTCCTGCTAAAAATACCACAACATTGGGTCTAGATAAATTGCTTGAGATAGTCTTGGATGATGAACGCACGGGAGCCGTATCATTACACTGACGATCAAAATTGAAGCAAAAATTCGATCGGTCTTATGTAATTTAATTTTGTGTAATTTAATTTATCGAAAGTGGTAATTATCGACTTGTCGTACACATCCAGTGGATGTGCAATCAAGAACATGCGCCTCCCGTAAAATACCGTCACGCAGTTGATGGGGAACGTCTTAAAGGCGTACACGCACACACCGAGTAATTAGAGTAAATGTCAATTTCCTGTGGGGCGGCAACGATCCACCCCCCATTTGAAATTTTTGCATACAAAATGACCCGTTACTTTGTTTAAAAACCTCAGGAAATACTGCAAAACGATAACAATTAACTGTTTGTTTGAGAGTCTCAAGTGTGAGACAGGAAGATGAAAGTTTACACATTTATCGAA
Source organism: Ips typographus (assembly GCF_016097725.1). Classification (NCBI taxonomy): domain Eukaryota; kingdom Metazoa; phylum Arthropoda; class Insecta; order Coleoptera; family Curculionidae; genus Ips; species Ips typographus. The sequence goes on along the minus strand of NC_138434.1, from coordinate 2,212,317 downwards.
CTCCCTCCTGTATTTTTTACAGAGTTGCGTCAAAAAATAACAGACTTTGAATTAGTTATTTACCTAACGAAAGTATGAAAAGTGGTACTTTACCTCACAAAACTGCAGAATTCGGACAAGCAGTTAAAGGGCGGGAAAGACGCTTTCCGCATTGGTTAGGTACAAATATTTTATTTTTTTTTAAATTATTTTCTACAGTTAATTTAAAAATTAGTCGTTAGTTACTTTACTGAAAAAGTGACTTGTTTTTGGATATACGCCACTGGAATCACATCGAAAAAGTGCCTTAAGAATGTTTTTGATTCACTTAGGTATTTTAATAAACAAAAAAGTTGTTTAAAAATTTTTTTAAAAAATTTCGAAATTCGAAAAACGTCTTTTCGTAAACGTAAAGTTACTTTTCCGCACTCATTTTTTTTTCGCTTGAACATCTCATAAAAAGGTTGGTGAAAATAAGTATTTTTGCTCTACACATATAAACTTCAAAATTGCAGATTTATTATACATTTATTGTAAATTAATCTTGCACTCAGTGTGGAAAAGTACCCTTTCTCGCTCTCAAATGAGTGCGGAAAAGTGCACTTTACCGCACCCGATTATGAAACCAGCTTCTGGTTAAAAACGAGAAGCCTTTACAAGTATTATGAACTTTTCAAGAATTATTTTCAATTTCCAGAAGCTTATACAAGTCTCCCAAGTCTTCCAATAATTGTTCTGACAGTTGAGACGTTAAAGAACACTTTAATAAGTTACTTGCGTCACGTGACAGCTGTCAAACCTGTCAAAACCCACTCACAAGCGACTCGAAAGTATAAAATGTCAAAAAGATGTCTTTTTGAAGAGTGGCACTGTAAGTAGATTTTACAGCTCCATGGAGCAACATTTGACAGTTGGCACGTTAAAGGACACTTTAATAAGTTACTTACATCACGTGACAACTGTCATAAGTGTCAAAAAAATTTGCCAAACGCCTCTACAAGTGTTCTGAACATTCCAAGAATTCTTTTCAATTGGTAGAAGCCACTACAAGTGTCCCACGCTCTCCAAGAACTATTTAAATTTGCCAGAAGCCTCTAGAAGTGTCCCAAACGTTTTAAAAATTATTTTAAACTACCAGAAACTTCTACAAGTGTCTTAAATATTTCAAAAATAATTTAAAAGTGCCAGAAGCCTCTACAAGTATTCTGAACCTTTCAGGAAACATTTTCAATTTCTAGAAGATTCTACAAGTGTCCCAAGCTCTCCAAGAACTATTTAAATTTGCCAGAAGCTTCTAGAAGTGTCCCAAATATTTTGAAAATTATTTTAAACAACCAGAAACTTCTACAAGTGTCTTAAATATTTCAAAAATAATTTAAAAGTGCCAGAAACCTCTACAAGTATTCTGAACCTTTCAGGAAACATTTTCAATTTCTAGAAGCTTCTACAAGTGTCCCAAGCTCTCCAGTAGTTATTTGAAATTGCCAAAAGCTTCTAGAAGTGTCCCAAACGTTTTAAAAATTATTTTAAACTACCAGAAACTTCTACAAGTGTCTTAAATATTTCAAAAATAATTTAAAAGTGCCAGAAGCCTCTACAAGTATTCTGAACCTTTCAGGAAACATTTTCAATTTCTAGAAGATTCTACAAGTGTCCCAAGCTCTCCAAGAACTATTTAAATTTGCCAGAAGCTTCTAGAAGTGTCCCAAATATTTTAAAAATTATTTTAAACAACCAGAAACTTCTATAAGTGTCTTAAATGTTTCAAAAATAATTTAAAAGTGCCAGAAACCTCTACAAGTATTCTGAACTTTTTAAGAATTATTTTTAATTTGCTAGAAGCCTCTACAAGTGTCCCAAGCTCTCCAAGAACTATTTAAATTTGCCAGAAGCCTCTAAAATTATTTTAAAAATATCCGAAATCTTTAAAAACTAACTTTGACAGAACGACAGCAATGACATTTGGTGGTCACAAAACCGATGTAAATTTGTCAATATCGCTCATTGCTACCAACCCAATATTTCATTTACGAGGTTGGCATAAATGATTGAAATTTATAAAATTAATCACGTGACTAGAAAAAATTTGTTTTTAAGGACATTTTACACTGAAAATTGTGCTTTAGTGAACAAAATGGATTTGTAAAACTTTTTTGTGCTTCAGATGACTGTGAAGAGAAATTTTTCTTCCATTTTGTCCCTGTAGGAAAAAAAATCCGTAATCAATGGAGAACTGACTCCACGCGTTCAAAATTGTAATGGACGACGTACAATGGAGAAGAAATCGAATACATTATTCCAAGCGCAAATCGAATGAAAGCGTCCGGAGATGTATGGAAGCCGGATCTTTATTATAAATTTAAAAGTGGAGAGTGGTCCAGGGTTGGACTCAACTCTCCATTAAACTTCTCAACTCAGGACACATATTTCAATCCGGTTCTCCGGGCACTACATTCTGGAAATGTTTCTATAGTCTATCCGGCGAACCTACGGAGTAATAAAATTCGACGGCAACTTTGGTCGACCCGCATTACACTGTAAAATTGGTAAGTAAAAGTGAATCATGAGACCCGAGAAGTCTGATATTATATTGTAAAACGGACCGGATATAGACCAATACTAATGGACGGGGCGGATAGGTTCGCCGGATAGACTATAGGGAAGAATTCTGTTGAATTCGGTCCTGGAACCGCCAATGGAAAAACTAATTCGGTAAAATGCAAAATGTTCAGGAGCTGACGTCGACTTCTATCGGATTATCGAAATAATATTTTTCCTGCGTTTTGACAGAGGGTGAAAGAGAGAGACTAAGGAGGGGGGGGGTTGAAATTTTATAATATGGAGAGAATGGCACGTGTTTAGTGATTGATCCCAAAGGACTTTGTCCAATCTAAGGCGTAAAAATAGAACACGTGTCTCACGATCGATTTGCAAAAACAACCCCCTTTCCCCCCACTCGTTTTTTTTGCACACATCGGGGGTGGGATGATCGATAAGCTATATAGACATCGCGAAAGGGCGAATCGTCGAAACTCGAATGTCGCGACGCCCGGCAGCCATGATGGATTCCCAGTACAAAGTCAGAGGGGGTTGGCGGGGGTGGGTTGGATTTTCTTTTGTTTGGGGTGTCCTAACCATATGATATCAAAAGAAAAATGGCCCTGTGCGTGCTTGTCCCTCTTACAGTCTAATTAGTCCTGGCCGAAGGGGATGAAATCCAGCCCCAAAGTGGGGGAGAAAGAATAATAAACCGCATCTGTACTCGCTATTTCATATTCCCAACCTTTTTCTTAATTATTTTTTTTTGGCGGGACAATTTAAATTTGCGTGTGGTTCCAATATGAACCATCAAAGTAATAATTGGATCCGTTTAAAGGGGTCGCGTGTCCCTAAATCGTTAAAATTTCAACTAAATTGATACCCTGCTTCGTTTTAATTTTTACAAAACCGACTTATTATCGAAGCAAACAGATCATTATCGACTTGTAATATGGATATTTTTCATTTCTTGTAGCTATTTACCTAATTAACCAATCTTATGTTAGTACTAACTTGAATATAAAGTTAAAATCACCAGATGTTTAGGAACCACAAGTGAAAAAAACACTACAGGGTGGTCTCTTTGAGCCTGGAAATTTCAGAAAATTCAAAACTTACACTATAGTCTATCCGGCGAACCTACGGAGTAATAAAAGCGAAAATTAGGGGGGTTGACCCGCCCCGTCCATTAGTATTGGTTTTACAATATAATATCTTCTTCTCTCTCTAATATAAGGACTTCTCGGGTCTCATGTCTCGATTCACTTTTACGTACCTGTTTTACAGTGTAATGCGGGTCGACCAAAGTTGCTACCCATCGAATTTTATTACTCCGTAGGTTCGCCGGATAGACTAAAATCCTCAAAACAAAAATTGTTTTTAAATTAACAAACAGGTTACAAAGTTTAGTTGAAACCATTTTTTTCTTTTGAGTAGTTGTTCCAGGACCTTACTAACCCTAGAGGACTGTAAGAATTTTTTTAAACATTTCAGGGAGTTGCTATCCACTATTTTCTCCTTCTAATAGGACAGAGGGGTTTCTTGGAGAAAATTGAAGAAGATGGTTAACAATCATAATAACCTCTCTACTAAGATCTTGGAAAGTCTGGTTGTAATTACCTTTTGCTTGATTATAACTGAAACATGTAAAAATAGCCTTTATTAACTGCTTTGTAATCTAATTTTCGCTTAAGTGAATTCAAAGTCAGTTTAGTTAAACTTGTGGTGAACTTGTCACTTACAACCAATTTGCACCATTGAACTTCAAGCTCAGCTTAAGTCAAGCATGGTCCAGACTGTGCCTTTTTTCTACTGAATTCTACACAGTCTGAACCACACTTAACTTGAGCTTGGCTTAAATTTCGGCGGTGCAAATAGGGGTTAGTCTGTCACTCAATAATGACCACCGTAAAAATCTGTAGTGGAAATAGAGCAAAATCAGTGCAAAGTACATGTAATTAAAGTTTATACGTTTACGGATAAGATTTTGACAGGTGAGGTATTTGACAGAGTGTTTAAAACGTCACTTAGTCTATCACAATAATGACAACAGTCCATAAACGTATAAAACTGTTCAACTTAGAGGAAATAGAGCAGAATCAAGGCAAAATAGGTATAATTAAAGTTTATGTGTTTACGGATAACATTTTGACAGGTGAGGTATTTGACAGACTGTTCAAAACGTCACTTAGTCTATCACAATAATGACAACAGTCCATAAACGTATAAAACTGTTCAACTTAGAGGAAATAGAGCAGAATCAAGGCAAAATAGGTATAATTAAAGTTTATGTGTTTACGGATAACATTTTGACAGGTGAGGTATTTGACAGACTGTTCAAAACGTCACTTAGTCTATCACAATAATGACAACAGTCCATAAACGTATAAAACTGTTCAATTTAGAGGAAATAGAGCAGAATCAGGGCAAAATACGTATAATTCAAGATTATGTGTTTACGGATAACATTTTGACAGGTGAGGTATTTGACAGACTGTTCAAAACGTCACTTAGTCTATCACAATAATGACAACAGTCCATAAACCTATAAAACTATCCAATTTAGAGGAAATAGAGCAGAATCTGGGCAAAATATATATAATTCAAGTTTATGTGTTTACGGATAACATTTTGACAGGTGAAGTATTTGACAAACTGTTCAAAACGTCACATAGTCTATCACAATAATGACAACAGTCCATAAACGTATAAAACTGTTCAACAGAGGAAATAGAGCAGAATCAGGGTAAAATACGTATAATTCAAGTTTAAATGTTTACGGATAAGATTTTGACAGGTGAGGTATTTGACAGACTGTTCAAAACGTCACTTTTAGGTTAGGTTAGGTTAGGTTAGGTTTGGTTAGGTTAGGTTAGGTAGTCTATCACAATAATCCATTACAAGTCCATAAATCGATAAAACTTCTAAATTCTATCTGAAAAAAATAGTAATAGTAGTGTGGAACACGTTTTGTGATGTTTTATAACTTTATCAGTAACATTTTGACAGTTCTGACGTTGACAGGACTATAATCAAAATGTCACCTGTCAAAATTTGTTCCATGATTGATAAGTCCACAGTTGATTTTCAGCAGATACCAACAGTCTGAATACCAGGAAAAATAACGATTTACAATGCTATAAGTAGGTATAGAAAAAATGAAAAAGGCAGATACCAGTCTATTATTGCTGATTGCGTCATTTTATACTTGTTTGATAATTTCTATATAATTTAAATTTTAGAATTAAGATAGTATTTAATTTGTCTTTCTAAGGTTGGTAGCATGCAAGGAACCTGTTGGGAATGTTCTTTTTTGTACTCGAAATCCAAGGAAAAAACTATAAATAACCATCGTAAAAACTCACTTATTTCTGACTTGCAATAATTATGTAAATGATCCGTGCAACTGTTAAACAATTAAAGAAACCAGTCCAGGCCATTATAATTATAAAATTGCTTTTTTTTCAATAACCTACACTACTAACTACATAATTTGTATAATTCCATCAGCTGACATTTTAATGTTACGGTCGCACATGTCCCTTATGACCAGCTGAAGTTTTTTTTTTTCTCTTTTTTTACATTACGTCGAGCAGAAATCGAAGAAATTCAACGTACACCGTCTTACGTAAGAAGAACCTCATTATCATCCGTTTCCAGCTGTTGCCCCGTTTAATTGTGGTATTATTGTAACGCTAACGCCATCTGCCCGTCACCCTGCAAAACTGTAAATCCCACCCCTCAATTGGTCCACCCCTTTTATTAGCCGACCAACCCCTAATACAGATCGTTATCGAAACTTTCTTCCCCTGTGTGCGTTTTGCCATATCAGAGTTGGTTGCAGTACGGTTCGCTAGATGGCGCTGAGGTGGTTGTTTTCAAAAAATATGTTTTTTTTTCTCTCTCTGGTTTGTCTTGATAAAAAAAGCAGACATTTTGACTTTGGAACTAATTTTCTTTCTGTCACAGGAACCAAGTTAGGAGTTGTCAAATTGTGACACTTTCAACATTTCTAGAACAGTTGCACTGTTGAGTTTTACGTCAAATATCTCGTTAACTTGTAGTTTTTGAATGAAAACTGTTTTGACACAAAAGAAAGCTGACACTACAAGCTACATTTTGACATTTAAACGAATCTCCTAACTGTCATAGGAAGCTAGTTAGGAAGATCGCGTGACAATTGTTAAAATAACTTTCATAAATCTCAAAAACACGTCTTGTTTCAAAAACTGTCAAAACACTGTATATTGCTCATTTTAGGCAAATTTTTACACAGTTTACAGCTATCATGTGGTTTTTAGAGGATAATTTAGGTAGGCAGTCACGTGACAAATGTCATAAATCTAAGAAAGACGTTTTATATGAAATATCAACTGCAAAAAAACTTTTGATCCCTAATTTTTCCAACTTTTGAGCAGAGTCGAACTGTATTGACGTTAGTGACAATTGTCACGTGATTTTAGTACATTATTTAGCTAGAATATCACGTGACAGTTGTCAAAATAAATGTCATAAATTTCAAAAACACGTCTTGCTTCGAAAACTGTAAAAACACTGTATGTTGCAGATTCTTTGCAAATTTTGACAGCCTTGACATTAGTTACAGGTATCACGTGGTTTTTAGAGGATAATTTAGGTATGCAGTCACGTAACAACTGTCAAAATAACTGTCATAAATCGCAGAAACACGTCTAGTTTCAAAAACTGTAAACACACAGTGTCGCAGATTGTAGGCAAATTTTGACAGTCTTGACATTAGTAACAGGTATCACGTGGTTTTTAGAGGATAATTTAAGTAGGCAATCACGTGACAACGGTCAAAATAACTGTCGTAAATCCAAGAAAGACGTTTTATATGAAATAAGTACCTACTGCAAAAAACCTTTCTGATCCCTAATTTTTCCAACTTTTGAGCAGAGACTGACAGTTTTGACGTTAGTGACAATTGTCACGTGATTTTAGAACACTGTTTAGCTAGAAGATCACGTGACATTTGTTAAAATAACTGTCATAAATCTCAGAAACACATTTTGTTTTGGGCTACATTTTACCGGTTGAATAAACCTCCTCGTTGTCATAGGAACCAAGTTAAAAACTGTCAAATTGTGACATCTTTAATAAAACTTGTTTACTGCTCTATTTAACGGTCCAAGATAACGTTTGAATGATCCTTCTAGCTGTCAAAGTAACCACGTGTCACACAAGAAGGCAGGTAAAGTGACAGTTTGAGGATTTTTGATTTCGATTGGGAAAATCGAGTTTGACAGATGTGGCAACCCTGCAATAATCACCAAATAGTTGAAAAGAGAAGCAAACGTTACGTCATCCAATTTTTACTGAAGAAAAACAGGAAACAAAAATCTTACAGTGACCTGTAAGACTTTAAGATCAATTTTCTAAAATTGCCAGAGGCCTCTAGAATCATTTTAAAAATACCAAAAGTTTCTAAATATTACGGAAAGTTTCCCAAAATTTGTTAAAAGCCTCTAAGACGGTTTTATATATTTCTGATTTTTTTTTAAATTGCTAGCAGTCTCTGAAATTCTTCTAAAATTTGCTAGGGACCTGTAAGACTTTAAGATCAATTTTCTAAAATTGCCAGAGGCCTCTAGGAATCATTTTGAAAATGCCAAAAGTTTCTAAATACTACGGTGAATATCACAAAATTTGCCATATACCTTTAATTTTTTTTTTAATTTCCAGAAGCTTCTAGATATTAAATAATTTTTTTCAAAACTTGCAAGAAGGGCTAAGAACTTTTTTTAAATTGAAATTGAATTGAAAACTTTTCAAATGTTGCTAGGGACCTTTAAGACCGTTTAGAGCCTTTTATAAATTTTCGAAAATTGCCAGAGGCCTCTAGAATCATTATTTTTTAAGTATTTCACTATTTATCAAACCACCCTGTATCAAAATCAGGTTAAAAACTTATTTGAAACTCTAGTACAGTTTGTTGAGAAAAGTAGGAACTTGTTACTCGTTTTCTTTCGTCATAAAACGTTAATCAGGGATTTTTTCTGTAATTCGTAATAAAACGTTAATTACACCTTACAGTGAGCAGTTTTTTCCTTTTACAGAGCCATTTTTCACATTTTAATTGATACATAATTACGAACAAATGTGGCAAACAACATAAAACGACACAATAACTGATTAATTCACATCCTTTAAAAGCTGCGCTTGTAATGTTTATTGCCTAACACCCATAACAGTTTTATATATTTTTTTTTTTGAAAAAATAATAAAAGACACACTATTTATGTAAACTAGAAGCAGGATCTAGGCGTTTTAAATTAATAAATATTCAATACGTTAGTAATATATTGGGGAAAACTATTCAGAAAGTGTTTTTCAACCCCTCGCCATTACAACCAAAAGGGTTGAAAATAATAATTAATTATTATGTCGGAAGTTATCGCCTTTAATTAATCGATTTATTAAAAGGTGTACGCTGCTCTATACAAATTACCAATCAAGATAATAAAAATCGTTATTGATTCGTCCACCGAACGGTTATTGTCTATTTTCCGTACGTGACAGGTGCCTTATAAGTAAACATCAATTACTTTACGAGTGTTATATCGGGTGGTTTTTTTCGAGTGCGGTAATTGCCGCTTACAAATATCGATCACCCCTTTTTTGGGTTCGATTTTAATATTTATGTCTCGATCTAATCGATGTCATGTTCATTAATTACTCGTACGAGAGCGGCTTTAATGGTTTAATTGATAAAGTTGTTAGCAAAATTACAATTTAACGTGTAATTGAACGATATAGATCACATAATAGAAATTAAAAAAAAAAACTTTAAAAATCTGTTGTTGCCACTGATTTCATGTAGATGTGGCAACACTGGAATGACCAAAATATTTTAGATGTATTCCTTATAGCCATATATTACTTAATAAAATTTTTGTTTCACACATTCTTAGTTGGCCACCCTGTACTATCATTCATTATGGTAAAAAGCATTTTTTAAATGAAACACCTTGTATATTTATTTTTCTTGTATTCTGTCAGAACTCTGATCAGTCTACATTAGGAATTGGCATATTATTGCAGTCATATGTCAGTTGTCAATTGTCAAATGAATTAAAACTGTCAGTGGTTTCCAATATATCTTATTACTGAGACAAACAAATTATTTGCAGTGTCAGTGGTTCTCAATATTTTTCTCTAATTTTTGAACTTTTCTGTTTTTTAAATCAGTGATGCCCAAACGGTTTTACGCCTTACCTATTCTAACCTAACAGTGCTTCCAAAACTTTCTTAATAACACTGATTTGAGACAAACGAAATTACGTTTATTCGCAGTACCAGTGGTTTCTAAAAGTTTACTGTAATTTTGTAGTTTTTTATGTCGTTACATCAGTTGCATCCACAAACAAGTAAATTATATGAATATCTAAGTAGTTTCTACTCGAGTTTTTGCAAACACTCTGTATATTACCTAAGTGAAATTTGGTACTAAGTCACGTGATCAAATATCACAATCAAATTCAGTGTTGCCAGATCCGTCTACTCGATTTCCCCAGTAGAAATAACAAAAAAACTGTCACTTTTCTTCTGTTTCTTTAAAGATGTCCTTATTTGACGTACTTTTGACTTTCTCTTATCTGAATACAATTTTCTTTCAAAACTTACAAGTAACCGAGATATTGACCGGAAAATAGAGTGCAAGTAAACAAGTTTTATTCAAGTAGTCATAACTTGACAGCTCCTAATTAGCTTCCTATGACAGTTAGGAGATTCGTTTAAATGTCAAAATGTAGCTTGTAGTGTCAGCTTTCTTTCATCTCAAAACAGTTTTCTTTCAAAAACTACAAATAAACGAGATATTTGACGTGAAACTCAACAGTGTAACACTGTACTAGAAATATTGAAAGTGTCACAATTTGACAACTCCCAACTTGGTCCCTGTGACAGTTAGAAAGTTCGTTCCAACGTCAAAATGTAGCTCAAAATTTCTGCTCTTTTTTTATCAAAACAGAGTTTTTATGAAAAAATAAAAACACTAAATATTGAGTAAACCTGCGTGTTGTGCACGCAAAACTGAATTACAAAACTTTAGTATACTCGCTTCCACAGATTTTAAAAGACTAATGCGTTTCTTATAAACTTGTCAATTGTCACATGACCTAGCTGCTTAGCTAAATTCTTCTCTAAAAACCACGTGACACCTGTAACTAATGTCAAGGCTGGCAAAATTTGCCTAGAATCTGCAACGTACAGTGTTTTGACAGTTTTCAAAACAAAATGCTTTTTTGAGATTTATGATAGTAATTTTGACAATTGTCACGTGATCTTCTAGCTAAATAGTGTTCTAAAATCACGTGACAATTGTCACTAACGCCAAAACTATGAGACTCTACTCAAAAGTTGGAAAATGTACTGATCACATAGTTTCTTTGGAGTAGGTATTTCATATAAAACGCGTTTCTTAGATTTATGACAGTTGTCACGTGACTGCCTACCTAAATTATCCTCTAAAAACCACGTGATTGCTGTAACTAATGTCAAGACAGTGAAAATTTGCCTCAAATGTGCAACATAGAGTGTTTTGAAACAAAACGTGTTTTTGAGATCTATGACAGTTATTTTAATAAATGTCACGTGATCTTCTAGCTAAATAGTGTACTAAAATCACGTGACAATTGTCACTAACATCAAAACTGTCAGACTATGCTTTAAAGTTGGAAAAATTAGGGATCAGAAAGGTTTTTTTGCAGTATTTGATATAAAACTTGTTTCTTAGATTTAAACCTAAACTATCCTCTAAAAACCACGTGATTGCTGTAACTGATGTCAAGACCGTCAAAATTTGTCTAGAATCTGCAACATACACAGTTTTTGAACAAGTGTCACGTGATCATCTAGCTAAATGATGCTCTAGAATCACGTGAACAAACTTGAGACTGATTTTGGCACACCTGGTGTACTTTTCACCTTTATTCCGCTTCAACTGAGATTTGATAGGGACATTGGGGTGGGTTTGCTACCTGTTCGCTGATCGATTGATACCGGAAAATACCATTTACCGGTTTATTTGGCGCTTAAGTGTCTCGAGGGTTGATTGTTTGCCCTATTAAAGTACCTGGCAAATAAAGCTTTTTTTCAACCTGCAATTATTGGATTAACGTCTTGCAATTTTGGCCGAGTTACGCCACTGAAAGTCCCGTCAGGTAACCGATTGTACACCCAAAAAAAGGAAAAATGATATATGGGCAAGTTCATTTGAATATAATTCAGACGACCCTTTCAACGACATATATAATAATAAAAGAGTCCTCGCCAGTTCGTTTTGGGATATTCAAATGAGGCTTATTGAAAAATTGCCTTACCGGGGGGATGCACCTTGGATTTGCATAATATGTTGTATTGTGCCCCGTATTCAATAGTAAATCATTTCGTTGTAAGGGTTGCGCGTTGTTACTACCCCTGTCTCTCTATTTTTTTTACGGTTTGAGAGCAAAAACCTGAAGAAAGACCGAGAAGCACATGTCGCACCCTTTTGGACGGAACAATAGATGGAACAGTCAGGAAGCAACCGTCTACCTGAAGAAAGAAGAATACCGTCCAGGGGGGTGAGCAACCTTGCGTCATATGCAAAGCAGCAGGTACCCAGTGAAAGGGTGGCAAAAAATTTTCCCACTTGCAAGACGTTGGGCTTGGTTAATTAGTGAGAAATGGTGGGAAAGAAAACCACACAAAACGGTACAACAATATTTATTTTTAATAAAAAAAAAACAAACTAATGTACTAGCTACTACAGTTTTGAAGCTGCCATGTTGTCTGGAAGTAAAAAAAATGTATTTACATGAATAATTTGGCATTTAATATTCAGTTATTGGTGAGTGAGTTTTAACAGTTATGACAGCTGTCACGTGACATAAGAAAGGTTTTAAAGGTTCCTTATCACATATCACTTAAACTATATAAAATGTATCCATAAATTATGGAATAAAGTCGATTAAAATTGAAAGTTATTTTTCAGAAAAAATTTTGTGCACTTTTTCCAAAAATGTTCCATAACTTGCTTATTTGACAGTGGACGACCAAAAGTGATTGGAGTGAAACGATAGCTCAGGTCGTAAGCTTTCCAAAAATATGCTCATTTAGGTTAATCGGTTGCACCATTCGGTCGCTAGAGGGCGTCAAAGTCAAGCTTCACAAACCTTCAAAGTGATTTAACCACTGTTGCTTTAACCTAGAATAATTCAGTTTTTAAAACAGTTACGACAAAAGGTCACTGAAGGTAAAATATAGTGCAGGTCAAAGGCTTTTCAACGGTGTATTCAAAAAAGTTCATTCAAGCTGTTTGACAATTATGACCAAATTTGCTTTTACCACAGATTTTCAGATATTTTCCGTAAACTAAAAATTGTTTTTCACTTATTTTGAAATGCCCTGTATTAAACCGCTAATATTAGACGCCCTGTATTGCAATTGTCACGGTTTTGGGGATGACTTAGAAATTATGTCACTTTTGACGGTTTTCAGTGCGTGGCACCCTTAAAAAATGACATTTTTACAAAAGACACTTGACGTCATTTTTGTATTTTGTACTCGCTCAAGTTGCATTCCCTCAAGGTAAGTTTGTGGTAACAATTTCAGCTCACTAACTTGAAGCTTTCCTGAGATATTTAGCAAAAACCACAAAAACTTTGACGCCCTCTAGCGGCCGAACCGGGAAACTTAACCGTGTTCGCTCAACGTCACGTGAGAGCACCGTTCATTAGCTTTCTTTTGTTATATGACTCGTATATACAGGATGGTTCAAATAAGCGAGTTATTCACGATTTTCTGAATAAGTGCAGGAACATTTTGCTCAATCAAATTCAGTTCTTCTTTTGAATTTTTCTAAAATTCTTTTGCCATTTTTACTCCAAAAAAAATTTTTTTTCAGAATTATCCCTCTTTAACGATTATTGTATTTCTACTTTAAAACACGTCTCAGCCAATTCACGCCTAGTTAACCTTCTACAACTGATTGGGGGAGCAAAATCCGCCCTTAGCATATCAAACCTTGATTTACCTTTACCAGAAGACAAAATACTCGTAGGTGGGCGGGAAGGGGTTATTTGGGGGGGGGGGGGTGAAAACGAACCGCTCTGTGTATACAAAACATAAAAGTGAAGTTTAATATTCCCTAAAGGTAAATGCGGCTTTCTGTTCAATAACACAGTTCGTATGCATATTTGATATCCGAGCTATCGTTTCAGAAAAATTGGCCGCACTGTTTGTCATGCCATCATGCCGAAATGACGTATCGCCTGTTTTCTCATGAAAACTTATCAGGGGGGGGAATTGAGGTGAAGGGGGGCAATAAACCGTCTAGAGGGCGGTCACGGCGCTTTAAAGTCCCGATAACCGCATTGGGGCTCTTAATAAAAAAATTGCTTTTAGTCATCAAGTTCTTAAAGTCGATAATCCTTCATTAAATGCTAATCAAGCTTGTAATACTTAATTAAATCGATTAGTGCGTGACAGATACTGCGTTGCCAAAATGTGACAATTGTCCTGCACTTTGTCACATTTTGGTAATTGTTGTGATTTGAATGTGGTTTTTTAAATCTAAACTTCAAATTTACAACAGAAACTGAACAAAATAACAAACTTCCATTCTTGGACATTCTAATCAAAACAGACATAAACAAATTTGAAACAAAAGTATACAGAAAACCAACCCACACAAATGGTGGTCAAATCCAATCACCCAATCATGGTAAAAAATGGTATTGTAAATCGAAAACCCCTAAAAATTGTCAAACAGAACCACAAGTGTCCTAAACCTTCCAAGAAATTGTCGGAAACCTAAATTAAATTAATAAATAATTTAATAACTTTGAATACTACTGAAAACCCCCTAAAAGTTGTCAGAGACCTGTTCTGAGTGTCTTAAACTTTTTTGAAATTTTTAAAAATAGCCAAGCTTCTCTAAACATTTGTGAAAACCCCTAAAAATTGTCCACAAGTCTCCTAAATCTTTCAAGAATTTTTGAAAATTGTCAAATTTCTCTAAATTCTTGTGATAACTCCTAAAAAATTTCAGAGAGGTCTACAATTGTCTTAAATTTTGCAGAAATGTTTAAAAATTGTCAACTTTCTCTAAATACTTATGAAAACTCCTAAAAATTGTCCACAAGTCTCCTAAATCTTCCAAGAATTTTTGAAAATTGTCAAATTTCTCTAAATTCTTGTGATGACTCCTAAAAAATGTCAGAGAGGTCTACAATTGTCTTAAACTTTCCAGAAATGTTTAAAAATTGTCAAGTTTCTCTAAATACTTGTAAAAACCCCTAAAAATTGTCCACAAGTCTCCTAAATCTTCCAAGAATTTTTGAAAATTGTCAAATTTCTCTAAATTCTTGTGATGACTCCTAAAAAATGTCAGAGAGGTCTACAATTGTCTTAAACTTTCCAGAAATGTTTAAAAATTGTCAAGTTTCTCTAAATACTTGTAAAAACCCCTAAATTGTCCACAAGTCTCCTAAATCTTCCAACAATTTTTGAAAATTGTCAAATTTCTCTAAATACTTGTGAAAGCCGCTAAAAATTGTCAGAAGTGTCCACAAATATACTAAACCTTCCATGATTTTTTTAAAATTGTCAGGGACCTTTAAATATTACTGCAAACTTCCTAAAAGTTGTCAGAGACCTCTACAAGTGTCCTAAACTTTCCAAGATTTTTTGATAATTGTCAAGTTTCTCTAAATTCTTGCGAAAATCCCTAAAAATTGTCAGAAGGGTCCACAAGTGTCCTAAACCTTACAATAATTTTTTGAAATTGTCAGAGGCCTTTAAATATTACTGCAAACCTCCTAAAAGTTGTCAGGGACCTTTACAAGTGTCTTAAATCTTCCAAAAATTGTCAAGTTTCTCTAAATGCTTGTGAAAACCCTTAAAAATTGTCAGAAGGGTCCACAAGTGTCCAAAACCTTCCAAGAATTTCTTGAAATTGTCAGATGCTTTTAAAAACCACTGAAAACTCCCTAAAAGTTGTCAAACACTTCTACAAGTGTCCTAAACTATCCAGAAATTTTTAAAATTGCCAAATTTCTGTAAATACTTGTGAAAACTCCTAAAAAATTTCCATAAGTGTCCTAAATTTTCCAAGATTTTTTGAAACTTGTCAAGTTTCTCTTAATACTTGTGAAAACCCCTAAAAATCGTCAAAAGGGTGTACAAGTGTCCTAAACCTTCCAAAAATTTTTTGAAATTGTCAGAGGGGTTTAAATATTACTGCAAACCTCCTAAAAGTTGTCAGGTACCTTTACAAGTGTCTTAAATCTTCCAAAAATTGTCAAGTTTCTCTAAATGCTTGTGAAAACCCTTAAAAATTGTCAGAAGGGTCCAAAATGTCCTAAACCACCCCATGAATTTTTTGAAATTGTCAGAGTCCTTCTATAATATTTTGAAATTTTGATACAACTTTTTAATGTAAAAATAAATATTAACTTGCCAAACTTTCTATATACAACATCAGAAATTTGGCTTGAATAGACTAAAAACTTTCCATATCGAAGCCTAAAACTTGGATATGTTTTCCATCTCCGCTCGATGATGAACGTCACATTCACCGGGTCCCCTTAAAACTCCCAAGGGTGGTAAGAAAAGGGAAACTTTCAGCCCTTCAAACTTCATCAATTTTCCCGTTCGTAACATGACTAACCGGAAAAAAAATACCCGAAATTTTCTAGTTTTACAGTGACTCGGCCATTTCCTTTTACCCATCCAGGCCCGATCCATCAAACCAATAACAAACGAACCGAGCAACAACACAACAAACATCACACACGCCACCCTCTCAACCCACCCACCCCTCGCTATTGTTAGACAGCTTGTATTAAAAATAAAATCGATGATATATAACGTATTCGATATCTGCAGGGGTAGGGGGAGGGGCCACCACCCACCCTAATTTCACCCACACTAACATACGAAATAACAAAAATCGCCCTACTTTTCGGTCTTTCACAGCTTATATCACTATGGTTAGGTGTGTCGAAGCTCTTCTTAATTACTGAGGCCTAATTGAGGCCGAAACTTTGGAGGGAAATGAGACAGAAAGCCACGTTGCCAAACATTCCACCAACCAGTCCGCAAAAGTTTCGTTACATGGCACAAAAGGGTTGGTTTCACCCCCCAATGAAACGCAAAGCGACAACGTTGCTCGTCGTAAAAACACGGCAGCCATTTTGATTCTGCGCTCGATTTCCCGGACTGTTTTTCCTCGTGGATTTTCTTCTCTCCAGCTGGATGGAAGTTCTGTCACTTTCTAGTTTACTGTGTTCTTTGTCCAACTCAAAGACCAAGTCGATTCGTCTTGGAGAGTTTTGAATTTTTCAGAAGCATTCGCCGGCCTTCCTTCTTCCAGTTTGGTTGCTTCAACAGCTTTCCTGAGTTTCCACGTTTTTTCCAATCCAAGAAAAAACTTTTTCCAGTAAGCTGGCGAAATTGTGTTTGTTGTGTCTTTGAATCAACAAAGAACTGGTAAGTAATTATTATTTTTTTATTTAAAATTGATTTTTCTACGACTACGAGAATAACACTCATTACCTACCCGAAAGCTATTACCCACGGGTACCCTGCAGACACCATCAATATATAACAAAAATCAAAGTAAAATGGAGTGACGTAGCAGTCTATTAGAAACTTAAATGTTTGAATATAACGCCTGTTTGCTTTCTTATTTGTCAAATTCAAAATATTGACCTCTCTGTGGCTCAATGGCGTCATCTTAATTTACTTTGGTTTTTGCTATAGCCGTGACTGGTAACAACACTGCCACAATGACAGCAGATACTATACTATTCTACGTTATGATAGCTATTACTCACGACGATAAAGTTTTAAATCATCGAGTGAGTAATAGCCATTACCTGCGAGTAATATAGTATCTATGGATATGTACGAACAAGACAATTTAACCACGTTACATGAAACGTATCATTTGACTCACTCTGTATATTCCTAAATCTCAAAAAACTCGTCAATACAGAGTGTTTGTTACAAGTTGTATATTTTTCGAAATATTTCCGGATTGACGGACTTTTTGCTCACAGTGTATACTAAGGGGTGTATAGTATGGAAATCTGGAAAACGGTTAAAGATACAATTTTGGTTAACTAGAATAATATAATGACATTTAGAAAACATCGACATTTCTTGATTTTTGAGATATTTAAAAAAAAATTAAATTTTTTGGTTTCACATTAATTTTTTTTATGAAAAATTTCAAATGGAATACCCTGTATACGATAAAACGTTTAAAGCGGATCAATACAGGGTGTTTTTCCATAATTCAAAATAATTCCGGATTTTTGGAGTTTTTGCTCACAGTGCCAAATACAATTGCCAATACAAATTTGGTGGGAGGAAATGGCTTTAATATAATGACATTTATAAAACATTGACATTTTTTGATTTTAGAGATATTTTGAAAAAATTAAATTTTTTGGTACCAACTACCCTTTTCATTAATACGTCATTAAATTAAATTTGAAAGTAAGACAAAAAAATCAAACTTACATACATTATTGAATGCGGAAAATAAAAACATCAAAATGGTATTAAAAAAAATTACTCCAACCAGCTTTTACAGTGTTGCAAGCTCAACATTGTATTATCAACGTCACGTAACGTGTATGTTACAATTTCAGCTTTTACAACTGTCTTAATTTAATTTACCGAATTTTCAACGTATAAACTACATTTTAAAAGTCACGTGACGGTTTTTGACAGGTGTCAACCGGCTTTTACAGTGTTGCAACCTCTAAAATTGCATAATCAGTCACGTGATGTGTTTCTTGTAATTTCAGCTTTTACAAATATGTCTACAATGGTCTAAAATTAATTTACCACATTTTTCAATTTTAAACTACATTTTAAAGGTCACGTGACTGTTTTTGACAAGTGTCAACTGGCTTTTACAGTGTTGCAAGCTCTAAAGTTGCATAATAAGTCACGTGATGTGTCTCTTGCAATTTCAGCTTTTACAACTGTCTTAAATAGTCTAAATTTAATTTATCAAATTTTTGAATTTTATACCACATTTTAAAGGTCACGTGACTGTTTTTGACAAGTGTCAACTGGCTTTTACAGTGTTGGAAGCTCTAAAGTTGCATAATAAGTCACGTGATGTGTCTCTTGCAATTTCAGCTTTTACAACTGTCTAAAATAGTCTAAATTTAATTTATCAAATTTTTAAATTTTAAACCACATTTTGAAGGTCACGTGACTGTTTTTGACTAGTGTCAACTGGCTTTTACAGTGTTGCAAGCTCTATAATTGCATAATAAAAGTCACGTGATGTGTCTCTTGCAATTTTTTTAATAATAATTGTCTGTATTTGACACGTGCCAACTTGGACACTATGACAGTTAGAAGATTCGGGCAAACGTCAAAGTAAATTATATATTCAGGCAACCGTACAAACAATAATTTTTGTTTGTCAGAATTTTGGAAAAACACAGTCACCTGACCTTTCGGCACCAGGTCAAATCTAGAGTCAAACATTCGGAAAAACCTAATCTAACCTGAAAACTGTCACGTGATTTAAAAAAAAATCAATTTAGTTATTTCCAATATCTGAAAGTTGGTTTAAAAAGTGTTTGACGTAAAGATAGTGACTGAAATATCTCAGAAACTCCTACTGTAACAAATACCCACGTTTCTGCTTAC
This sequence comes from Ips typographus, assembly GCF_016097725.1. NCBI lineage: Eukaryota > Metazoa > Arthropoda > Insecta > Coleoptera > Curculionidae > Ips > Ips typographus. The sequence continues at coordinate 2,193,117 of NC_138434.1, read as the reverse complement.
GAAACTGTGACCATCATCATGGAATATTGTCAGGTTTGTTGAGGTAAAGAGGGTCATTACGTAACTATGCGCCTATTCACACTGAAGTAGTAGGTAAAGTCGGTTATTTCAGTTGATATAAACCGAACTGGGTTTAAATTAATTAAATTATTATAATTAACATTTTCACGGTGGGTGGAAAATCTGGGCTTTTCCACGTTCGTAGACAGACACGAGTTGGCTCTAATCGGAAATTGGCTATATTAGGCGAAACCAATTACGTTTCTGTCAAAGTTGATGAAAATGGTAGTGAATAATTTCAATAGGGTGGAGATAGTGAAAAGCCCTTTTCCACCTTTTTTCCCCAACTTATTATAAAGTAATCCGACATTCATTACGTTGAAGAAAAGCGCCTTAGATTTTTTGACTTTATTAGCTGACTGGTGTCGTAAAAACCCTTTTATCTACAACGATTATTATTTTAATGATTAATTGAAAAAAAAAATAAAAATATTTCCAGCAACTTGTTAGGCATGTCAACATCTGGCATTAATTTATTCAATTGCAAAGAGTTTACCATTAATATTTATCCTAATAATAATTGAGTTTTCATGTAATTTTATGTCATGTTGTTTAATTAAAAAAATCTAACTAAAAGTTACTTTTAATATTAATATTAACAAGAAGCAAGATAGTGGAGGCAACAGAACTCCAGATGTACAGGGTGCTGCATTTTCGATGGTTTTACGGGGTACAGAGAAAACGGTAATAGATAGAAAAAAAGTAGCATTCCGATCTCATTTTCTGAGCTGAGATGACTGGCGAGAAGTGGGCGGCGTAAACTTCTTTTGTTTCAAAGATACGGGGGGTTTTCGAAAATTGGTAATTTTCGAACCTCTTCAGTATTTCAGTTGCTCTTAAAGTTATCAAAAAAGGAAGAACGATTCCCGGTAGAAATTTTCATGTAGAAGTCAATGGCGTAGTCAGTTTGTTTCTATTCCGTTTAGTTTCTGATATATGACAGTAAGTTACATTTTTTTAAATGGAACATCCTATACATTTTTACGTCATTTAATTCTGTTGATTTTTACCGTTTCAACGGTGTATTACAACATTTAAGTTTGTAGAGGTTAATCCTGTTATTTTAAAAAAAGACCTTTGCTAAGCTAAAACAAGGCTAATATCTAAAATACCAAACAAAATCGGAAATCATATAAACTAACACATCAGAAAATTAAATATTTTAAATAAATCTTATTAAAAATCTAAGTTACAAACAGTTCTACCGTCACTTTAATAAGAAAAGTGGCCATTTCTATTTTCTACTATTTTTAAGGTAGAAGTTGAAAAAACTGTTTATAAACGACATGTAACATGTTAATATGAACATAGCCAAGTTTTGTTTCGACTGTGGGTATTTTTATACATATTATTTAGCACTTTTTTGTTAAGGAAACGCTTTTTTTCTAATTACCAAGATTAACGTTTACAAACTTACATGTTTTAATACACCGGTGAAAAAGTAAAAATCAACAGTATTTAATGAACTAAAAATATATAGGGTGTTCCATTTAAAAAAATATAACTAAGTGTCATGTGTCAGAAACTAAACGTAATAGAAAAAAACTGACTACGCAATTGGATTCTACGTCAAAACTTCTACCGGAAACCGTTTTTCCTTTTTTGATAACTTTAATAGCAAATGAAATACAGAGGAGGTTCCAAAATGACCATTTTTCAAAAGCCCCCCGTATCTTTGAAACAAAAGAAGTTTGCGCAGCCCACTCTTCGCCAGTCATCTCAGCTCAGAAAAAGAGATCAGAACACGTATGCTACTTTTTTTCTCTCTATTACCGTTTTCTCTGTACCCCGTAAAACCATCGAACCTTTGATGGACCCAAGGAGGGAAAAGTTATACTATACGTTATAATAGTTATTATTACCCAAAATTTGAGTGAACAATGTTCGTTTTGGATGTGACAAGTCGTGAAAAGCTTTTCAAACGTCAAAATTTGATTTAAACGTTACAATTGACGTTTCAACTGTCAAACGTTCTAAAATGTCAGTGGCAAGGTCAAAAGTCGAAAATATAAACAAATCAACGTCGAATTGTCATTTTATGATTTTTGAATGTCAAAATCAGACATTTTGTTATTTTACTTCAAATTTGTCATTGTCAAAATTTACAAAAATCAATGTAAAACTGTCATTTTGTCAATTGCAAAACCAATTTGCAATTGACCAAGAAAATTTGTGAAAACCAATATAGAACTGTCATTTTGTAATTTTCAAATGTATAATATTTCAAATGTCAAAATTCACAAAAACCATGTAAAACTATCATTTTGTCAATTGCAAATGTCAAAATTTGTAAAAATCAATATAGAACTGTCATTTTGCAATTTTCAAATGTCAAAATTCCCCTGGGGATTTTTACCATGCACCCTGTGTGATTGATGAAATGTTCACATGCGTGCGTTAATAACATTCATATCCTACTTGTTACGTAAATAACTATTCTGAGCAGTGACTAAACAAACTTTCCCTTAAAAAAAATTGCACCTGGACCAAGTTTTAATCCCAAAGTCGTCGACTCCGGTAAGAAAGTTCGATATTCTCCTTGAACTTAATGGAGACGACAGCTTCTGACCCAGTTTCTCTCGGCAAGTTTAATTAGCCGGGGGCGCATCTCATTAGGGAAGGTCGGGTTCGAGGCCGACGCCGTTTTAATAGCCCCTCGCCCCCTCCAATGGGAAAGCGTCGGGACGCTTAATCATGGCGGAGGCCGACGCTCTCTCACGCTCGCGTTTTCTCTCGTGATATTCTTTTGTTTGGGTCGCGTGCTAGGTTAGGGTCAGTCATTTACTGAAAAGAAAAAAATGACATAAAATGAGAGAGAGAGAGCGTTAATGGAGTTTTAATTTTGGGTCACACCTCGTCTTAACAAATTTAGGGTTTTCTGGCCCCTTAATCGAACTTTAATAACGATAATTTTGGGATCCTTTACAAAACCGCGAATTCATTATGTTTTAGGTTATAATGCGGGGTTAACGCACCCCAAATCGTGTTTTGTTGCTTGAAAGTTCAGTTGGTTAACGGGTTTTTCCCTTCCAATTTTCTAAGTTACAAATAATGTAAAAAACAACAAAAATAATGTACAATAATGAAGCTTTTTGTCTAAAATATTATTTATCCAGTAAAGCTTAGTTTATAAAACAAAATTAAATTTTAGTAATATTAGTACCAAGAATATAATCAATGCTTTTATGACCCAAGGAGTTAAAAAAAAATTATTTAATTTTATTATTAGTGATGATTATTGAATTTATTTAAAATCCAAAATTTCTTATGAATAATTCCAAAATTAATTTTTTTTACAAATATGCGCACCTGCGTTATTGACAGATGATTATTATCACAAAAATTTCTTCACCTAATTTTATTTACTTTTTCGTTTTTGTTTTGGGCATATTAATACCAAATACCTCTTATTTGGGATTCTTTTTTTGCTATTTTTCGAAATTTCATATCTCGTTAACGTGAAGCGCTAGAAAGCCCAATTTTAGCTCATTTTGTAGTATTTTTTATTCTCTTTCTAATGCTGTTTTAGCGAAATCTATACGAGTTCAAATAAAAAAGTTACAATCATTCAAAAATGGATTTTTTCAAAAAGTGCAATTTTGGCATTTTTTTTATTTTGCTCTGTCTTAATTTAATTTACGAAATTTTCAACGTATAAACTACATTTTAAAAGTCACGTGACGGTTTTTGACACATGTCAACTGGCTTTTACAGTGTTGCAAGCTCTAAAACTGCATAATCAGTCACGTGATGTGCCTCTTGCAATTTCAGCTTTTACAACTGTCTAAAATAGTCTAAATTTAATTTACCAAATTTTCAAATTTTATAGCACATTTTGAAGGTCATGTGACTGTTTTTGACAAGTGTCAATTTACTTTTACAGTGTTGCAAGCTCTAAAATTGCATAATCAGTCACGTGATGTCTCTCTTGCAATTTCAGCTTTTACAACTGTCTAAAATAGTCTAAATTTAATTTACCAAATTTTCAAATTTTATAGCACATTTTGAAGGTCACGTGACTGTTTTTGACACGTGTCAATTTGCTTTTACAGTGTTGCAAGCTCTAAAATTGCATAATTATTCACGTGATGTGCCTCTTGCAATTTCAGCTTTTACCACTGTCTAAATTTAATTTATCAAATTTTTAAATTTTAAACCACATTTTGAAGGACACGTGACTGTTTTTGACAAGTGTCAATTTGCTTTTACAGTGTTGCAAGCTCTAAAATTGCATAATCAGTCACGTGATGTGCCTCTTGCAATTTCAGCTTTTACAACTGTCTAAAATAGTCTAAATTTAATTTACCAAATTTTCAAATTTTATAGCACATTTTGAAGGACACGTGACTGTTTTTGACAAGTGTCAATTTGCTTTTACAGTGTTGCAAGCTCTAAAATTGCATAATCAGTCACGTAATGTGTCTCTTGCAATTTCAGCTTTTACAACTGTCTAAATTTAATTTATCAAATTTTTAAATTTTAAACCATATTTTGAAGGTCACGTGACTGTTTATGACAAGTGTCAACTGGCTTTTAGAGTGTTGCAAGCTTTTCAAGTAAAGTCAGTTCAAATAAAAAAGTTACAATCATTCAAAAATGGAAAAAAAAAACCATTTTTGCAAAAAGTGCAATTTTGGCATTTTTTTTATTTTGCTCCAGGAAGGTTCCAATGCACAGTAAAGGGCATATTAATACCAAAGAACCTTAAATTAGGTAAAATAAGTACAAAAAAGCACTTTAAAATTTTCATTTTTCAAAAAAATTGAAAGAATGGGGGTCTTTTTTTACTACTTTTTGAAATTCAATATCTCAATAACAACAAGAGCTAGAGAGGCCAGTTTTGGCTCATTTTGTAGTATTATTTACCCTTTTTCTAATGGCGTTTTAGTGAAATCTATACGAGTTCAAATAAAAAAGTTACAATCATTCAAAAATTGAAAAAATGTCATTTTTGCAAAAAGTGCAATTTTGGCAATTTTTTATTTTGCTCCAGGAAGGTTCCAATGCACATCAAAAGGCATATTAATAACAAAGAACCTTAAATTAGGTGAAATATATACAAAAAAAAAGCACTTTAAAAATTTTTATTTTTCAAAAAAATTGAAAAAATGGGTTTTTTTTTACAACTTTTTGAAATTCAATATCTCGGTAACATGAAGAGCTAAAGAAGCCAGTTTTGGCTTATTTTGTAGCACTTTTTATACTCTTTCAAATGGCGGTTTAGTGAAATCTATAAGAGTTCAAATAAAAAAGTGAAAAAATGTTATTTTTTGCAAAAAATGAGGTTAAAAATCGACATTTTCTGAGTCACGTGACTGTTGTTGACAGTTGTCACTTTACAGTGTTACTAGCTGCGAATTTAAATTATCACGATCAGGAGACGTGCTTTAAAACAATTTCAACTGTTTAAACATAGTTTACAGACTTTTCGAGGTTAGAAACGACATTTTTTTGATCACTAGACAAATTTTAACTTAACTTTACAGTGTTGCCGATTGAAAATTTCAAAGCAAATTCTTCCTACTAAAGACAAACCGCAGTTTTAACGCGAAATATCTCGAAAACAGTAAACATTTGGTAAATACATATTTGTGTCAGAAATTAGGCTGAAGAAAGCAGAATTTGATGACGTAATAATATACGGGGTGTCTGTCTATTTAAAATCAATCAAAAAGTAAGGTTAGGTTGGTGTGCCAAACGTTTTTATGTTATTTTCCCTGCGACCCATCCGAAAATACCGAATCTAGACTATGGTAGAAATCAAAGTAAAATGAGATGACGTAGTAAATTGCCTCTTCCTAGTTGATTTGCTAAAAGTTTGATTTTCCTCTTACCATAATTACTACACTTTCGGTTAACTGGCAGTATCAGACAGGTTAGCGTGTAAAGATAATCGACGATGAGCGAATAAGGCCCCGAAAGGTAAATTGGTGGGCAATTTGGCCGGAGGCCGCCGCCATTTCTGGACGTTGGCCGCACATGTTTGCGGCCCTAAGGGCACGTCAAATGCGCGCCCTTTTGCGGCCAACCGCCTCCCATTATTAAAGCGGCCCTATATTTCAGAAACCAGTAGAGCTAACGACGCCATTTTTGTTGTGATTTATACAGAATTCAATGCAGAATGACATATCTAAAACCTCACTTCAGTCCTTTAATTAAATTTAAATATTTTCAAGTTCTAAAAATGACCACCAGAGGCCGTAACTGCCATCTTAAATTTTTAAATTGCATTTTCTAGAAATTTTGCACAATAAACTAGAGTTTTTTTTCCTCATTTTTAAAGCGAACCAATTTATCTATCATTTTTGTAAAAAACAAATTTCCGTTATTTCAAAAACAAAGATGGCGTGAGGTGTTCAATTGTTTTTGCAATAACCTGCTTTAACTTCTTAACGGTTTGACCAATTTTAACAAATTCGGTATTGTTGAAAAGAGCATTTCTTGGGCAATAAGAATCAACCAAAATATAGTTAATTTAGTTGAATCTTTGTGCGCCAGGGGGCTACTTTTGACACCATGACTCAAATTCCAAAAAAAAAAAAACAAATGAAATGATATGATTTTTTCTTTATGAAAAAGTAGCCAAATAACATCCAAATAGGCCAGTAAAAACCGTTTTTCAAATTCTCATTCCTAACCTGAAATATTGAGAAAATGAGATATGGTCGAGGAACAGTCTTATTGAGTCACCCGGTACGTAATTTCAATTTTACATTACAATACACCAGAGAAAGTCACTATTTTCACTGAAACCAACAGTAATTTGTATCACAACACTAAACATGGCAACGTTGCTTTTAGCATAAGAAAACTAGAAAGGCGGAATGGAAAACAAGATGGATTGATGGAAATGGTGATTCAATTTGTGTTTTTTTGATAAGTAGAGATATAAAATACACTTGAAAATAGGCTAAACCCAGTTTAACAACTTATTGATGTTTTACACCTTCATGAGTGCAGTTTTCAGGAGTTTAAAGCCAAAACAGACTACAATTCTCTAATTTGTAACGTAATCTGTCATGGAAGTAAACAGTCATGTGACCTATCTTTACTTTCTGTTATTAGTTAGTATACTTTTAAACTAATGTGTCACGTGTCTCATAAATAATTCCAACTGCAAATCAAATTTCCGGTTGCGTTTAAGTGTTTTGGTAATTTTCAGGAAAAACTGTTATTAAGGTTCAAAATCCTAGAAAACAAATTACAACTCTAATGTAGTTTCCCATTATAAAGAAGAGTGGCGAGAAGCTAAAATAGGCCTTATTTACACACCTGCAGAGTTTGAATTATTATTTAAAATTGTGATAAATACTGAGACACAGTCACGTGATCTTTAAATGTCCAACAGTCACGTGACTTTATCTGTGAACTACAATTTGTAACTTCAGAAAATCGAATTGGAAAAATTGATTAAAAGCCAGAATTAATGTTGAAGTCACGTGACCTTAAGGTAAACAATTTTAGATATAGTCACGTGATTGAATATTTTTGTTTTATTTTGAAAAATGTTTTGAGTTTTTCTGACTTACTTTTAAATTGGCATTATTTAGTAATACTCATAATTTAACAAAAAAAAAAAAATTTACATTTGACTGTTGTATGTACCGGGTGACCCAATAAGACTGTTCTTCGACCATATCTCGGGAACCGTTCGTCGTATGATTTTGGGGTAAAAATTTTTTTAGGTAAATCGGCCATGAAGAATCGCTGGAAAATATTTTCAAGTTCTAAAAATTACCACCAGTGGCCGTAACTGCCATCTTAAATTTTTAAATTGCATTTTCTAGAAATTTTGCACAATAAACTAGAGTTTGTTTTCTCATTTTTAAAGCGAACCAATTTATCTATCATTTTTGTAAAAAACAAATTTCCGTTATTTCAAAAACAAAGATGGCGTGAGGTGTTCAATTGTTTTTGCAATAACCTGCTTTAACTTCTTAACGGTTTGACCAATTTTAACAAATTTCTTGGGCTATAAGAATCAACCAAAATATAGTTAATTTAGTTGAATCTTTGTGCGCCAGGGGGCTACTTACTACTGAACTCCAAAAAAAATAAAAAAAAAACAAATGAAATGATATGACTTTTTCTTTATGAAAAAGTAGCCAAATAGCATCCAAATAGGACTGTAAAAACCGTTTTTCAAATTCTCGTTCCTAACCTGAAATATTGAGAAAATGAGATATGGTCGAGGAACAGAGTCTTATTGGGTCACCCGGTACAATTTGTAGCCAGAAAACGCTTTAAGACTTAAGATATTTTAGTCACCCAGTATAGCTTTCTTTAAACCAGCTTTTGCATTGTTCGTATTATCCAAACACTGTGTAACCGCACTAGCAAACACTGACTGACACTGTAAACGAGCGTATCGTGACAAGACTGGGAATGAATTGAAAAAAAAATTAAAATCATCCCCTGGACGAACGGGGTGTAGCCTTGAAACTGCACCGAAAGGGTGGGGAGGGTTTTTTTGTAATTACCATGCACCCTTTTAAATTAAAAGCGCCCATCTGCATACACGGCCTGCCTTAATTTACCCCCCGTAGAGGGGTATACCCGGATCCTTTCATCGTTTTGTTAATATACGGGAAAAAAGTGGAAATTTTAATGATCTGCCCTTAATTTTCCGTCTGACTAACCCAAATACAACAACAACCGGGGTTAGTTAGTATTGGTTTAGTGTCAGCTTTTACTGCCACAGTTATCGGGTTTCATTCAAATTAATGGGCCAAAAAAAGCAAATAAAACACTTAAAAAGTCAGCTAGCTACTACACGAAGGCAAACATCCGATCCTCGGCTCCTACCTGCCCTTTAATTGTGTCAACCCTTTGTCACCCTCAATTTCCACAATAATTGTGTTCACCCTTGTTTTTTCAACTCATCGAAAGTAGAAAAGTTTAGCTCAACAAGATCACAGCTTTTACCCAGTTAATTTATGTGGGACACCCTGTATTTTGTTATTGCAGTCCAGACAAATATTAGAAGGGCTTTTATACTGGGTGGCACAAACTTGTGGGTTAGTATAGGTAAGAAACACCCAGTAAACTACACCTTGATTTGCCAGAAGCCTATTTGATGTAAAACGTGTTTCTGAGATTTATGACAGTTATTTTGACAATTGTCACGTGGCTGTCTAACTAAATAGAGTTTAAAACCACATGACAACTGTCATTAACGTCAAAACTGTCAAATTATGCTCTAAAGTTGCAAAAATCAGGGTTTAGAAACGTTTTCTTGTAGTATTTGATATAGAACGTGTTTTTGAGATTTATTTCAGTTGTTTTGCCAATTGTCACGTGACCGTCTAGCTAAATAGAATTCTACTATCACGTGACAACTGTCACTAACGTCAAAATTGTCAAACTATACTCTAAAGTTGCAAAAATCAGGGTTTAGGAAAGTTTCCTTGTAGTATTTGATATAAAACGTGCTTTTGAGATTTATGACTATTTATGTGACAATTGTCACGTGACCGTCTAGCTAAATAGTGTTCTACAGTCACGTGACAACTGTCACTAACTTCGAAACTGTCAAACTATGCTCTAAAGTTGCAAAAATCAGGGTTTAGGAAAGTTTTCTTGTAGTATTTCACAGAAAACGCGTTTTTGAGATTTATGACAAATTTTGCTAATTGTCACGTGACCGTCTAACTAAATAGAGTTCTACAATCACGTGACAATTGTCACTAACGTCAAAACTGTCAAACTATGCTCTGAAGTTGCAAAAATCAGGGTTTAGAAACGTTTTCTTGTAGTATTTGACAGAAAACGTGTTTTTGAGATTTATGACAGGTATTTTAACAATTGTCACGTGACCGTCTAGCTAAATAGTGTTCTATAATCACGTGACAACTGTCACTAACGTCAAAACTGTCAAACTATGCTCTAAAGTTGCAAAAATCAGGGTGTAGAAACGTTTTCTTGTAGTATTTGACAGAAAACGTATTTTTGGGATTTGTGACAGTTATTTTAACAATTGTTACGTGACCGTCTAGCTAAATAGTGTTCTACAATCACGTGACAACTGTCACTAACTTCAAAACTGTCAAACTATGCTCTAAAGTTGCAAAAATCAGGGTTTAGAAACGTTTTCTTGCAGTATTTGATATAAAACGTGTTTCAGAGATTTATGACAGAAATTTTGCCAATTGTCACGTGACCGTCTAACTAAATAGAGTTCTACAATCACGTGACAACTGTCACTAACGTCAAAACTGTCAAACTATGCTGTAACGTTGCAAAAATCAGGGTTCAGGAACGTTTTCTTGTAGTATTTGATATAAAACGTGTTTTTGAGATTTATGATCGTTATTTTGACAATTGTCATGTGACCGTCAAGCTAAATAGTATTCTACAATCACTTGACAACTGTCACTAACGTTAAAACTGTCAAACTGTGTTCAAAAGATGCAAAAATCGGGGTTAGGAAAGTTTTCTTGTAGTATTTGATATAAAACGTGTTTTTGAGATTTATGACAGTTATTTTGACAATTGTCACGTGACCGTCTAGCTAAATAGTGTTCAAAAACCACGTGACAACTGTCACTAACGTCAAAACTGTCAAACTATGCTCTAAAGTTGCAAAAATCAGGGTTCAGGAACGTTTTCTTGTAGTATTTTACAGAAAACGTGTTTTTCAGATTTATGACAGAAATTTTGCTAATTGTCACGTGAACGTCTAGCTAAATAGTATTGTACAATCACGTGACAACTGTCACTAACGTCAAAATTGTCAAACTATGCTTTAAAAGATGCAAAAATCAGGGTTTAGAAACGTTTCCTTGCAGTATTTGATATAAAACGTGTTTTTGAGATTTATGATTTTGACAATGGTCACGTGACTGTTTAGCAAAATTATCGTTTAAAACCACGTGATCGAACAATTATTATTAAAAAAAATGTAACATTTTTCTATCTTCTTTTCATTCTTTTGTGGCATTGTTATGTGGCGGATCTTTTACAATCTTACTGTTAATTACATTTAAACAAATGTAAAAACTAAAATTTGCAGCTGGCAATGTTATGTCGAAACTTGTCAAGAACAGTCACGTGACCAGGAAAATCAAGTTTTTAACCTTGAAATTACATTTAAACCCTAATTTGAGTGAACTTTAAGATAATCTCTGAATTTCGCTCTCAGTAAAACAACTAAATGAGTGACGTCAGTGAGTGTCCTGACCTAACCTAACTGAACGATTATAATTCGAGGGAAAAACGAGTAACGAGGCACAGTCATAATAAGAAAACAGGCGAAGAGCCCGAAAGCAGACGAGATGAAGTTCGTTAGCGTTTCCCTCCACTGAATGAGAGGGATGATGAAGGGTTGGGGGGAGGGAACGGTTCATTCACGAATCTACCCCACCCCCGCCTGTTTTTAGGAGATGAGTTTCTCTCCCGTTTTAAAATTAAAGCAACCCAGAGAACTGGGAGGGAAAGAGAGAAGAGGAAGTGTAAACTAGACCGTGACCCAGTCTCGGGAAATTCCGCTCATTCTCAACTTTCAGTTTAATGAACTGGGCGAGTGTGGAAGTTGGGAGAGTTTTCAGTAATAAAGGGAAAGTTTCCGGTTTTCCTCTGTGCCTTCTTTAATAATTTCTGCATCGATCAACTTGGCTTTTGTGGCCAGTAGAGCTCGAATCAGCTAAGAAAAGGCCACAGGCGTCATCAAACGATGATGTCACGATCTCTGTACGTCTCGCTTTAAATATTGCTGCTCTCGTTACTTTCCAAGTTGTTGCAGCCAGTCAGTGGCGTGCTATTATTTTATCAGTAAAATGAAACATTTTCGTCGTTTTTAATAAAGAAAATAAAAGACAACAAGTTTTTCAAAGGAATGGAAACTCCTTCTGCTTCTTTCTTCATAAATTGTAAGACGTTACTGACGATTTCACGGCCTTGGCTGTATATGATAACACCTTTCTTTCCAACCTTTTTGAAAGACATTTTGACAAAATAACGTTTTTTATTCATAACACTATGTGAACTTCAACTGCGACCATCAACAATACAACCAAAACACCAGACTAAAACGGAACCTAACCTAACCCCCTAAGTCTCCCTGTCCGCCACTACATTTTTTTAAACTTGGCAACACCGTTTAGAGTGCCGGCTAGTAAAAGCATATAAAAAGGTCCAAATGTCCCTGGCCGCTGCCGCATCTGTTTTAATTGTGTCCAAGTAAAAACCGTACTACGTTGCCAAGTGGCTTTTTGACCGCTTAACAATATATTTTCGGGAATATTTTAATAGGACGCCTCTGATTATATCTAATGCGACGGCAACTGTAGAAGGAGAAAGAAATAGTTTTAAAAACTGCGTCATTGATGATGCGGTGGCCTTTTCTCATCTGATTCGAGCTCTAACTCATCCGAAAACACGGAATGTACAGGAAATGCAGGTGTCAGAGGAAAGACGTGTGTTGATTACCAGATAACTTCTTTTTTAAAACGCGTCCGTACGAATTGCGTGCATATTTTGACCAACAACCCATTACCGTAGAATACTAATGTGCTCTTTGTTACTGAGGAAATTCAGGTTGCCACATGAAATTCAATATGCAAATATACGCAACGTTCTCACCCTTTCGGTAAGGGAAAAAAGTGCCAGGTAGCGAAACAAATTTTTATAACGGCCCCAGGATATTAAATCTGGGTATCTCGGAGGCCCTTTTCAGACAAGAAATATATGATATAAACCATGGTCGGATGGATAAGGAAAATGCGTGTTATTACCGACCGACAATGGCAGGTTTGCCGTGGAGATTTGCCCGCTTTTGTGCAACCCTTTTTTTCGAAGGGATGATGCGCCCGTATGGACTTTTTTTTTTAAAGGTTTATGCAAATAATTATTCGGAATTATCGGGCGGAAACGCATAAAACGCACCCTTTCACTAACGTCTGTATGATTTTTTTTATAAGAGCTTTCATAAATCAGAAATGCGTGTTTTTGAATATACGAATGTGTGTAATTCGGATTTATGACACTCCATTAACTGATCACACACGTTTATGTAGACGAAAATTTGGTTCGATATGATATTTTTATCGCACGGGGACAATCTGTACTTATTACACTCAATTTTGGAAACGTTTTCCTGTTTACATAACTGTTTTGACGTAAGCGTATTTATATTTTGACAGTTGTGGCATACTCGACAGGTGTCACGTGATTTTGGAACATCATTTATACAGTCTGTCACGTGACATTTGCCAAAACATTTGCTATATGAAGCTAAACAAGTCAGAATGTTTTGACTAATGCAAGGGGACTGCTTGACACTTTTTTATGACCTGCATGGTTATATTTTGACAGTTGTGGCCTAGTCAACAGCTGTCACGTGATTTTGGAACATTATTTATATAATCTGTCACGTGACATCTGTCAAAAACATTTTGCTATATAACAATCCCTTCTAAACAAGCTAGAATGTTTTGAACAATGCAAGTAGACTGCTTGACACTTTGATTCTGGTAGTTTTATGGCCTGCAAGTTTATATTTTGACAGTTGTGACGTACTCGACAGGTGTCACGTGATTTTGGAACATCATTTATACAGACTGTCACGTGACAGCTGCCAAAACAATTTTCTATATGAAGTTAAACAAGCCAGAATGTTTGAACAATGCAAGTAAACCGCTTGACACATTGATTCTGGTAGTTTTATTTGACATATTATTTGACAGCTGTGGCCTAGTCAACAGCTGTCACGTGATATTTAAACACACATTCACATAATCTGGCACATGACAACTGTCAAAATAATTGCCATAAAACTATACAAACCACAATGTTTCGAATAATGCAAGTAAACTGCTTTAGATTGGATGTCCGTGGTATTCCCGTTTATATAAGACTGTCACGTGACAACTGTTGAAATAATTTTTATTATCACAAAATATATTAATTCTACACCAAAATGAGGGCACAATATGATACCTATTACTGAAAATATCTCACATCATTACTAGAATACTCCTTAAAGAGTTATGTTACTTTTGCGACTAAATACAAAATGTTGAGTGGTTGTAAGGTCGAATTTAGCTTCAAACGGATTAGAAGATTAACGGAAAGTTACGTTTGAATTGCAACTAGTGGCAAGGAAAATTGACCTTAAAGCAAATTATGATGGTAATTATTTTATTGGTTATTTTACCACTATAATCACTAAACTTGGCTTTTGAAACAATGGGGTTGTTAAAAAATGTTTGATTATAACTTCAGTAAACATTGCGTTTAGTAGGAGGGTAATTTTCCGTAGGGTTTTGGCGCCGAATTTTGCCCGTTAACTTGATGAATTCGCCAGCATTAAAACCACCCCGAACCGTTGCGATTTCGTAAACCATTTACTTCTAATTGGGTCTGTTGTAAACGATCCTGCAAATTTTAGGGACGATTGCCTTCAAACTGCTTTTGGCACTAGCAAAACCACTTCCCATAAATGTAACTTGTAAAACGCACCCGCCGCCCTTTTCAGACACAATCGTCCCCCTTCAACCCCCCTTCCTCGTCTATACACACACACACACATGAACAACATGTATGGCGTTCGACATGTACTCCCCTCTTTTCACCACCACCCCCCTCTTGTTGCCGTATATGAGTGCGTGTGTGGCATACACGGGGCGTAGCCATGGTGACGCAAGGGGGGTGCACGGGGGGGGGTGGCGGTCGCGATCATCCCTTAGCTGCATCGATAACTGTATGCCTTTGTCGGTGGATGCTGTGTTGGGGAAGTTTTTATTATATCTTAACAAAAAAGTATATTTTTACAAAATTCTCTAAACTAAAGTGGTTGCCTATTATTTATCATCAATCAATGAAGAAGATATGAGTTGCGAAAGCGACTTTACATTTGGTCATAGGTAAAGTATAGTACGTCTGCATACTCGTTGGTCTGCTCTAAGGCATTTTACGTACTCATGGAATTACTTTATCCATATCGTGCGTAAAATGCTTCTTCCGGCCCTAGATACGTAATATACTAATTGTAACTTAAGCTGGTTACTGCAGACGATCTTAATAATATTATAAATGTGTGTGTGTGCCCAACCTTGCCCGGCCCTTTTCGATTATAATTTCAAATTGCACGGTATTACGATAATGGCGGGCAATTTGCAAGTTTAGACTGTTTTTTTTTTCAGGTTGGTAACGTGTAATGATCGCGATTATGCATTAAGTTGCGGCTTGAAATTCACGCAAAAAAGTAAACACGCACCCTTCCAACACATTCAAAAAGTGAAAGTTAACAAAGCTACTCATCCTCTCGTTTTTGTACCTGAAGGGCTGGCAAGACGCATCCCTAGCTAGCGTGTGAACCAAACAGTCAAGTTTCGAGCATCCCTAACAACACGAAAAAAGGGTTACACACACGTATGCAAATCTTGGACCCTTTGCCTAACGGAAAGGTCTATGCAAATTTTCTTTTTTTGTAAGGATAATAGAACCCCGCGGCTGTTTTTTCTGCTATTGTCGTATGCAAATTGCGTTCACCTTTGCTGGAGCTAACCGCTTTTTGTTGGCTAACAGTCTAAACTAGTAAAAACTAGCCCTTAAAAAAGACTACTATAGTAAAAATCAAAGTAGAATGGAATCACGTAAAGATTGTGGTTTGTTTAATAATAGTATATTACGTAACTAGTGCTGTAAGAAGCATTTTACGCACGATATGGAAAAAGTTACTGTTTCTGTAATTCCATGAGTGCGTAAAATGCCTTGTGACGTACTACACTTGACCTACGACCAAATGGAAAGTCCTGTTTTCGCAATTCATATAATTCAGAGTAACTTTTCATTAAAAAAGTATATTTTCAACGTATTGGAACGATAAAGGAAGAAATGTAAACAAAATCAATTGTGTCTAGCATTAGAGCGATAGTTTGTGGCCGATCTTAAAACTGTGCGCTTTTTTTACAACTGTTCGTAAAGAGGTTCATTACATAACGGAAAACTATGCGTAATTAGATATTTACACTGAGGTCGTAGGTAAAAATATTTACTTACAATTTTTTTACACTTTTACAACTCTATAGAAACGAATTTTGACAGTCATGACTGTTTTTGCAACTTTAGAGCATAGTTTGACAGTTTTCACGTTAATGACAGTTGTCACGTGATTATAGAACACTATTTAGCTAGACGGTAACTTGACAATTGTCAAAATAACTGTCATAAATCTTAAAAACACGTTTTAATATCAAATACTGCAGGGAAACGTTCCTAAACTCTGATTTTTGCAATTTTAGAGCATAATTTGACAGTTTTGACGTTAATTACAGTTGTCACGTGGTTTTAGAACACTATTTAGCTAGACGGTCACGTGACAATTGTCCAAATAACTGTCATAAGTCTCAAAAACACGCTTTATATGAAATACTGCAAGAAAACGTTTCGAAACCCTGATTTTGCAACTTTATAGCATAATTTGACAGTTTTGACGTTAATGACAGTTGTCACGTGATTTTAGAACACTATTTAACTAGACTGTCACGTGACAATTGTCAAAATAACGGTCATACTTCTTAGAAACACGTTTTATATCAAATACTACAAGAAAACGTTTTTAAACCCTGATTTTTACAACTTTAGAGCACAATTTAACAGTTTTGACGTTACTGACAGTTGTCACGTGGTTTTAGAACACTATTTAGCTAGACGGTCATGTGACAATTGTCAAAATAACTGTCATAAATCTTAAAAATACGTTTAATAATCAAATACTGCAGGGAAACGTTTCTAAACTCTGATTTTTGCAACTTTAAAGCATAGTTTGACAGTTTTGACATTAATAACAGTTGTCACGTGATTGTAGAACACTGTTTAACTGGACGTTCACGTGATAATTGTCAAAATAACTGTCATAAATCTCAAAAAATCATCTTGTTTTGAAAACTGTGTTAAAATGTAATTCTTGCAAATTCTAGTCAAATTTTGAAATTAGTGACAGACATCACGTGGTTTTAGAGGATAATTTGGTGTAAGAAAATGACTGTTTCGAGGGCATTTTTGGAATCCTCATTAAATTTCCTATTCAATAATCTGAAAATGTAAATAAAAAGATTCACAACCAACATAATGACAGTGTAATTAAAAAAAGTAGATTACATGCAAAAAAACAGGAGAACGGTAAAAGAACCACAAAAACGGTAGACCTGGCAAAATTGCTTATACAAATCGGCCACTACGGTTAGCACTAGGTTGTCAAGCATTATTTTGGTTTTTAATAGCCACAGTTTTCGAGGTTATAAGTATTATATAGATCATTTGGCAACATCGAACCAACACAGCGCCGAACAGCTGATTTCCTCTCTTGTGAAGTATGGTTCTTCCACCAAATTATCGTACATTTTAAGGATTTTTATTGCAATTTTCTGAAGAAACGTGGATTTACTGCAAATTATAATAATATAGTTTAATGGCATTTATTATGACAATTGTGACGTGTCTAATCTAATCTACGCCTCAACTGTCAAAATATGTGATAACTCGTTAAGACTTGTATAGCTTCATGGTTATTATTTGAACAGTTGTCTTGTATCAGTTTACTTAAATTCACGTGACAGTCCAATTCAACTGTCAAACGACGATCATCCAGGATTCGAAAACTGTTTGATTGCAGTAGTTTCTGATTGGTCAAAACACTCATCTTGCAGCTGACTGCTTTATTTTGACCAATCACAAACTATCCCTTGTGCTGTAATACTGTTCATGTGATCTTACCATGACTTAACCACAGTTTTACTGGGCAATTATATTAAAGCCTAAGTCTTTTTGGGAAGTCAAACATTTGAAGACACAAACTCTGTTGAAAACAATTGACTGCGTGAAAGTTTCGCAAAGTTATTGCACAGAAAAGAACGTCCTGGCCCAAAAATACACATATTTCACCAAAAAAGTTTCCGACGCAAAACAACTTCTGAAAAATGTACAGGAATGATATATTTATATTGTGTTCTCTCTGTGGAGATACAATAAAATATGTATGCGGATTTGGATGCGAGTTTATGATGCCAACAGCCTTCAGGCTTGGAAATTTCAACTTTAGTTCTGTACGAGTGTAGTTTATTTGCAGTAATATTCTAGAAATAATGTCTGTTATTCGTGAGTGTGTTTATCCATCAAAATTTCCAAAATAAAAATATCAAAAATACCAGAAAAACTAGTAGGAATAATCTGTGATTATTACCACCAAAACACTAATTTGTTGGTCAAAAGTTTGGTTGGTCAAACTGTTTTCATTGACAACTTTGACATAAAAGTTAGTGTTGAAAATAGTTTTCAATAATATTAAAAAACAGTAATTAAAAAATTAAATTAAAAAAAAACGAAAAATATTTTTTTTTTTAAATAATGTGTGACAACATTTTTTTCTTTTTTGAAATTTTTGTGCATATTTTCCAAAAATTTTCCATAACTTGCTTATTTGACAGTTGACGATCAAAAGTGATTGAAGTGAAAAGATAGCCCAGGTCGTAAGCTTTCCAAAAATATGCCCATTTCAGTTAATCGATTTCACCGTTTGGCCGCTAGAGGGCGTCAAAGTCAAGCTTTTTGACAATTTTTGCTTTTTACACAGTTTTTGAGATATTTTCCGGAAACTAAAAATTGTTTTTCACTTTTTTGGGACACCCTGTACTCAGCCGCTAAGCCTAGACACCCTGACTTCAATTTTGTTCCAACTGTCACGGTTTTGGGGATGACGTGGAAATTATGTCAATTTTGACAGTTTTCAGTGCGTGGCATGCTTAAAAAATGATATTTTTACAAATGAATGAAATGAAATGTCATTTTTGTGTCATAAACGTGAAGGAATTTAGGCAGTAAAAGCTTTTTTTAAAATTTGAAAATTTTTCTCGAAATAAATTCAAAGGTACCACCCTTCAAATTTTTTGACAATTTTTGTTTTTAATTTTTCAAGGACAAACGGTGCCTGGTACCAAAAAAGAGTATTGAAGGTAAAAGCACTGCACTTGCACTCCCTCAAGGTACGTTTGTGGTAAAAATTTGAGACCTCTAACTTGAAGCGTTCCTGAGATATTGAGCAAAAACTACAAAAAAGCAAGGTTAACTTTGACGCCCTCTAGCGGCCGAACCGGGAAACTTAGCCGTGTTCGCTCAACGTCACGTGATGACACCATTCATTAGCTTTCTTTTGTTATAAGGCTCGTATATACAGGATGGTTCAAATAAGCGAGTTATTCGCGATTTTCTGGATAAGTGCACGAAAATTTTGCTCAAATTAGGAATTTCTGCTCGATTTGAGGGGCGGCCAATCAAGACTGCTGGAGCAAAAACAGTTGAGGATCAAACAGATATTTTACACCAAGTAGACCTAGAATTTGACGTAGATTCCAAAAATTCAATAAAAAATGGGTCAACCCATTTAAGAAACTTGCTCAAATTTGGGACACCCTGTATTCGGTTTTTTTGCAAATATTTTTTTTTCAACATTAATTTTTTTAAGCTGAAAACAGCTTAATATTAATATATGAAAATATATGAAAAATACCCAAAAATTTACGTAGAATCCATCAATGCAACCAAAAATGAAGGTTCTTATTTGAAAATGTTAACTGGAAGGTCATATCTCAATTTTGGGACACCAATTTTTTTTAGAATATCTGAGCATTTTTCCTGAAAGATAATTTCTGTAATTTTTATCGATTTTTTCCACACTTTATGGACACACTGTATATCTCAGAAACACTATAGTCTACCCGGCGAACCTACGGAGTAATAAAATTCGATGAGCGGCAACTTTGGTCGACCCGCATTACACTGTAAAACAGGTACGTAAAAGTGAATCGAGATATGAGACCCGAGAAGTCCTTATACTAGAGAGAGAAGAAGATGTTATATTGTAAACGGGGCGGGTCAACCCCTCCTAATTTTCGCTTTTATTACTCCGTAGGTTCGCCGGATAGACTATAACCGTTCATATCCAAATTTTTTTTTACTGAAAAGGTGCAATATTGGAGGATATAAATAATTGTTGATAAAAATGACATCCACTCCCATGTTCGGCTTCATTAAGCGTGACCTTTCCATATTGTGCGTTCGTATAGTAGGCCTGGCCTACGCCACTGTCACACCGGCCAATTTACGGACCACACTTAATGCCGCAAACTAAACGCCTTAAATTACAACGAATGTCACTGGCGCACGTAAAATTATAATAGGAAACATAATCCTTTTGTGCCCGAGTCGTGTTTACTGTTATTTACAACTTGTAAAGTCACCTGTTGTGTGCGAACCGTTAACGATTTTTCCCTGATTTACTCTTCTCTCGATGGGTACCGGTACCAGACAGGTGGTGCTTTACGCGAATTCGATACGATCGTATCGATAATTGTTGATTTGTTTCAAGCGACGCACACTTTGTATTTATTACACGACCAAAAGCTGTCATATACGTAACATCAAATTAAATTGGAATGACGTCACAAATGTCAAATCGACTTTCATTGGATGTCATTGGCTTGATAGTAATGAGCAACCTCATTTAGAGGAGGTTCCTGGTATTTCTAACATAGAATCATAAAGTTGCTTTGTCTTCCACACATTTTCTTCAAAAACACAAGGAATGAGAAAGAGAAAGGAAGAATGAGAAAGGAAAGAAGAGAGAAAGAAAAAAGAAGCAGAGCAAGAAGACACATTTCCTGGTTAAATAATCTGAGAAAATGATACAACGGTAGCTCCATTGAGTTGTTTAGAGCTGCAATATCAAAAGTTAGAATAGGTATGTTGATAGCCAATCTTCTGTTGGGAAGACATAGTAACCAAGAAGGAGGTACTAGGAAGAATAATGAAGCTGCAATATCTGGGCATTATGCAGGGAAAGATACAAAAAGAAAAAGAAGCAGAGGAAGAAGACACATTTCCTGGTTAAATAATCTGAGAAAATGATACAACTCTATTGAGTTGTTTAGAGCTGCAATATCAAAAGTTAGAATATAGCAACTTTGTGATGTCACCCTTATTTGGTTTGATTTCCGATATACTTTTCAAACTTTACAAAAAAAAAATTGAGAAAACTCCCCTGTCAAATTACCTTGAAGAGTGGAGAGGGGGAGACTCAACAAAGTGGAAAACTCCGGGGATCAACCGGTCGATACAATTCAGCTCCATTTTAGTATGAAATTGAATTCTCATCCGCGGAGAAGATAGTTTGACTTGCTATTTTGCCAGGTTTTAGTTACTTGACAATTTCGGGAAATCCCTTATCTTCCAAAGTAATTTATCTACCGAATTTAGGTAGGAAAAACCCGAAAAAGTGTAATAGCGATGTCGTAACCGGTTCGTCTTATCGACCTTTCTTCGCTCGATTTTCGTGTTAGATAACCCAGTGAAAATAATGTTAGCACTTCCTCGTAAATTAGTAGTTTTATTACACCTGGCGGGCCGAAAGTGCGTGTTGGACGATAGAATGGGTCTACCGTACAGGAAGATCTTTATCATCTTGAATTATGGATAATAACGTTCGATGTGGATAAGGCCTCCGGTGCTCGAAACGTCTAAATTGAATCGACAAACAAGTTGCGCAAACGTATAAACTACGTGAAAATAAAGTACGGTTAGTACGCAATGTTGTCAGGTTTACCGCTAAAACGTTAAAAAAAAAATATTGAGAAGAATTGTTCCTGGTATTTCTGGAAGTAATCGAATTTTTGGGTAAAACATTAGGCAACTTTGCCTCCATTTAACTAACTCTGTATCTCCTTTCAACATCCCCATAATTAGGCACAAATTTGTGACACCCTGTAGACTTTTATCATGTAGATAAAGATAAATCTTTACCAATGCACCGAAAAACTAAAGGAACTAACCAGAAAATATTTCTTTACTACTTCATCTATTGTTTCCTTCAAATGTTAAAGCAGTTTCAGTATTGAGCGTAAAATCTGAAGCTTTGAGCCGTTCGGTTAATTTCTTGCTTTCTTGAGAGAGGAAGGACTTTGATCTTTGTCTTCGTTTTCATCTTTGGTTTCGCTATCGTCTTCTTCATCGGACCCTTGTAAAGAAACGGACACAGGATCCTCCTGATTCACTTCATCTTCGGAGTCAACTTGAGGGACCCCATTCAGGCAGTTCCCCTGGCAATTTTGCCATGCTTGAGAACATTTGAGCTCTTTTGCTGCAACTTTCGTGCAACGGCAGAAAATCATTCTAAGAATATCGTCCGGTGCAGATGCTGAAGAACTCACTGTGTACGGAGATCAGGCAGTTGTTCTCAATCTTCCACCCATCTGAGAGGGCAGGTCATTTCCTAGCCACAGCTGAACTTGATGAAATGCTGTTTTACTGCTTCTTCGGTGGAAGGAAAACAAGAGATATCAGGTTTGATGGTGGCCAACGATTTCAAGAAGTAGGCATTCAGGAAGACCTCTTGCTGGAGCTCCATACCACTCTAACATACACGTTTCACCTGCCTTTTGTATTTGGGCGGTGGTAGAGGAAGAATCTGAAAAAATTGCTGACGTTTTCTGTATATCTGGCGACTTTAGATACAACTTCGCAAATGCGACCTTGCTTTTTCGAAAAGATGTTGTATCGAATCCAGTAAATGCATGCAAAAACAGCACGTCCTGGAAACCTTGGTGTTGAAGCTCTTGAGACGAGAATGAGGAATATATCATTTTGTCCTTATACGAATCCAGCTTTAGCCATCAAAAGGACGATGAGGTCGACATCTTCTCCCACAATGCAGACAGCTGTCGTTTCCGACATTTCCACAGCCATATCCACAATCAGTACGTCCTCATCACTTTCTGCTTGAAGGGTCCTAATCCCATTGTCCTCAAGCTCCACCTTAAGCATGTTGATGAGTCTCCTTTTGTTGAACTGATTCGACAGAAAATCTTCTTGTTTGACTTGGTGTCTTCGCTGAAATAGATGTCTGCAGACTTCCTGAGTCGATAGCGCCTTTGCTGCTCTGCTACTTTTGTGCTTAAAAACTACATACAGTACATCTCTTTCCGTGGTAAAGTGGATGTAGCTCTTGCAGATTGTCGACATCTTTGCAAAATTACTTTATGAAGGAGAAGTCCTTCGTCAAATACGATTTGTAGATGTGCGACATGTACATTCTTGGTGGGAGTGTTGAATAGTTTGTACAACGCTGACTTAATCGCTTTTTTCATCCAATTTTCACTGAATAAGGCTAATGGGAACTGGGCTAATTCGTATTTCATGTACAGCTTTAAATCTTTGTTTTTTTACTGATGGATATACGTGGGAATAGCAAGAATGGGTCTACAGGAATCTTTTCGTCCACTGTTGAAAGAGAAAGAGCTCCTTTCGAATCAATTTGATGTTAGAAAATGTTGAATTGACCATTTTAGCCATGGCTTGCTTACCAACAAACCCTACAGCCAGAATTCAGCTTTTCGGTGCATGGTTACAGAGTTATCCGGTCAAAAAGTGCGATAATGTAATTTTTCAAAGACACACTTTCAAGAGCGGATATCTCGAAAACTTTAAAATATATCAAAAAACTTGACGGAATAAAACTTGTAGCAAATTTAAGCAGCTTTCATTTTGTTTAGAGAGGTCTTGTCGGTAGGACACATAGTTTCCGAGATATAAGTATAAGCATTTTTTGAGCATTCATAGCCTGGACTAATTTAGAATTCCTAACGTAACATTCTGTTACATTTCCACAACATTAAGGTGCGTTTAAACACCTGTCTAAATATGTAGGGCAAGTTGAAACAGTTTACCAAATTAATTAATTAAAAAAAAAAGAAAAGCATCTGCTGTTGTAGTTCGATATTTATAAATTTAACGATCTACAAGTAAAAGACATAATGGATTATGACATCCTCTAGACTGGGAGCGATAAAGGAAATGAGGAATGATATATATTTTTGGTTTTTCGTTAATGGTGTGCAGTTGGTCTTATGTATTGAATTATTTAACAGGTGTAGACCCATTCTTATCCAGTTTATCTTTAACGATCGACAAAGTTGATGTAAGGTAACGCCATCAAAATTAAATAGCTTCATAATCAAATCTGTCAATTAACTAAGCAATTTAAAGAAAATTATGTATTGCTGATAATCTTCAGTTAAGTATAAACACTTTGAAATTAATTTACATTTTAGTTTGCCAATTTTGGTAAAAACTGTATTTGGTTTATCTTTAACTTCCAAGTTGACTGTGGAAAAAAAACCGTGACCTAAATAAAATTCACGGTCGCCTTGTCTCTCTAATTCCGGTACTAATGGCAAATAATAAACGGCGGGAACTGCACACGACAGTCTGGGGGGGAGGAAATCCCGTTTTACGCCCTCCGGGGAAACTCCGGGCGGGCCGTAATAAACTTACGCTCACGTGTGTAATTTCATTTCCGCGCTTAAACTTTTCGCCGCAAACTCTCATTCTGCTCATTTACCCTCCTAAACTCGACGCCACTCCAACCTGTTGGGTTTTTCGTTTTAAAGACCACTTTTTCATCCCTCGAATGTGTTGTGTATGAATTTGGTAATAAAAGTTGTTTAGAGTTTTGACACCCTGTATAACTAGAGAGGAGAAATTCTCAAAAATTTATTTTTGCACAAATTGTTTGTGTTTCGTTTGGTGTGTAACATGAGCACTAGTGTGCCAACAGTGTTGCCAAGTCAAAATATTTAATGGCGATAGAATAATCAGTCAAAAAATGGTAAATCGTAATTTTCATTAATAATTGTTTTTTAAGTATTAGTGACACATATCACGTGGTTTTAAAGGCTAATTTAGCTAGGCAGTCTCGTGACCATTGTCAAAAATCATAAATCTCAAAAACACTCTTTATATCGAATACTGCAAGAAAACGTTTTTAAATCCAGATTTTGCAACTTTTGAGCATGGTTTGACAGTATTGACGCTAGTGACAGTTGTCACGTGATTGTAGAACCTTATTTAGTTAGATATTCACGTGATCATTGTCAAAATAACTGTCATAATTCTCAAAAAAACGTTTTATATCAAATACTGCAAGAAAACGTTTTTAAATCCTGATTTTTGCAACTTTTGAGCATGGTTTGACAGTTTTGACGTTAGTGACAGTTGTCACGTGTTTGTAGAACACTATTTAGCTAGATAGTCATGTGATAATTGTCAAAATAACTGTTCAAATTCTCAGAAATACGTTTTATATCAAATACTGCAAAAAAACAAGCAAAAATCAGGGTTTAGAAACGTTTTTTTGCAGTATTTGATATAAAACATGTTTCCGAGAATTTGGACAGTTATTTTGACAATTATCACGTGACTATGTAGCTAAATAATGTTCTAAAACCACGTGACAACTGTCATTAACGTCAAAACTGTCAGAGTTAGCTTAAAAGTTGCAAAAATCAGAGTTTAGAAACGTTTTTTTGCAGTATTTTATATAAAACGTGTTTCTGAGAATTTGGACAGTTATTTTGACAATTATCACGTGACTATGTAGCTAAATAGTGTTCTAAAACCACGTGACAACTGTCATTAACGTCAAAACTGTCAGAGTTAGCTTAAAAGTTGCAAAAATCAGAGTTTAGAAACGTTTTTTTGCAGTATTTTATATAAAACGTGTTTCTGAGAATTTGGACAGTTATTTTGACAATTATCACGTGACTATGTAGCTAAATAGTGTTCTAAAACCACGTGACAACTGTCATTAACGTCAAAACTGTCAGAGTTAGCTTAAAAGTTGCAAAAATCAGAGTTTAGAAACGTTTTTTTGCAGTATTTTATATAAAACGTGTTTCTGAGAATTTGGACAGTTATTTTGACAATTATCACGTGACTATGTAGCTAAATAGTGTTCTAAAACCACGTGACAACTGTCATTAACGTCAAAACTGTCAGAGTTAGCTTAAAAGTTGCAAAAATCAGGATTTAGAAACGTTTTCTTGCAGTATTTGATATAAAACGTGTTTCCGAGAATTTGGACTGTTATTTTGACAATTATCACGTGACGTCTAGTTAAACAATGTTCTAAAACCACGTAACAACTGTCATTAACCTAAAAACTGTCAAAGTTAGCTTAAAGGTTGCAAAAATCAGGGTTTAGAAACGTTTTTTGGCAGTATTGGATATAAAACGTGTTTCTGAGATTAGTACATGTTTTAAAGAGAAATATTGTGTAAATTTTAAATTTACTGAAATCCATTATGATTTTCATGAAAAAAGTTGTATGTAACATCTAAAGAGTGAAAAAACTGTGATTGTTACTCAAAGTTCTAATTAAAAAAATCTGGAAAATTTGATGTTTCTACGAGTGTGTGCGAATGATAACATTCCCGCACTAATTTTGTTCTCAAAATATAAACTTTCCCGCACTAGTGCGTAAAGAAATCATTTTTCCACGCTAGGGTGAGAAAATTTAATTATGTTAATTTATGTATTATAATCAAAATTATAATTTCCTATAATAATTGTTTATTTATTATTAATATTAGTAACAAGTAGATTGGAGGTAATTTACACCAATAACCCAGTTATAGTAGTCAAGTTTGTAGGTTTCAGTCAAGTTTTATTTTTGTACTTAATATTTTTAATATGCTGTTATAAAGGGTGGTTCAAATTGATTGTAGGATACTTCAAAGGTAGAAAGTACAGGGTCTTTCACTGGGGACTGAGCAACCCCCCTTTTTGAGCTTCCCTGTATGTAATTGAAAAAACTGAAATAGCCATTTAATGTAGGTTAAATCCAAGGATTAGAAACGTTTTTCAAAATTCAAATCAAAATTTCAGTTTTTTTCGGATATTTTCGGAAGTACTAGGAAAATTGAAATTTTGGTTTAACTTTAAATTGCGCAACTTTGCCCCAATTTAAGCATGGTTTCTGAGCTCCCAATGGTGAGGGTCGAATTTGAATTACCCTACAGTGGGTAGATTTGTGCAAATGTAGAAATGTAATGGAACGTCCCACTTCTGTTAGAAATTACAAATCAAACATTAAATGGGACGTAAAGTGCGAAAAACGGTAGGGACCAAACAACAACCGTAAAAATTCAAATAAACCAATAAATTTGAATTCGGGGCTTAGGACCGTGACGTTCGTCGATACTTGAGCGGATACAATGAGCGAAACACATGCATGAGGAAACCGACATAAAAAAGAGGTGCATCAGACTAAATGAGTGATTTATAAGGGTAGGAAGGGTACGATTTGAACGATAAATGGCTTGTTTTAAATAATATCACAAGGTCCATTAATTCGCGTAAAATCTCTCTCCGCAGATAGCATCGGATTCGAGAGATTTATGCAAAATGGGGCAGGTAAAGCTTCTACCCTTTTGTACCCAGTCGGGACCATCTGCATGGAGCCCTTTTTTTTTTTGTTCTCCCTGTAATGAGTTTCCTTTGTACGATCCCGGGGGATGATCGTGCTGTGGCTTGTTTCTGGGTTGGATTTTTTCACTGTTATTGATGATGATGATGATGATCGCCTGTTGGGTAAAACGCCTTCTTCGACACAACAATTCACAAAAAGGTTATCGACCTGTTCCTGGTTACGGCCGTTACTGCCACCACGCGGCCATATTTTAACCGCTTATCGTAAAATTTGACAACCATGCAAGCACATAACATACACTTCTTCGTATTCGCGCCAGCGGGAGATAAGACACTTCCGTCGCCTGGCAACCTGCTAGAGATACGTGGGGCTTTCCGATTTATATACATATACACATATACAACCTCGGTTTGGCTTCCGATATGTCGGTTATGACGTCACACACATTGTATAACAAACAATGATCCACACAATTCAAAAAAACTCCTTTCAACTTATACAAAATATTTAAGGGACACTCTGTATGCAGTGATAGCCAAAAAAACAAATTAACACATTTAGGACGAAATTCCTTTGAAAAATTCACCGCAAACTAATGAACTTCCAAGTGTATTGGCGCACTTTGTGAGAAGCGAAAATAGCCCTAAGTGACAATAAAACAAACACAGCTGATGTGGTTTTCAGCAAAGTATAGAAGGACTATACGTACAGGGTGATTCAAATTGATTCTAGGATAATTCAAGAGTAAAAATCAACTCAAGAGAAAATTTAGTTTTTTTTTTTTAAGTGGTGATGATAATAATAGTATTTTAAGTATACAATGTACAAAAAGTAGACAAATTAATATGGAAAAAAAAAAAATATCTCCACACAATTCAAAAAAAACTCCTTTCAACTTATACAAATATTTAAGGGACACTCTGTATGCAGTGATAGCCAAAAAAACAAATTAACACATTTAGGACGAAATTCCTTTGAAAAAATCACCGCAACTGAATGAGATTCCAAGCGTATTGGCGCACTTTGTGAGAAGCGAAAATAGCCCTAAGTGACAATAAAAGAAACACAGCTGATGTGGTTTTCAGCAAAGTATAGAACGACTATATACGTACAGGGTGATTCAAATTGATTGTAGAATAATTCAAGAGCAAAAATAAACTCCTGATGATGAGTTGTATAGGATGACTTGTTCTAAAAATGTTTTAAAAATCCAAGGAAAAAATTTTGTTTGATGATAATAATTGCATTTTAAGTAGACACTTAATGTACAAAAAGTAGACAAATTAATAGGAAAACAATAAAAAAAAATATCTAAATATGAATGTTGCAATTTGTGTGAAAATATTGCTAAATGGAAGAAAAATATAAAAACAAAAAGAAAACTATGACAAATTTGTCGGAAAGTCAAAAAACAAATGTTATATTCAAACTAGTCTAATTAAAATTAAATAAGTATTTTTGATTGTTTTCCATTAAAATGGTACAAAACTAAGTAAAAGCATATCAGACAAGTGGTCTAGTTTTCCCTCTGAACGAGAAACGCAATTTGATAATGAAATTTCACCTGGCAAAAAGCGAAAATCCGGCGTTTCCAATTTTTCCCTCCAATATCTCGGCACACGCATTCGAAATCCGGTTTTACCGTAGACTTTTATATTAAATTGAATATATAAAATGCAATTCGTAATGCCACTCCACGGAAAATCTATAGCTGGAAGAAGGAAACGGAAGCTTCGCCTCCGGGGACTCTGCCTTTAATAAAACGGGATATGTTGATACAAAACGAATATATTATATTATGTACGCACGGAAACGTCACCCATATATGTACCCTGTAAATATGTATATGCGGATGATACGTCCATTCTATGCCAAAAGAAAAATTTCTCGGATATGTTTAGTTTGAAAATGTATGCGGATGATTCTGACAAATACAGATTTTTCATTTTTTTTATTAATAATTGTTTTCTAAGGTTTGACATGAGTGACAGATATCACGTCGTTTTAGAGGATAATTTAGCTAGGCAGTCACGTGACCATTGTCAAAATCATAAATCTCAAAAACTTACTCGGAAACAGAAACACGTTTTATAACAAATACAGCAAGAAAACTTTTCTAAGCCCTGATTTTTGCAACTTTTGAGCACAGCTTGACAGTTTTGACGTTAGTGGCAGTTGTCACGTGATTGTAGAACACTATTTAGCTAGACGGTCACGTGATATTTGACAAAATAACTCTCATAAATCTCAAAAACACGTTTTATATCAAATACTGCAAGAAAACGTTTCTCAACCCTGATTTTTGCAACTTAAGAGCATAGTTTGACAGTTTTGACGTTAGTGACAGTTGTCTCGTGATTGTAGAATATTATTTAGTTAGACGGTCACGTGATAATTGTCAAAATAACGGTCATAATTCTCAGAAACACGGTTTATATCAAATACTGCAAGAAAACGTTCCTAAACTCTGATTTTTGCAACTTTAGAGTATACTTTGACAGTTTTGAAGTTAATGACAATTGTCGCGTGATTGTAGTACAGTATTTAGCTAGACGGTCACGTGATAGTTGTCAAAATAACTGTCATAATTCTCAGAAACACGTTTTATATCAAATACTGCTAGAAAACTTTTCTAAACTCTGATTTTTGCAACTTTAGAGCATAGTTTCACAGTTTTGACGTTAGTAACAGTGGTCACGTGATTTCAGAAGACTATTTAGCTAGACGGTCACGTGACAGTTGTCAAAATAACTGTCATGAAGCTCAAAAACATGTTTTATATCAAATACTGCAAAAAAAACGTTTCTAAGCCCTTTTTCTTGCAACTTTAGAGCATATTTTGATAGTTTTGACGTTATTTACTTTAGTCACGTGATTGTATAACACCATCTAGGTAGAGAGTCACGTGATATTTGTCAAAATAACAGTCATGAATCTCAAAAACACGTTTTATTATCAAATACTGCAAAAAAACGTTTCTAAATCTGAGTTTTGCAACTTTAAAGCATTATTTGACAATTTTGACGTTAGCGACAGTTGTCACGTGATTGTAAAACACTATTTAGCTAGACGGTCACGTGACAGTTGTCAAAATAACTGTCATAAATCTCAAGAACACGTTTTATTTCAAATACTGTAAGAAAACTTTTCTAAGCCCTGTTTTTTGCAACTTTAGAGCATAATTTGACAGTTTTGACGTTAGTCACAGTGGTCACGTGATTGTAGAACATTATTTAGCTAGACGGTCACGTAACAATTGTCAAAATAACTGTCATAAATCTCAAGAACACGTTTTATTTCAAATACTGTAAGAAAACTTTTCTAAGCCCTGTTTTTGCAACTTTAGAGCATAATTTGACAGTTTTGACGTTAGTCATAGTGGTCACGTGATTGTAGAACATTATTTAGCTAGACGGTCACGTAACAATTGTCAAAATAACTGTCAAAAAACTCAAAAAATCGTCTTGTTTCAAAAACTGTGTCAAAATGTAATTCTTGCAAATTCTAATCAAATTTTGACATTAGTGACACACATTTGTAGTAAGAAAATTTCTTATTCAAAAAATCGTTATTTTGTCATAACTCTCAGACCGTTGGAGCAACTTTGATCAAATTTGAGCACTTAGTACTCATTATGTGACGTTTGTCAAAATTGTCTAGTTCCATATTTTCTACGTCACAGGAAAATGTTTTAAAATATGACACTTTTTTCTAAATGCCTTATTCAATTTGGAAAAAAAAAGTATTTCTTCGTTAAATTCTAATTTGAAACTTCGTCTACGAGATAATTGAGTTATTACGTTTTAAAACCAAAAAAAAACTGATATCTGGACAGGCACAAATTGGATAGTTTATTTTATAAAAATTGATCTGCAACAGTGGTTCGTCCTTCAAAAAATAAGTAGACATGCATGTTTTTAAAAAAAAATAAAATTTTCAGGAAGATACAGCGTTGCAAAGTTTATATTCAAAAATTGTGTTTTTGTGTCATAATTCTTGGAAGTACTTTATAAAATTGATACTCATTACTTGTGGAAAGTAACTTTAGTGTAAGTTGTCCGTGACAAGACAATTTATTCACTTATTTAGAGCTACATTTTGTTTTTTGACTGTATCTTCCTTAGGAAACGTTTTTCAGCAAAATGTCATCAACTTATTTGTTGATGGACTAGTGGATTATTGTCATTTAAAACTGGACCACCCTGTATACCAAAAAAAAAACAGGATAACGGTAAAAGAAGTGGAACTGGAGTGGATATTCTTCATATAATAGATGAAAAATGGTCGAGCGGAAACTTAACAGAGCGTGTTATCCAGCTCCACATGCATGCACATTGAAGGATGAGAGAGGGGAGGAAGGAAACCCGACGAGGTTTTCCCGAAAGGTTCATTTCTCAGCCCTAAAGGGCCATTTATAATCCATGGCACCACGCAAACTTTGAACAATGATAGACAGAACTATTTATCCGGCCGGAATATGTGCGTTATTATTCCTGCGGCATGATAAATTTGTTCACGTCGCTTCCTGCGAGAGTGTATCAAAATGCGCGACGACCGTGATAAATGGCGCAGTCGGTAGGACTTTTTCCTGCTAATGGTGTTTTTTTCACTGTCGAATTGTTTGTACTTTTTTCTCCATCAGGAAAATCATAATTTTGTTGATGATATTCAACATGTTTTTGAATTTGTACCGTTGGATGTACAGAAGAGAGAAATCCAGTTTCCACATCGTTCGCAAAGGCAATATAAAATTGAAAAATAGATTGCGCCAAAAAGAGAGGAAAAATAAAGAATACTATCTATCCACGTCGCATCCAGACTGGCATCACATACATAGGAGAGAGGCACCCACATAAAATTCGTTTATAACAGCAACTCTTCTGCTCGCCTACGTATGTAGATTCCTTTTGATCCTGTCCCTGTTATATCTCGGGATCCTCCGGGAAGCGCATATATACGCGGCCCTATCCCTTTTACCATTCGGGAAGAGGGCTCTTTTTTTAACGACAAAATTCCCTTCTGCGGTGGATCTCTCCTGGGTCGTTCGGTGGAAAATCCAATACGAAATACGACTTGTGTTGTTTTTTTTTTTTTTCGTTCTTATATTCGTTATGCGAGGAAGGGATTTGTTTATCGAACAAATTGCGGATACAATTATTATTTTTCTACGTAGACTGTCTTGGACAACTCAACAAAATTGCGATAAATCCACATGTAACTTTTCGCATAATGACTAGTTTGTGATTGGTCCAAAAAAGCAAGCAAGCTGAAAGCTGCTTTTTTTGACCAATCACAAACTCCATATCCACTTAGTATGTAACATGTTAATTATATTGGAGATGTGTTCTATATGTTTGTTGAGACACCAGCGTTGCCAAAGCTACCTCAATCGGGCTCCTCCCATCAAAATCTACCCCGTTATTAAATAGAACAATCAAGAAACAAAAAAAAAACAAATAATATTGCATTTACTCCAAATTATTTTCTAAAACCACGTGACGTCTGTCACTATTGTTAGAATTGTCAAAATTTTACTAGAATTTGCAAAGAATTACATTTTAACACAGTTTTCGCAACAAGACGATTTTTTTAGATTTATTACAGTTATTTTGACAATTGTCACGTGACCGTCTAGCTAAATAGTCTTCTACAATCACGTGACAACTGACACTAACGTCAAAACTGTCAAACTATGCTCTAAAGTTGCAAAAATCAGGGTTTAGGAACGTTTTCTTGCAGTATTTGATAATACAACGTATTTTTGAGATTAATTACAGTTATTTTGACAATTGTCACATGACTGTCTAACTAAATAGTCTTCTACAATCAGGTGACGAATGTCACTAACGTCAAAACTGTCAAACTATGCACTAAAGTTGCAAAAATTAGGGTTTAGAAACGTTTTCTTTTAGTATTAGATATAAAACGTCTTTTTGAGATTTATAACAGTTATTTTGACAATTGTCACGTGACTGTCTAACTAAATGGTCTTCTACAATCACGTGACAACTGTCACTAACGTCAAAATTGTCAAACTATGCTCTAAAGTTGCAAAAATCAGGGTTTAGGAACGTTTTCTTGTAGTACTTGATAATAAAAGGTATTTTTGAGATTTATTACAGTTATTTTGACAATTGTCACGTGACCGTCTAGCTAAATAGTGTTCTACGATCACGTGAGAACTGTCACTAACGTCAAAACTGTGATACTATGCTCAAAAGTTGAATAAATCAGGGTTTAGAAACGTTTTCTTGTAGTATTCGATATAAAGAGTGATTTTGACAATGGTCACGTGACTGTTTAGCTAAATTATCCTTTAAAACCACGTGATCTAGGCATTATAGGAAATAATGCCCACGGTCGAAGTAACGTAAAGTAAGAAAAATGACAAAAAAAATTTTTTTTTTTTGGTTTTGAGATACCTCTGTAAATAGGGTTAGAAATAATTAATACAAACAAAAAACCAAAATTTCACTTTTTTTTCCAATATCTTCGGAAGTACTTGGAAAATGTTTAAAACGGCATTTGGTTCAGTTTTAAATTGCCCCAATTTAAACTTTCTCGTATCTTTTATAGTTTCCGAGATCCCAAGGGTGAGGGTCAAATTTGAATTACCCTGTATATCATACAGGGTTTTTATTTTAAACAAGAGACCACATAATATTAGCTACATTTTGATTTTAATTTTTGCAGCACAGTGAACTACTGCACATTGTAATTTTCCTGTAATTTGATGGGATTTTTCAGATTTGCGTCGACATTCAATGTTCTGTTATGGGGCCTAATACCCCATTAGGGTGGCAACTAGCTAAAAGAAAATCTGGATAGAAAGACCCTTTGACGATGCTAATATTAAAGTGTGTTTTCAGTTTGAGGGAATACTAGGAAGGGTTCGTTATTTCATTCGATCGTCAAGTGCAACAAAGTCGAAGTTGTTCACTTTTTACGACGAAATTTGAATTTTTAGGTCGAGTTTATTATTTTGCATAGGAACGATAAAAAGAGCGCCGTATAAACTTATAAGACGACAAAACGTTGGAATTCGTATGTGGCGTACGAGCGAGAGAGGAGACTATATCTTCGAAAAATTCCAATTTTCCTAGCAATAAACACAGCCGCACATTTCCCATTTCCCCTGGAAATTTCTTCGGGAGCGACGCACTAGCTGGGACGAAATTTAAATATCTGCCCGTTTATGTGTTCATATCCGTTTTCGTTGCCGTTCATTTATTGTGGTTGCGATGCGGCCAAGAAAACGAATTTTCCTAAAATCGGCTCAATTTTATCGCAAATTCCACTCAGCAGGGGAGCACACAAAAACTGCTATTTCACTCATCGGGATGAGCCGGCGTGAGGAACGTGCATTGCACATTCCCGGCACGTACCGCACAAAATTTAACACTGCACGTCAGAATTTCGAAGCTCCGTATATTATTTTATTAGTTCTCCTTAGGTGAACACTCGGAATTCCGAATATATTTGGAATAAGCACGTAGGACGTGCCGTTTTATATATATTATTAGGCGAAAACCTTTTGTACGAGATCGGAATGTCTGACGGAAGTAATCGGACGCGTACTTTATATTAAATTATACCGGAATTAACATTTTTCCGCTTATAACTCGAAGGAAAATCGGGCCAAAGTAACAACTCGTCCGTTAAGTAATGCAATATGCACATTCTAATTCTAAAAAAGCAAAATCCACCAAAATAAAAAAAAAAACTTCAAGAGTGACATCACTGTAGACTGAGCATAAAAGTTAAAAAAAATTTAATAAAAAAAACTCAGACAAAATAGCAGATTTATGAAATTTGTGTGTGGAATAAAAATAGTTATTTTCCTAACAAGTGCGCAAAATGATACTTTTCCGCTCGCTGACTGGCCAAAGTTGCCAGGTTTTTGAGGTTCTTCTACCGTTCTTCTGTTTATATTTTCGTCTGTAATCTACCGTTTTTAATAACATTGTTCTGTGGGTGGTGAATCATTTTATATACTTCGAATTGCCAAATCCACATGTTTTATTTGGTAGTGTTTTTTCAGGTTATTAGATAGGTTATTTAATGAGGAATCCAAAAATGTGCTTAAAACAGTCATTTTCTTACCCCAAGTGGGTTTTACAGGTGATTTGTCTTTCAAACTATGTTTCTGGTAGTTCAAATTTTGACTCCGCTTTTCTATCTGTCTGTACCAAATTTTGTTGTGCTTTTTCATGTTATTGGATAGGAAATTTAATGGGGATTCCAAAAATGTGCTTAAAACAGTCATTTTCTTACTCCAAGTAGGTTTTAAAGGCGATTTTGTACTTGACTGTCTTTTCAAACAGTGTTTCTGGCAATTCAAATTTTGACACGTCTCTTTTTTCTCTGACTGTACCAAATTTTGTGTTGTTTTAAGTTATTGGATATCAAATTTATGGGGAATTCCAAAAATGTGCTTAGAACAGTCATTTTCAAACTCCCAGTGGGTTTATTCAGGCGATTTTCTCCCTGACTGTCCTTTCAAACAGTGTTTCTGGCAGTTCAAACTTTGACACCGCTTTTCTACCTGACTGTACCAAATTCTGTAGTGTTTTTTCATGCTGTTGACTAGGAAATTTAGTGGGAATTCCAAAAATGTGCTTAGAACAGTCATTTTCTCATTCCAATGGGTTTTCCCGGCGATTTTGTCCCTAACTGTCCTTTCAAACTGCGTTTCTGACAGTTCAAACTTTGACTCCGCTTTTTCAACTCACTGTACCAAATTTTGTTGTGCTTTTTCATGTTACTGGATAGGAAATTTAATGGGGATTCCAAAAATGTGCTTAAAACTGAAATTTTCATATTCCAAGTGAGTTTTACAGACGATTTTGTCCCTGACTGTCCTTTCAAACTGCGTTTCTGGCAATTCAAACTTTGACACGTCTCTTTTTTCCCTGACTGTACCAAATTTTGTGTTTTTTTAGGTTATTGGATAGGAAATTTAATGAGAATTCCAAAAATGTGCTTAAAACAGTCATTCTCTCACGCCAAGTGGGTTTTACAGGCGATTTTGTCCCTGACTGTCCTTTCAAACTGTGTTTGTAGCAGTTCAAACTTTGACACAGTTTTTTTATCTGACTGTACCAAATTTTGTAGTATTTTTTCATGTCATTGGATAGGAAATTTAATGGTGATTCCAAAAATGTGCTTAAAACAGTCATTCTCTCACGCCAAGTAGGTTTTACAGGCGATTTTGTCCCTGACTGTCCTTTCAAATTATGTTTCTGGCAGATCAAACTTCGACAAGTCTCTTTTTTTCCTGACTGTACCAAATTTTGTGTTTTTTTAGGTTATTGGATAGGAAATTTAATGGGGATTCCAAAAATGTGCTTAAAACAGTCATTTTCTTACTACAAGTGAGTTTTACAGGCGATTTTGTCCTTGACTGTCCTTTCAAACAGTGTTTCTGACAAATTTTGACTCCACTTTTTCATCTCACTGTACCAAATTCTGTTGTGCTTTTTCATGTTATTGGATAGGAAATTTAATGGGGATTCCAAAAATGTGCTTAAAACCTTCATTTTCTTATTTCGAATGGGTTTTTTTCAGGCGATTTTATCCTTGACTGTCTTTTCAAACAGTGTTTCTGGCAGTTCAAACTTTGACACCGCTTTTCTACCTGACTGTACAACATTTTGCGATGTTTTTTTTATGTTATTGATTAGAAAATTTAATGGGGATTCCAAAAATGTGCTTAGAACTGTCATTTTCTCACTTGAAGTGAGTTTTACAGATGATTTTGTCCCTGATTGTCCTTTCAAACTGCGTTTCTGGCAATTCAATCTTTGACACGTCTCTTTTCTCCCTGACTGTACCAAATTTTGTGTTTTTTTAGGTTATTAAATAAGAAATTTAATGAGAATTCCAAAAATGTGCTTAAAACAGTCATTTTCTTACTCCAAGTGGGTTTTACAGACGATTTTGTCCCTGACTATCCTTTCAAACTGCGTTTCTGGCAATTCAATCTTTGACACGTCTCTTTTCTCCCTGACTGTACCAAATTTTGTGTTTTTTTAGGTTATTAAATAAGAAATTTAATGAGAATTCCAAAAATGTGCTTAAAACAGTCATTTTCTTACTCCAAGTGGGTTTTACAGGCGATTTTGTCCCTAACTGTCTTTTCAAACTGCGTTTCTGGCAGTTCAAATTTTGACACGTCTCTTTTTTCCCTAACTATACCAAATTTTGTGTTTTTTCATGTTATTGGATAGGAAATTTAATGAGAATTTGAGAAAATGTGTACAGTTTTAACAAACTTTCTTAAAAGAAAAATGTGTCAAATTACTGCAAAAAACTTAAGTGCGTTATTTGAAACATACATTTTTGCATTCACTCCTCAAGTTCCACACTTCTCTTCCCAGATTTGTCAATTTTAGAGCTTGCGTTTATTCAAACTTCAATTTTAATCACTTATTCCTATCCTGGCGTTAAAAAAAAAGAAATAAACCATTAACATGCTTAAATCAATAAAATTCCAAGGAGGGCACAAACTAATCCACTAAACACTATCAAACAAAATAGTGCCTCAATAACACTAATCCACAACGGAGAAATGATCGATACATCTCATATCCAGAAAAAGCAAACGTCTTTCACCCCCCGCACAACCCTCTCAAACTCAAAGGGAGGGCACTTTCTTACAAGGGGAGCTTCTGTGAAAAAAAGGGTGCGAACGTGTGTAGGGGAAAGGGGGGAGAGTGCCCCATCAGTTTTTCTTCTGAAGGAATCGGTCTGTGTTATTGTTGTGTTCGGGGGTGAATGTGTGTGTGCTGTCATGGTGAATTTTGAATAGTTTGTCAAGGTAAAGAAGCTCCTTAAAATGTAACCAGAAAATGTAGCAAAACGTAGGCAAATAAAGCAAACAGTCAGTAATTATTGACAGTAAAATTTACTATGGTCATTATGATGTTTGTCAAGTATTTTAGCATCGTAATTTGTGGTCAACTAACACTCACTGTTCTGTGATTTAAACAAATTATGACAAATGTCAATCAATTGTGACCTAAAAATTAAATTTTAAACCACATTTTGAAAGTCACGTGACTGTTTTTGACAAATGTCAACTGGCTTTTACAGTGTTGCGAGCTCTAAAATTGCATAATCAACGTCACGTAAGGTGTATTTTACAATTTCATCTTTTACAACTGTCTAAATATAATTTACCAAACTTTCAACGTATAAACTACATTTTAAAGGCCACGTGACGGTTTTTGACATGTGTCAACTGGCTTTTACAGTGTTGCAAGCTCTAAAATTGCATAATCAAAGTTACGTGATGTGTCTCTTGCAATTTCAGCTTTTACAACTGTCTTAAATAGTTTAAAGTTAATTTACCAAATTTTTTAATTTTAAACCACATTTTAAAGGTCACGTGACTGTTTTTGACAAATGTCAACTGGCTTTTACAGTGTTGCAAGCTCTAAAATTGCATAATCAATGTCACGTGGTGTGTCTCTTGCAATTTCAGCTTTTACAACTGTCTTAAATAGTCTAAACTTAATTTACCAAATTTTTAAATTTTAAATCACATTTTTAAGATCACGTGACTGTTTTTGACAAATGTCAACTGGCTTTTACAGTGTTGCGAGCTCTAAAATTGCATAATCAACGTCACGTAAGGTGTATTTTACATTTTCAGCTTTTACAACTGTCTAAATATAATTTACCAAACTTTCAACGTATAAACTACATTTTAAAGGCCACGTGACGGTTTTTGACATGTGTCAACTGGCTTTTACAGTGTTGCAAGCTCTAAAATTGCATAATCAAAGTCACGTGATGTGTCTCTTGCAATTTCAGCTTTTACAACTGTCTTAAATAGTTTAAAGTTAATTTACCAAATTTTTTAATTTTAAACCACATTTTAAAGGTCACGTGACTGTTTTTGACAAATGTCAACTGGATTTTACAGTGTTGCAAGCTCTAAAATTGCATAATCAATGTCACGTGGTGTGTCTCTTGCAATTTCAGCTTTTACAACTGTCTTAAATAGTCTAAACTTAATTTACCAAATTTTTAAATTTTAAATCACATTTTTAAGATCACGTGACTGTTTTTGACAAATGTCAACTGGCTTTTACAGTGTTGCGAGCTCTAAAATTGCATAATCAACGTCACGTAAGGTGTATTTTACATTTTCAGCTTTTACAACTGTCTAAATATAATTTACCAAACTTTCAACGTATAAACTACATTTTAAAGGCCACGTGACGGTTTTTGACATGTGTCAACTGGCTTTTACAGTGTTGCAAGCTCTAAAATTGCATAATCAAAGTCACGTGATGTGTCTCTTGCAATTTCAGCTTTTACAACTGTCTTAAATAGTCTAAACTTAATTTACCAAATTTTTTAATTTTAAATCACATTTTTAAGATCACGTGACTGTTTTTGACAAATGTCAACTGGCTTTTACAGTGTTGCAAGCTCAAAATTGTATTATCAACGTAACGTAACGTGCATTTTACAATTTCAGCTTTTACAACTGTCTACATATAATTTACCGAACTTTCAACGTATAAACTACATTTTAAAGACCACGTGACGGTTTTTGACAGGTGTCAACTGGCTTTTACAGTGTTGCAAGCTCTAAAATTGCATAATCAGTGACGTGATGTGTCTCTTGCACTTTCAGCTTTTACAACTGTCTTAAATAGTCTAAATTTAATTTACCAAATTTTTAAATTTTAAATCACATTTTGAAGGTCACGTGACTGTTTTTGACAGGTTTCAGTTGGCTTTGACAGTGTTGCAAGCTCAAAATCGTATTATCAACGTCACGTAACGTGGATTTTACATTTTCAGCTTTTACAACTGTCTAAATATAATTTACCAAACTTTCAACGTATAAACTACATTTTAAAGGCCACGTGACGGTTTTTGACAGGTGTCAACTGGCTTTTACAGTGTTGCAAGCTCTAAAATTGCATAATCAAAGTCACGTGATGTGTCTCTTGTAATTTCAACTTTTACAACTGTCTTAAATAGTTTAAATTTAATTTAGCAAATTTTTAAATTTTAAATCACATTTTGAAGGTCACGTGACTGTTTTTGACAAATGTCAACTGGCTTATACAGTGTTGCGAGCTCTAAAATTGCATAATCAAAGTCACGTGATGTGTCTCTTGCAATTTCAGCTTTTGCAACTGTCTTAAATAGTCTAATTTTAATTTAGCAAATTTTTAAATTTTAAACCACATTTTGAAGGTCACGTGACTAATTTTGACAAATGTCAACTAGCTTTTACAGTGTTGCAAGAAACGTCACGTACGTTGTCACCTAACCTAACCTGAAAACTGTCACGTGATTTAAAAAAAAAAATCAATTTTCTTATTTCCAATATCTGAAAATTGGTTAAAAAAGTGTTTGACGTAAAGACAGTGACTGAAATATCTCAGAAACTCCTACTGTAACAAATACCCACGTTTCTGCTTACTATAAACTGTGACCATCATCATGGAATATTAAAAAACTGTTGACTCCAAACTTGGGTTAGGTTGATCGGGGTGTCAGCGGGGGGGCGGCAAACAGGATTGCCGCCCCTCCAGTTGCCAGGGAATATCATTCGAAAGAATGATAAAAACTTGTTCTTTCCCCGCAGTGCAACAAATCTAGTTGGCGTGTGACGTATATCGCGACGTAGTATTGCCCAGGGGCGACGTGCCGTCACATTTCCGCGAAAAAGGAAAATTTACGCTTTTTGGTATGGAAAATGGCGACGCGGACGCCCCCTAGCGACGCCGTTGCAGCTTAATATCGAGGGGTTGGCAACGTATGTGTGAGTGTATGTATCATATTATTTCCGCCCGCCTTGATGAAAAATCGCGTCACGAAAAATACGTTTATTGCTTTTTCTTTCATTGCGATTTAATCATAAATTCCCCCACCCCTTTGTGAATTTCTTACGTGTGCGGGGCCGTCACTCTGTCCAGACTTGACCTTTACCGACAAATTACTGAAGAGAAATAGCCCCCATTTGTTACGGGGGTGGTTTAACCCTATCTTTAATCATACAACTTTTCGGAAGACGCAACATGAAAGGGGGATAACACATAGTCATCGGTTTCGTTTCCGATAAATGATGAATCCCGCCGCAGATGGCGCTGTCTGTCAGCCCTATTCGTCTCTTCTTGAATTATTGCCAAAACCCCCCCCCCCTCCCCAGCCTCACAGGGTGAGATTTATGACGATTCCGGTCCTGAAACCTGTCTGGTAAAGCTCGAAAAATTATTCTTTTCAGAGTAAGTATACAGTGTGTTTCTAAATTGTTACATAACCTAATTAACTAAACTGTGTAAAACTGACTTTTAAATCAAAATTTAGTTAATGCAATAAGGCTTAATTTAGCTTGTCACTACTATTGGTTCATAAGGAACATATCATACACTCACGGGTTCGTTTCAAGCTAAATTCGACCTTAATGACAGATTTATCCAGGTTAGACTCGGTTGTACAGGGTGGCCTATTTTGCTTGTCTTTATAGGTAAACTACCAGAACCCTTAAGAAATTTAAAAATGGAGAGGAAGTTTGAGTAGTTTTGGAAGTTCTGGAAGGAGCCAAAACTGACCGCGTTCCCCCAATTTAAAACTATGAGACCGGCGTTAACCTAGTTAATTTTGTGGAAAAAGGCATTCTAAACATTTTTGATCTCTTGTGAAATTTTCGTATATCTAACCGTTTCGGAGATATTCAACTTTTTTGACGTTTTTTCGAAAAATTGCGTAAAAAATTTTAAAAATTCTGTCTTGGTTATTTTTTGACTTTTAACGACAGTAAAAAATCAAAATGTTTGTCTTGAAATTCTCTTTCACCTCGTCCTAACCCCAACATGATCGAACATGTACAGGGTGTACAAAAAATTCAAAAAAGAAACCACCATAAATCAGAAAGTATGACTTAGCCAAAACTAACCGCGTTTACACCACTTTAGAAGTATGAGACTGGTGTAAACCCAGTCAGTCCTATGCAGAAAGACATTCTGAACATTTTTGGTCTCCTGTTAGATTTCCGTAACTCTAACGGTTTCGGAGATATTCGACTATTTTTTTAAAAATTAGAGTAAAAATTTAAAAAAATTCTGTATCTCGGTTATTTTTTTACTTTCAGCGGCCGTAAAAAAGTCAAAATGTTTGTCTTGAAATGCTCTTTCGTCTCCAGTAAACTGCATTGCGGTCAAATAGATACAGGGTGTACAAAAAATTCAAAAAAGGAACCACCATAAATCAGAAAGTATGACTTAGCCAAAACTGACCGCGTTTACACCACTTTAGAAGTACGAAACTCGTGTAAACCTAG
Source organism: Ips typographus (assembly GCF_016097725.1). NCBI lineage: Eukaryota > Metazoa > Arthropoda > Insecta > Coleoptera > Curculionidae > Ips > Ips typographus. Next base: position 2,150,491 of record NC_138434.1, on the reverse strand, counting down.
CCAGTTCTATGCAGAAAGGCATTTATAACATTTTTGGTCTCCTGTTAGATTTCCGTAACTCTAACGGTTTCGGAGATATTCGACTATTTTTTTAAAAATTAGAGTAAAAATTAAAAAAAATTCTGTATCTCGGTTATTTTTTTACTTTTAGCGGCCGTAAAAAAGTCAAAATGTTTGTCTTAAAATGCTCTTTCGTCTCCAGTAAACTGCAGCGCGATCAAATAGATACAGGGTGTCCAAAAATTCAAAAAAGGCACCACCATAAATCAGAAAGTATGACTTAGTCAAAACTGACCGCGTTTACACCACTTTCGATATAAGACTGGTGTAAACCTATCCACTCCTATGCGGAAAGGCATTCTGAACATGTTTGGTCTCCTGTTAGATTTCCGTAACTCTAACCGTTTCGGAGATATTCGACTATTTTTTAAAAAATTTGCGTAAAAATTTAAAAAAATTCTGTATCTCGGTTATTTTTTTACTTTTAGCGGCCGTAAAAAAGTCAAAATGTTTGTCTTAAAATGCTCTTTCGTCTCCAGTAAACTGCAGCGCGATCAAATAGATACAGGGTGTCCAAAAATTCAAAAAAGGCACCACCATAAATCAGAAAGTATGACTTAGCCAAAACTAACCGCGTTTACACCACTTTCGATATAAGACTGGTGTAAACCTATCCACTCCTATGCGGAAAGGCATTCTGAACATGTTTGGTCTCCTGTTAGATTTCCGTAACTCTAACCGTTTCGGAGATATTCGACTATTTTTTAAAAAATTTGCGTAAAAATTAAAAAAAATTCTGTATCTCGGTTATTTTTTTACTTTTAGCGGCCGTAAAAAAGTCAAAATGTTTGTCTTAAAATGCTCTTTCGTCTCCAGTAAACTGCAGCGCGATCAAATAGATACAGGGTGTCCAAAAATTCAAAAAAGGCACCACCATAAATCAGAAAGTATGACTTAGCCAAAACTAACCGCGTTTACACCACTTTAGAAGTACGAGACTGGTGTAAACCCAGTCAGTCCTATGCAGAAAGACATTCTGAACATTTTTGGTCTCCTGTTAGATTTCCGTAACTCTAACCGTTTCGGAGATATTCGACTATTTTTTTAAAAATTAGAGTAAAAATTAAAAAAAATTCTGTATCTCGGTTATTTTTTTACTTTTAGCGGCCGTAAAAAAGTCAAAATGTTTGTCTTAAAATGCTCTTTCGTCTCCAGTAAACTGCAGCGCGATCAAATAGATACAGGGTGTCCAAAAATTCAAAAAAGGCACCACCATAAATCAGAAAGTATGACTTAGTCAAAACTGACCGCGTTTACACCACTTTCGATATAAGACTGGTGTAAACCTATCCACTCCTATGCGGAAAGGCATTCTGAACATGTTTGGTCTCCTGTTAGATTTCCGTAACTCTAACCGTTTCGGAGATATTCGACTATTTTTTAAAAAATTTGCGTAAAAATTTAAAAAAATTCTGTATCTCGGTTATTTTTTTACTTTCAGCGGCCGTAAAAAAGTCAAAATGTTTGTCTTAAAATGCTATTTCGTCTCCAGTGAACTGCAGCGCGATAAAACATATACAGGGTGTACAAAAATTAAAAAAAAAACACTTTTCGCACTAGTTTGGTTTGACAGGACAATTTGACAGTTAGAAATACCTTAGTAGACTTTTGTAGTGACAGTTTAATTTTTTTCAACTGTTTTAATTATTTATCCAGTAAATAATTATATTTCCAGTAAACTAAGTTTTGAGGATAACTCTAAATGTTCTTTTGTATTTCTCCATAACCTCTAGATGATTCAAACATATTTCTGACAGATTTTTAAAAATCTTTTTAAATACCCAAATTGACAGTAAAAATTGTAGATATTTTTGAAATAATTTCAATTATTTCAGAGGATCCGTGAGCTAAAAGCTGTTTTTGAAAGTTTTAGTATCGAACAAACTGAAAACCATCAACGACATTTAAATAATTTTTGACGGTTAATTTTGGGTTGTTTTTTCTGTAAAAAAAAACCAGGGACGCATTAGGCCACCGCCATCGGTCTTTTAATTAAATTTTCCCGAACCATGAAAATTTGTTTATAACCCGGGCAGCTGTCGACATTACTCTGTGGGCAACGGTCCTTGTATAAATATATTAAGCCAACACGGGGAATAATTAGAATACACCATTAACAGGACCGGACTCGAGCTTGTAATAATTAAATTTTTAAGTGAGTGAAGGTTTTTAGTGACGGTCCTGTAGGGAAGAAAACCAGCTTATTCATTATCCTAGCATTGTGTGTGAAGTCGTGGAAGAAAAAAAAAAGTGAAACCCCATCTGTTTGATGCCTTTTTTACCTGATGGTAACCCTTTCCCTGCCCTTGATTTTTTCTAGTCCAGGTCGACAACCCTTATGGTAATGTCTTGTCTATTGTCATGCATCGTATGGTAAAAAGGGTTCTTTTCCGCTGCATTCATCTGCATACTGGCGGATATTTGTTAGAAGGGATTTGTAAGGATGACAGGCTCCGAAGTCTTGATATTGTGCCCTGGATTTACATATTTTTATGTTAGTTTTATGATGCTTGTTGGATTTCGTCTCCCCAAGTGTTCAAAAAGAAATTTGTCAGTCCACGAGAAAATTGCATTTTTTACTCACACTGGTATTTCAAAACCACCCTAAAACCGTGGATTATCTTTTGTCAGACTGACGTGCCTTCTTTACCACCCTAATACCATTTTAATTTCCCTGTTAAGGCTTGTTGAACATTTCCCGAATACACCTCAATCTGCGCATTGCAAAAGGATTTGGCGACGTGTAACCTGACAGGTCCGGAATAAATCACTAATCAACTAAACGAGAAAAAGTGGCCAAAGTGAAGCAACAAATTGCTGCATTTAAAATTAATCCAATGCAAGAACATGTAAATAATCCAGGTTTTTTTCTGAATTATCATTTGAAAAAGTTGCTTCAGCTTAAATACCGATGATTTGCTGGGCTGTTTTTGCCCAGATAAATTAATAAGATTCCTTTGTACACTCAAGAAAAAACCAACCGAAAGAATGTCAATACAGAAAAATTTGTAAACGAATTAACTATACATTAAGAGCCTCAACACTTTAAATTAGTCTATTTAGTTAGCCCAATTTAAATTATTTGCAAAAAAAAAATAAAACAATCTAAGGAAATGTATCAAAATTAAATAATTTAAGGTCTAGTTTACCTTAAAACCAATTTACCATTGTAACTAACAATGATGAAAAACTAATAATATTAAATCTCTACCTTAACAGGATTTACTATTATTACAACAACCATCCATTTAAATTGTTTTTAAGTGCTCTTATTCTGTCTGTTTTTAAGGGTCAGTTTCCTCAATCAACTTTCAGTTTAGTCAGGTTTATCTGAAACCTGTAAAAGTAGCTTTTAGCGAAATTATAATGTAATTTCCGCCTTAGTAGTACTTGTAGTTAACTTGCACTCTTAAAATTGACATAGATTTAACAAAATATGCGTCAATAAGGACGAATTTACAATGACACAAAACACTGATTTAACAGGATTTACCATTGCAACCTACAATGGTAAGAAAGTAAAATGAATCTTATTCACATTCATTTAAATAGTTTAAAGAAAATTTGATTAAAAGTTAGTTTTTCGTACTTCCGTTAAACTTATGGTTAACTAGACAATGTTTCTGCACTTGCAATACAAAAATCAATAAAGACGAATTTACTTTAAAACGAAACACTGTCCTAACGAGGTTTGTCTTTGTAACAGACAGTGATGAGAAACTAAATTAAACCTTATTAACATCAATTTAGCTATATTTTGTCTGTTTAAGGGTCAATTTAGACTGTCAAACTCTAATTTGTAAGATCAGTTAAACTTGTGGTTAACTGAACAGTTCAGTTAATTGAATTATTTCAAAAAAGCCATTTTGTAGCATTTTTTATCGTCTTTAAAATGACGTAAAAAAAGTAAAAATTTTGATGTAAATAACAGGGACAAATTGCTTTAAACTTGTCAAGAATGCTGAAAAGTTTCAAAAAGTAACACAATTTTTGAACAGAAATATCTCAAAAAAGCAAAAAGTTAGGAAATTTGTTCAAACGCCATTTCGTAGCATTTTAAATCCTCTTTTAAATGACATGACAAAATTCAAAATTTTGATGTCAATACAGGGACAAATTGCTTTAAAATTTTCAAGAATGCTGAAAAGTTTAAAAAAAAAACACAATTTTTGAACAGAAATATCTCAAAATAGCACTAAAATTCGTTCAAACGCCATTTCGTAGCATTTTTAATCCTTTTTCAAATGACATATAAAAAATCAAAATTTCGGTGTAAATAACAGGGACAAATTGCTTTAAAATTGTCAAGAATGCTAAAAAGTTTAAAAAAAACACAATTTTTGAATAGAAATATCTCAAAAAAGCAAATAGTTAGAAAATTCGTTCAAACGTCATTGTGTAGCATTTTAAATCCTCTTTCAAATCACATAAAAAAATCAAAATTTCGTTGCAAATAACAGGGACAAATTGCTTTAAAATTCTCAAGAATGCTGAAAAGTCACAAAAAGTAACACAATTTTTGAACAGAAATATCTCAGGAAATCAAAAAGTTAGAAAATTCGTTCAAACGCCGTTTCATAGCATTTTTAATCCTCTTTAAAATGACGTAAAAAAAGTAAAAATTTCGATGCAAATAACAGGGTCAAATTGCTTTAAAATTGTCAAGAATGCTGAAAAGTTTCAAAAAGTAACACAATTTTTGAACAGAAATATCTCAAAAAAGCTAAAAGTTAGAAAATTAGTTCAAACGCCATTTTGTAGCATTTTTAATCCTCTTTCAAATGACGTAAAAAAAGTAAACATTTTGGTGTAAATAACAGGGACAATTTGCTTTAAAATTGTCAAGAATGCTGGAAAGTTTCAAGAAGTAACACAATTTTTGAATAGAAATATCTCAAAAAAGCAAAAAGTTCGAAAATTCGTTCAAACGCCATTTCGTAGCATTTTTAATCCTCTTTCAAATAACATATAAAAAATCAAAATTTCGATGCAAATAACAGGGTCAAATTGCTTTAAAATTGTCAAGAATGCTGAAAAGTTTCAAGAAGTAACACAATTTTTGAATAGAAATATCTCAAAAAAGCAAAAAGTTAGAAAATTCGTTCAAACGCCATTTCGTAGCATTTTTAATCCTCTTCCAAATAACATATAAAAAAATCAAAATTTTGATGGAAATAACAGGGTCAAATTGCTTTAAGATTGACAAGAATGCTAAAAAGTTTAAAAAAAAAACACAATTTTTGAATAGAAATATCTCAAAAAAGCAAAAAGTTTGAAAATTCTTTCAAACGCTATTTCGTAGCATTTTTAATCTTCTTTCAAATGACACATAAAAAATTAAAATTTTAATGTAAATAACAGAGACACATTGCTTTAAAATTGTCAAGAAGGCTGAAAAGTTTAAAAAAAAACACAATTTTTGAATAGAAATATCTCAAAAAAGCAAAAAGTTAGAAAATTCGTTCAAACGTCATTTTGTAGCATTTAAAATTCTCTTTCAAATGACATGACAAAATTCAAAATTTTGATGTAAATAACAGAGACAAATTGCTTTAAAATTGTCAAGAATGCTGAAAAGTTTCAAAAAATAACACAATTTTTGAACTGAAATATTTAAAAAAAGCAACAAGTTACAAAATTCGTTCAAACGCCATTTCGTAGCATTTTTAATCCTCTTTAAAATGACATGACAAAATTCAAAATTTTGATGTAAATAACAGGGACAAATTGCTTTAAAATTTTCAAGAATGCTGAAAAGTTTCAAAAAGTAAAACAATTTTTGAACAGAAATATCTCAAAAAAGCAACAAGTTAGAAAATTCGTTCAAACACCATTTCGTAGCATTTCTAATCCTCTTTCAAATGGCATAAAAAAAGTAAAAATTTCGATACAAATAACAGTCAAGAATATATTTTGGAAAACAAGACAGAAAATCAAAAGTACTAAGATCACCAGAAACATTTAAGAACTTTGGGTTTTTTAACCACAAACCATCTAGAATTTGAATTATCTAGGAATTGGTTTAGTAATCTAGAGTTTTATAAGATAACAAAATTTACTTATTTTTACAGACTAGGTAAGAAGTATAAATAACAATCTGGAATACCATCAAGAGTTCTTCTAAACCATCTAGAATAATTCTGTTCATCTAGAGGTAACTATGATAACAAAATATCATCTAGAGTTCTGCTACTTTTTGATGGAGTTTAGATAGATAACAGTATAAAAAACCAGCTAGAATTATTTTAAAGACTATTATGATTATCTAAGTCTAAGTAAATCAAAAGTTTCTTTAAAAAGTCTTGGAGAAGCCAAAAAGTATAACTCATCTAGTTTTTTAGTTAATCTAGAGCATTTTTTAGTCATCTAGAGGTTTTTTTTTTGAACGAATAATAACTAACAATCACCAATTAATTGGCAGAAAATGGTCCCTCTGTACAATTCTAATTTGAGTGCTTCCCGGGGGTTAACAAGCAGAAATTCTCTAATACGGACGTAGAAGCAGGGCTAAAGGAGGGAAGGGGGGAAGGTCCCCAAAATAAGCAAATCAAGTACAAACATATATGTAGAATAGATTTTCCTTTTTCGCGAATTTGCCTCCGCTCGGGATATTCAAAATTGAGCCCATTTTATTCTTGCTCGTAGTCGTATGTGTATTCTATTGATTTCTGGATGTCTTTTGTACACGAAAACATGTATAAGAAACAGGGGGGGAGGGAAAATGTTGATCCAGTGGCGTATCACTCCACTACGGATCACACAGCACAAAAAACACTTTTTGGAGCACAACTCAACGTCACGACTGTAAATCACTAACTACTTGATAATAATTGTAACCGAATTTCACCCTTTCGCCCTGCCCACCCTAATGAGGGGATGATTTAACCCTCCGGGTGCTGTCGTTGGTCAAAATTGGGCACACCTGCCTTGCAAGTTTGCACGTGGGGTGGGTCAGGGTGCCTATTAAAAGTTGCGAATTTTTTTAGGGGTGGAGTCCCTCTGAGACTTGGGGCAAAGAGGAGGGGTGGGAAAGGAAAAACAATCTTGTGATAATTAAAGAAAAAAAACGTTTTTAAGGGTGAATAAGTAAATAGAAAAATTATGGCTTGGAAAGGAAAAAAGAAGTTTTTAATTTTTAACTATCATTGGAGGGTGGATTAATCTGTCTGTGGGGGTAATTGTGGGAACGGAACATTGGGTTAGATTTTTTCCTGAAACACGCACTTTTCAGCCAAAATGGTGGCCGTTGCGTGCACGTAATTTTTTTATAAATAAATTATTGATTTAGTAATGCTATCAATTCAGGAAAATAACAATAAATTGAGTTTTTCTGTTCGTCTGAGTTTCTGATGAATCTGAGTTTTCAAAAGTTTGACAGCTCGTAACTCGGCTATTTTGACAGGTATTGTGACAAGTTTTTTATACGAATTTGTAGCTCCGAGTGTCCTCTGTAAAACGACTTAAAGCTTTTCTAGGAACATTGTTAATTGATTGGGTTATTCCACTAAAAATCCACATTTGTTTTGAACTGCGTTGTATCTGAGTTTTCAAAAGTTTGACAGCTCGTAACTCGGCTATTTAGATAGGTATTGTGACAGGTTTTTTACCAAATTGCAGCCTATAGTGCCCTCTTTAGAATGACGTATAGCTGCTCCAAAACATTGTCTACTAAGTGGGTTATTCCAAGAATATCTTCAAGTGTTTTAAGTTCAGACATACCTGAGTTTTCAAAAATTTGACAGCTTCTTACTCAGCTATTGTGACAAGTTTTTTTATACGAATTTTTAGCTCAGAGTGTCTTCTGTAAAACGACCTAAAGCTTTTCTAGGAACATTGTTAATTGATTGGGTTATTCCACTAAAAATCCACATTTGTTTTGAACTGCCTTGAACCTGAGTTTTCAAAAGTTTGACAACTCGTAACTCGGATATTTTGACAGGTATTATGACAACTTTTTAACCAAATTGTAGTCTAGAGTGTCCTCTTTAAAATGACGTAGAGCTCATTGAAAAACATTGTCTACTAAGTGGGTTATTCCAAGAATATCTTCAAGTGTTTTAAGTTCAGACATATCTAAGTTTTCAAAACTTTGACAGCTTCTTACTCCGCTATTGTGACAAGTTTTTTTATACGAACTTGTAGCTCAGACTGTCTTCTGTAAAACGACTTCTAGGAACATTGTGAATTGTATGGGTTATTCCACTAAAAATCCTCATTTGTTTTGAACTGCGTTGAACCTGAGTTTTCAAAAGTTTGACGGTTCGTAACTCGGCTATTTTGACAGGTATTGTGACAGATTTTTTACCAAATTGTAGCCTAGAATGTTACCTTTAAAATGGCGTATAGATGGTCCAAAAACATTGTCTACTAAGTGGGTTATTCCAAGAATATCTTCAAGTGTTTAAGTTAAGGCTTATCTAAGTTTTCAAAAATTTGACAGCTCGTAACTCGGCTATTTTGACAGTTAACCTAACCTATCTTTCAAGGCAAATTTTCTTTAACGTTATTACGTCATTTCATTTAATTTTCCCCATCATAAATAAATGTTGGAGGTTGGTATCGGAGGTTCTTAAACATGTTCTATTAAATCGAATTTTGTGTGTAAATAACTTTCTTAAAAGCTATTAACTGTATAAGTTTTATAAGTATAAAGCAATAATAGGAAGTTACGTAAATGAGAAACGTCTACTTAGCAACAAAGCACAAGACATTAATAAACATTTCCATAAAACCAGAGTCAGGTGGGAGTGTTTATTGCTTTTCAGTGGAAATTGTCTAATGCATTATAATTCGAATAGTAATCAGGCAAAAAGCCAGTTTTATGTTTTGTTGTGACATACTTTACAGTAAATAAACACAAAAAAATACAATCACAGAGGGCGTATGTGTAGACAAAGCTCGGTTTCTTTGGGGGATAATATGCGACTGTATATGCGGCGGGCCCTTTTATATCTCGAGAGATTTTCAGAATGGAAATATAAGATTCCTATTTGTTTTAATGGGCAACCTGGTGGAAGACTTTACGACGTGTTTACGGGATTCAGCCTGGGTTAGTTTACATCAAGATTGCGGAATTGCTTCATTAGCGTTATGGACCTATCGATGCCAATAACGCTTCTGATTGGACTTTTTTCATTTGTAATAAAGAAAAGTGATGTTTCCGCCGGCTTTTCAAGACTCATTCATCATCATCTATTTAGTTCATAAAAGTAATTTTTAGACTGTTTACAGCTTAGACTTTTCTTTCTTACTCACAAAAACCACGAATCAATCTATTGGTAGTTCAGAAAGTGGAATTTCTGGAAAAAAAATATTTTTAGCTTAAACTCCACTTTTCACACATTTTAATTTGTTTTTTAATTAATTGTACAATAATCATCATTTACCCCCGTTTGCACCGTCGTTTTGTAAGACCACCCTGTTATATTGATTTTTACATTCGAAACAAAAAAACAGTTTCATATTAGATATCAAAAGGGAAAAAAGTGACAAAAATAAACTAGTACATACTCAGGTGGAAAGTATTTGATTTGTGTCGAGATATTAGGTAGTTTATCTCGAGACAGAAATTAAACTTTCCACCGTGGTTTGTATACTACTTTTGTAGCTTAGGTTGGGTTAATTTTGCCACACCCTTAAGAATAGATTCTTTGCAATTGAAGCTGTATTAATGTTGGAAAACTTGAAAAACTTCCACTTTTTCATCCGTTGAACTCTCAGTGATATCAACAGTCAAGTAGGTTAGAAACTTTGTGCTATTAAGTGTTTGAACGCACTCTAACCTCAATTTTCGTTATTTTTTTCACACGTCCAAATCAACACACCTGTGCATTAAGTTAATAATTGATAGCTTGAAGGCATAATATAAAGTAATCAATTCGTGTTCGTATATGGACGCTGACACTTGCGGTCGATGAGTTTCAAGTTCGGTAGCCGCCAGTCTTATCTCGATCTCATTATATCTTCAGTTATTAATCCACATCTGCGCCTAGATGATCGATATCTTTAGAGCTATTAATCTGATCCTGATTCGATATAAGGCACATCGATCGTCTTGAAATTCCAGCACTACAAGACAGTAGCCAAACGGGCACAAGCAATTGCAAGGGATTTATTGCTGTTGCTGCAATAGCGCATTAATTGCAAACACACACACACACACAAGTTAATTGTTGGTCGGGTACGGGCCCACAAGTGGGAGTGCATAATTATGGTAATGAACGATTGTGAAAATCTTATACCTACGATAATTCATGCTTGCGTGACTTGATGCCAACGAATAATTCAGTCCGATTGGCCAATTCACGATTGAAGAAGGATGGAAATGTTCCTACTCGTTTACTTACACAGATACAACAGATTTTATTATCTCGTACAAGTAATGAAATCATTACCGATTAGGTTGATCTTTTGGGTGGGGCAGTCAAACAATTTCTGCGTTAATTTGTTTAAATTACCCACCTCAAAATGGTGAACATGCATGCCAAGTTTCATCAAGGCCATTTTGTCTGTCCTTTCTTGAAATTTCCTTTAGAATGAGGTGCAAGTCAATATTTTGACAAGAAATTCACAATGGCGGCCTGAGATGCCATTTTGTCTGTCATTTCTTGAAACTACCTGAAATTGCCTTTATAATGAGGTGCAAGTCAATATTTCGGCAGAAAATTTAAAATGGCGGCCTGGGACGCCATTTTGTCTGTCATTTCTTGAAACTACATAACATTTCCTTCAGAATGAAGTGCAAGTCAATATTTTGGCAGAAAATTCATGATGGCGGCCTGGGACGTCATTTTGTCTCTCATTTCTCGAAACTACGTGAAATTTCCTTCAGAATGAGGTGCAAGTCAATATTTTGACAGAAAATTCAAAATGGCGGCCCGGAACCGTCAAAAATACAACTTTTTTATTTGTCAAGTTACAGTTGTCGTCTCGGTGTCATTTTATGTTAAAATTTCCCGGAAAAGACGCTGGTGCAGTCGGTTTTTTGATATCTCAAAAACTAACAGAGTTAGACCTAAAATTTAACATTTTAACCATTTCTTTGCCAGGAACTCGGCCGGATTAAGAGATACATGAAATCTGACTAAAAAATATTTACAATATAATATGTGATATTATGGTAAAGGAAATTTGACGTCCTCTAGCGGCCAAACGGTGTTATCAATCAACTCATGTGGGCATATTTTTAGAAAGCTTCGAATCTGCTCTATCTTTTGTTTTCTATGACATTTTAACGTACCTTGTCAAGTAAGGGACCAATTTAGGGTCAAAGCAACGAGTGTCACAAAATATGTGATTTTATGGTGAAAAAACTTTGACGCCCTCTAGCGGCCCAACGGTGTTATCAATCAACTCATGTGGGGATATTTTTAGAAAGCTTGAAGTCTGCTCTATCTTTTGTTTTCTATGACATTTTGACGTACCTTGTCAAGTAAGGGACCAATTTAGGGTCAAAGCAACGAGTGTCACAAAATATGTGATTTTATGGTGAAAAAACTTTGACACCCTCTAGCGGCCCAACGGTGTTATCAATCAACTCATGGTGGCATATTTTTAGAAAGCTTGTAATCTGCTCTATATTTTGTTTTCTATGAAATTTGGATGTACCTTGTCAAGTAAGGGAACAATTTAGGGTCAAAGCAACGAGTGTCACAAAATATGTGATTTTATGGTGAAAAAACTTTGACGCCCTCTAGCGGCCAAACGGTGTTATCAATCAACTCATGGGGGCATATTTTTGGAAAGCTTGAAATCTGCTCTATCTTTTGTTTTCTATGACATTTTGACGTACCTTATCAAATAAGGGACCAATTTAGGGTCAAACCAACGAGTGTCACAAAATATGATGCAGTTTTGGCAATTTTTATTTTGCTCCAGGACAGTTCCAATGCACAGCAAAGGACATATTTATACCAAAGGACCCTAAACATACAATAGAACGGTATTATTTGTATTAAAATCAGGTAAGGTTGGTAGCAATGAGCAATGTTGCCAGGTTTTTTTATATTACGGAAATTCTTGATGTTTCGAAGACAGTAAATGTTATTTTTTGTCTTTCTATGAAACTCAGGTTTTAAAAGGTCTTTGGTAAACTTATCAGGCCCTCAGTAGACACTTTTCGTATTTTTAACTAATTCTAGACGCTTCTGGAAAATTGAAAAAAAAACTAAAAGATTAAAAACACATGTAGAAGAAATTTTGAAAAAAAGTTTGGTAAATTCTTCTAAAATTCGATGTTGCCAAGTTTATTTAACAAAACTTAGTTTTTAGAGGCCTGTGACATTTCCAAAATGATTCTAAATTGGAACTCTTTGACAGTTAATTCTAGAGGCTTCTGGCAATTAAAAAAAAAATCCTACAAAGTTCTATAATGATCTGAAACGTTCTACGCAGTTTGAATATTTCAGACGCTTATAATATGAGATATAGAATGTCAAAAATTATGATTTTTTAAGTGTTATAGGAAAAATAGATCTGAATTAATCATGAACAAAGCTTTAAAACTGCATTTCACTGCAACGTCACTTTACTGTCCAATTATGACGCTATTTTGACAGTTGACACTACAAAATTTTTAGAACAGGCAAAAGACAGTTTAAACGTCTACAATTTGGTTAAAAATAGAGTGACGTAACTGTCAAAATGACCGAGATAGAAGCTGTCAAAATGAACAAAGCTTTAAAATTGCATTTCACTGCAACGTCATTTTATTGTCAAATTATGACGCTATTTTGACAGTTGACACTACAAAATTTTTAGAACAGGTAAAAGACTAAGTTTAAACGGCTACAATTTGGTTAAAAATAGAGTGACGTAACTGTCAAAATGACCGAGATAGAAGCTGTCAAAATGAACAAAGCTTTAAAATTGCATTTCACTGCAACGTCATTTTATTGTCAAATTATGACGTTATTTTGACTGTTGATAGTACAAACTTTTTAGGACAGGAAAAAGACAGTTTAAAGGGCTACAATTTGGTCAAAACTAGACTAACGTAGCTGTCAAAATGACCAAATTATGAGCTGTCAAAATTGGTTAAACCTAAAAACAGCATTTTAGTGCAACGTTTCATTTATTGTCAAATTATCACGTTGTTTTGATGTCAAATTCAAGAAAATTTACTTGTGAACTGAAATTTGACATCAAAATCATGAAAATTGACTTGAAAACTGGAAATTTACATCAAATTCAGAAAAATATTGGCTGTTAATCAGATTTCATTGGGTTTCAAGGTATTTTCACCGAATTTTGACAGTTTTGAAGTATGCCAACAGTTGACAAGTGACAGTTTCAGTTATCTAGTGTCAAAATCCCCAATTTTTGTCAATTGTACTTCCAGACTAATGAATAATGTTTCATTGGGATTTAAGCTTTTTTCACCGAATTATGACAGTTTTGACGGACCTGACAGATGTCGCGTGACACTAAGATAGCGGTTAATTTAACAGTTACGACAAAACTGTCAAAAACTCTCTCCCATGAAGCTGCAAAATGCATGTCACCCGTAACAATTCAAAACATTTTGAAACTTTCACTCCGATAGCTCTACGTCCGGAATGACACCTAATTTGACAGGTGTGACGTATCTGACAATTGTCACGTGACAGGGTGATTCAAAATACCAACTTGTAGCCCTTGAAATCCTCTTTGAAACACACTGTATAGCAACAAAGTGACAATGTTTTAAACTGTTAGAAAGTAGTTTTAATCAAAATTTTCTCTCTAGTTCCTGTGAGTTAAGCTTATACAGGATTAGTGCCAGAAAATTTGGATTATTCACTAAATACTGAAACAAACAACTTGCAAGATAACTTTATTAGAAATCTAATGATTTTAAATAAACCTGCTAACACAAAGTAATCACCCAAAGCAATGAAAGTGTTGATATCTCGGAGAGTTCAACAGTCAATTAGGTCAGAAACCTTTTACGTATTTTATTCAATCTTTCAGAATTAGTGAACCATCAAGGTATTAATACTATTCTTCTTCATTGGCAAATCTAACGGTCATTTGACCAATTACGTAACCGCACGTTTTGGTTGGAGGGGGGGTGAAGGGGGGGTGTTTGACCCCTCCAATTTTGCCATAACATTCATATAGCGGAAACGTACGTGATAACGCGTTCGCGGCCAACGTATCGCCAATATTAACGACTCTTTTATTTATTTATTATTATAAATGAAATACCAAACCGGGCAATGACGCTAGAAAAACAATAAAAAATGATTTAAGTTACAATTTGACGCGAATAGTAAAACATAAAGACACCAGGACCACGCGTGTAAGTTTTGCACTGTTTTTACGGTAAAAAAAAGCGTTTTCGAAGCAATCAAACATTGAAATAAAGCTACAACAAGTCATATCAAAGCCAAACCGATTCGTATAATAATAAATCAGGGTTAAAACTTACGTATTGGCACGCCAATAAGGGCTTACGCGACACTGGTTTTTATCAGTGGCATCCACGTTTACGAATGATTTATCGATTTCCAAAAAAAAAAAGGGGAAAGGAGGAAATGTTTAAAGTTATTTACCAAAAACACGGTAAAATATTAGTTTGTCTGTAATAAACGACACAAAAAAATCCTGTAAAAAATAGTCACTTCAATGAAAACTAGTATATGATAAGCATGCATAAGTAAATTGAGTCACAATAATTTTGTTACTTCTATGGGATTTAATTTGACAGTTTTCAGGTTTTTTTTTATACTCATTTTACTGGATTTTAAGACCCTGTGGTGGTTTTACTGCTTTATGGAGACGATTTTGACGGTTGTCATAATCAAAAACAAACTAAAATTAAGCCATAAACAGACAACGAAATGTCATATATGCCAAAAATGCATTGATGAAAGTATAAAATGTATTCAACCAAAGTCACACTAATTTTGTTATTAATAAAGTATGTTCTGTTGTTTTGTACTTCTATGGGATTGAATGTGACAGTTTCCAGGTTTGTACCAGAACTGTAACTGTCACAGGTGTCAAAATTCAACTCATAAAGCTATAAAAGATATTTGGTATTGTTTTATACTGATTTTACTGGATTTTAAGAGTGTTTTGTGGTTTTACAGCTTTAAGGAGAGAATTTTGACTAAAATTAAGTCATACACAGACAACCAAATATTATAAATGCCAAAAATGCATTGATGAAGGTATAAAATGTAGTCAACCAAAGTCACACTAATTTTGTTATTAATAAAGTATGTTTTGTACTTCTATGGGATTGAATGTGACAGTTTCCAGGTTTATACCAGAACTGTAACTGTCACAGCTGTCAAAATTCAACTCATAAAGCTATAAAAGACATTTGGTATTGTTTTATACAGATTTTACTGGATTTTAAGAGTGTTTTTTGGTTTTACAGCTTTAAGGAGAGGATTCTGACTAAAATGAAGTCATACACAGACAACCAGATGTCATATATGCCAAAAATGCATTGATGAAGGTATAAAATGTAGTCAACCAAAGTCACACTAATTTGGTTACTTATAAAATACTATCTTTTGTGGTTTTGTACTTCTATGGGATTAAATTTGACAGTTTCCAGGTTTAGACAAGAACTATAACTGTCACAGCTGTCAAAATTCAACTCATAAAGCTATAAAAGATATTTGGTATTGTTTTATACTGATTTTACTGGATTTTAAGAGTGTTTTGTGGTTTTACAGCTTTATGGAGGGAATTTTGACTAAAATTAAGTCATACACAGACAACCAAATATTATAAATGCCAAAAATGCATTGATGAAGGTATAAAATGTAGTCAACCAAAGTCACACTAATTTTCTTACATATAAAGTACTATGTTTTGTTGTTTTGTACTTTTATGGGATTAAATTTGACAGTTTCCAGGTTTAGACCAGAACTGTAACTGTCACAGCTGTCAAAATTCAACTCATAAAGCTATAAAAGACATTTGAAATTGTTTAGAGTGATTTTACTGGATTTTAAGAGTGTTTTGTGATTTTACAGCTTTATGGAGAGGATTTTGACTAAAATGAAGTCATACACAGACAACCAAATGTTATAAATGCCAAAAATGTATTGAAACTGAAATTTTACCAAAAAGTGTCTAGAATATTGTGTAAATAACAGTAACGGACAGCCAAATGTCATAATTGTCCAAAATATGACGTAATAATGCAGTAGAAAGAAAAATCAGGAATGTGACACAGTGGATAGTGTGTAATTGGTCAAAAAAAGCAGTTTTCAGAGATTGCTTCTTTTTCTTGTCCAATCACAAACTATAACCCACTGTACCCAAATTTACGCAATTCTCGCATATTGGACTATAAATACAACAGTTTTGTTCAATTTTCGTAGCTATTATACAGGGTGCTTCAGAACACAGCTTCTCCTGGCAAAATCAAGGTGCTTTGTTGTCGAGATACAGGGTGTTCAAATTTAAAAAAAAAACCTAATTTTTAATATAACGCTCAAGATGTTTTAACGAAATTTTGGTGGTGTTAACTTATAATACATATTTTACGATAAAATAATGGTTTACTGGATATTTTTTAACAAAAACGTTATTTTTTTTGTTTCCTGTTCAATTCTGAAGAGAATCTTAATTTTTTCCTAGGATGCTCCATTTTTGAGTAAAAAAACAAAAATTATTCAAATTATTTGGAGAAACTTGCTCTAAAATTGTTTTTTTTTTTTAAACTTGAACACTCTGTTCAACTCACATGTTCTCTTGAACTTTGCCAGGAGAATCTTCCCTTAGGCTTTGGTCACAACAACTCTGAAACACACCCTGTATACAATCCGATTTATGGATAGCGATTGAACATCGACCGGATATATGTTCGGGTACACGTAATAAAACGTCTCGAAAGTTTCCCCGAAACTCAATTAGGGGGATTTCAGCGAAATGAAATTTCGAAACGGGGCTGAATCCATAAACACAGATTTCGACGTGAAATACACGAGTCAAGGAGCACTCAGGATATGTATCCGAACCGCGGAAAGACAAATTAATCATGCGAGGAAATCAAATTTGGCTCCGGGATTCGGGCAATAAAGAAAGCGACTCTCGAAACCGAACAAAACTATAAAAACAACCCCCTTCTCTCTATTTTCATAGAATCGGGGAAAAAAATATTGTAATCTCATCCCCGACGGCATCTGCATCCTGCAGGTGACACGTAGGCGGTTTCAACCCCTTCACTTTCGTTTTTAATACTCTCGCTCTCATCTGCATGTCGTTTTCGTGGGGGACCCCTTTTTTTATTATTATTACGTTTTATACGGAAACCACCCCGTTGTTAATGACGGTTTGCTCTCTGTCGTCCTAAGAATGACACCAGCAGATGGGTGGCGTGTGCACTACCATTCCAACAATGCCCCAGAAGATGTGGAACCATTCAATAATAATATAGTTCCAAATCTCTCTTAAAGACAGTATTTTTCATTATTTTTTTTTTTTTTAATACCTTTTGCTGCTAAAATATGTCACACCCTGTACAGGCTTATTCAAATTTCAAATAGAGTGAGAGAGATTTTTGGCTCAAAATGTCTCAAAACACATAATAGGTTCTATTTTGTGGGCGTTGAAAAGTTGAATCAAACGGAATCATGATATACAGGGTGTCCCATCCGACTGCTATTTTCTCTTGGAGAGACATAAGAAAGCATTTGTCGCCATTTGTTTATGTAGTAAACGTTTTAGCCCAAAAATGGCTTTTAAAGGCAATTTTTTAGACTTTTGAATGTTAATAAAAGTTATTTTTGATTTTTGAAGATCACGTGACTGTTTTTTTAAGTTGAACACTCTGTTTATTCGTAACGAAACAACTTTGGACCGAAGACGATACAGGGTGTCTCTAAAAGGTCTGGACAAAATCCTATGACATATTCCTGACATCAAAATAAGCCGATTTAAAGCAACTTACTTTAGTTCCAAATTGCTCCGTTTTCGAGATACAGGGTGGTAAAATTAAATCACGATATCTCGCTTAGTTTTTGGTCTACGACAACCACCAACCACTCAAAATATAGCTTAGAGTCTTCCTTTTGCAACTGTAGCCTTAAAAGTATACATAATTTTTAGTAATGTACAGGGTGTGTTCAAATCCAACATCATAACACTTTAAGACACTCTGTATAGTTTAAACTTTGTTTAAGTGCTTTAAAACTTATGGAGTTAGGTTAACAAAGATTTTCTGGATATTTTTCTACTCTTGCATTTTTTTCGTAACTTTACGTGTTTTTGAGATATTGACGAAAAAGTAGTTTAGTGTCAAAAGTCAATTAGTCTTAACTCCAAATCACTATATCTCGCTTAGTTTTTGGTCTACGACAACCACCAACCATTCAAAATATAGCTTAGAGTCTTCCTTTTGCAACTGTAGCCTTAAAAGTATACATAATTTTTAGTAATGTACAGGGTGTGTTCAAATCCAACATCATAACACTTTAAGACACTCTGTATAGTTTAAACTTTGTTTAAGTGCTTTAAAACTTATGGAGTTAGGTTAACAAAGATTTTCTGGATATTTTTCTACTCTTGCATTTTTTTCGTAACTTTACGTGTTTTTGAGATATTGACGAAAAAGTAGTTTAGTGTCAAAAGTTAATTAGTCTTAACTCCAAATCACTATATCTCGCTTAGTTTTTGCTCTACGACAACCACCAACCACTCAAAATGTAGCTTAGAGTCTTCTTTTTGCAACTATAGCCTTAAAAGTATACATAATTGTTAGTAATATACAGGGTGTGTACAAATCTAAGACCACAATACTTAAGGGACACTCTGTCCAGTTTAAACTTACTACTCCTTTTGATGGTCAATGCTTAGCAACGATTTAAACAGTTTAAACAATGCTTAAATCGTGAATAAAAAATGGTTTAAGTCACTTATTGTATAAATAACTATTAAACACATTAAAACTTGCCTCCAATTAACTAACACCATTTACAAAGGTAGTTTAGAAAATATCACTTGGAATTTAGAAAATTTAAGTTGCATCTCAGAACTTAAAAATTGTATTTCAGTATCGTAAATTTGATTTTAGAAAGCGTGAGTTGGATTTCAGATTAGTCTCTTGTATTTCAGAAAAGGTCTGGTTGGATATTAGAATAGTTATTTTAATTTCAGAATTTGTCACGTGTATTTTGAAAAAAGTTATTTCAATTTCAGAATTTTATTATGTTTCTGTGTGTTTATTAGTCCATTTTTTTAATTTAATATCAGCGAATTTTTCTATATGTAGTAACAATTACGAGTTACAAAACGCCAACAAGAATAACTTTGTCAATGAATACAAAATTTACATCCAAACTGGCATATTTCATTTTCATTTGCTAAAACTTTTAATAACTTTCACTTTTTACAAATGTTAGTATGAAGATTTCTGATATACAACTTTAATTTTACAAATTACAAATAACCGTGTCAAAAATCCGACTGATCTTTTCTGAAATTCAAGAAACTGTTCTAAAATACAATTTGCAATTTCTAAAATCAAAGTTATTATTCTAATATTGAATGTACCGTTTCCGAAATACAAGTGATATTTCTAAAATCCATCACATGGTTTCTAAAATTCAATTGATGCTTTCTAAATTACATATGTAAATGGTGTAGAGCTCTACATCAATTGGTAACTCCCTGTATCAATCATGTACAATTTTGATTTAAAAAAAAAAATCTCAATTACGTAACATAAATGTTATTATGGTTAATAAACTTGTGCAAACAATCGTAATGTAGAAATCCACTAGTTAAACAGCTGTATCATTTATTTACTCTCAGAATGTCCGGATTGTTAGCGATGGGGCCCCATCCACGTGGGTGTGCGACCTTCAAGAGTCCCAGAAGTAGATCGTGCTCCAACCTACCAGGGTCACTCTCAAAATTGATCGAACCATACTCGAACAGTGCATTTACTTGTCGATTGGCCCCGGTAAAACTATTATTATTAATCAAGCTTGTAGTTAATGAGGCGTAGGATGGTTTTAGATTGTTGGAAGCCATTTGTTTATAAATTAACGAGCGTAGGATTAATAGAACATCGCGGTTCTTTGTTTGGTAACCGATATTCCTGCAGAGAGTGCACTATAGAGTGGGCAGAGAGGCATTACCAATTACCTTTTTAGATTTTTTGTAAACCAAATATACGATTGTTTTGCTTCGTTGGGCAAGTGCTAAGTGCTTCTGGTAGCTGAATTTAATCGATTGAAGAGAAACTTAACTCGGTTTCGATTAATTCAATCATATTCTGTTTGCCCTCTCCCAACAGTGTTGCCAAGTCAAAATATTTATCCGTCATACATCTCAGAAACACGTTTTATATCAAATAGTTTTAGTAAGAAAACTTTTATGATTTTTGCAACTTTTAAGCACAGTTTGACATTTTTGACGTTAGTGACAAATTTATATATACGGTCACGTGATTTTTAAAAGCGTAATTAAATTTCCTATCCATAATCTGAAAAAACAGTACATTAATTTGGTACAGTCAGCTAGAAAAGGGGTGTCAAAGTTTGATCTGCCAAAAACACAGTTCGAAAAGACAGTCAGGGACAAAATTGCCTGTAAAACTCACTTGGAGTAAGAAAATTACTGTTTTAAGCAAATTTTTGAAATTCTCATTAAATTTCTTATTTAGTAACTTGAAAAAACAGTACAAAATATGGTACAGTCAGCTAGAAAAGGGGTGTCAAAATTTGAACTGCCTGAAACACAGTTTGAAAGGACAGTCCGACACAAAATTGCCTGTATAACCCATTTGTCGTGAGAAAATGACTGGTTTAAGCACATTTTTGAAATCCTCGTTAATTTTTCTATCCAATAACCTGAAAAACACTACAAAATTGAGTACAGTCAGGGAGAAAAGTGGTGTCAAAATTTGAACTGCCTGAAACACAGTTTGAAAAGACAGTCCGACACAAAATTGCCTGTATAACCCATTTGTCGTGAGAAAATGACTGGTTTAAGCACATTTTTGAAATCCTCGTTAATTTTTCTATCCAATAACCTGAAAAACACTACAAAATTGAGTACAGTCAGGGAGAAAAGTGGTGTAAAAATTTGAACTGCCTGAAACACAGTTTGAAAAGACAGTCCGACACAAAATTGCCTGTATAACCCATTTGTCGTGAGAAAATGACTGGTTTAAGCACATTTTTGAAATCCTCGTTAATTTTTCTATCCAATAACCTGAAAAACACTACAAAATTGAGTATAGTCAGGGAGAAAAGTGGTGTCAAAGTTTGATCTGCCAAAAACACAGTTTGAAAGGACAGTCCGACACAAAATTGCCTGTATAACCCATTTGGCGGGAGAAAATGACTGTTTTAAGCACATTTTTGGGGTCCTCGTTAATTTTCCAATTCAATAACGTAAAAAAACACTACGAAATCAAGTACAATCAGGGAGAAAAACGGTGTCAAAGTTTGAACTGCCAAAAACACAGTTTGAAAGGACAGTCAGGGACAAAACTGCCTGTAAAACCCACTTGGAGTAAGAAAATTATTGTTTTAAGCACATTTTTGAAATCTGCATTAAATTTCTTATTCAGTAACTTGAAAAAAACACTACAAAATTGAGTACAGTCAGGGAGAAAAGTGATGTCAAAGTTTGAACTGCCTGAAACACAGTTTGAAAGGACAGTCCGACACAAAATTGCCTGTATAACCCATTTGTCGTGAGAAAATGACTGTTTTAAGCACATTTTTGAAATCCTCGTTAATTTTTCTATTCAATAATCTTAAAAACACTACAAAATTGAGTACAGTCAGAGAGAAAAGTGATGTCAAAGTTTGAACTGCTTGAAACATAGTTTGAAAGAACAGTCAGGGACAAAATTGCCTGTTAAACCTACTTGGAGTGAGAAAATTATTGTTTTAACCACATTTTTGAATTCCTCATTAATTTTCCTCTCGAATAACCTAAAAAACACTACAAAATCGAGTACAGTCATGGAGAAAAATGGTTTGAAAATTTGAACTGCCAGAAAGATTGTCTGAATAGACAGTCAGGAAAAATCGCCTATAAACCCACTTGGAGTGATAAAATAACTGTTTTAAGCACATTTTTGAAATTCTCATTAAGTTTCCTATTCAATAACATAAAAAAAACACTACGAAATCGAGTACAGTCAGGATGAAAAGTGGTATATGGAATACAAAAATAAAAACAGGAGTACGGTAAAAGAACCACAAAAACCGTTTTAACGGTAGACCTGGCAACATTGTCTGCCAGGTGGACATAATAGTCTCTCCAAATGTAAATATTACAGAACAAGCAAAAGTAAGTTATTGTAGGCTAGGAAGGTCCTATTTGTTGTTTCACCCTATAACCTACCATGTAACCCAACCAGTTGATTTTTGGACATTTTCGGAAAGGTGCTCTACAAAACTGTTAATTTGTCATTTTCATGTATCTGTCAAATCAATTGAGTTACAGCCGGTTGTTCAAATGTAAGTTACTAAAAATGTACGAAGACCTTTGAAGCCCTCTAGCGGAGTTATTTGCACCTTTATCGCCCGATTTTTGGACACTTTTGAAAATCCCAAAGTGTGCTCTACAAAACAGTTTCTCTGTCATTTTGACGTATCGCTCAAAATAACCGAATTATTACGTTCTAATAGTACGATCTTGTAGTTTGGAGGAATTGGAAATACACATTCGATCTGCCAACTTTCCCAGAAATTCATTCAGTGCGATTAAATGGTTTGCACAGTTTTTGAAAACTTCTACCACGGTAGTATTTCTTGGCACTGTTGCCAAGTAGCTGTAATGTTAAAAATAACTAGAAATAGGGTAACCGTTATTGTCTCTTTAGGGTAATTTTTCATAACAAACTCTCAAAAACAGACTGAAATTTAGTCTAATAACTCTAATAATTTGTTATTTTGACTGTCTTTTTAGTATCACAGTTTTAATTTCAATAACAAGTAAGTAAATCTAAGCACAGTGGGTATTAGTTTGTGATTGTTCAAAAAAAGCAGTTTTCAGCTTTTTCTTGACCAATCACAAACTACAAACAGTGCTCTGTTAATGCATAATTTTGATGCTATAATTACATTGGAAAATGCTTTCAGGATAATGCTTTGAAGGTTCAAACGATTTCATAACTTTTTTGCTAAAAAGTAGAACAAAATTGGAAAGCGATTATTGAAAATTGTTTCATTTCAACGTTGCCACTTATTATGCAAATTTCGAGGAGAAGGTGGCGAACATCTGACATGCACATCCTGTAATCGGGTAATTTAATTGATAATGGCGTGCGAGAAGCCATTACACTCTTCTGGTCGTGCGATAATGATGGATAAAATAGTCATAAAAATATGATGTTTCTCTGGTAGGAACCAAAAAATACGGTACGCCCCTGGATATGGGGTTCCTTTGACTGTATTTAGGTAGTTAATAATAATTAAAAGATATAGATAGAAACGATAATCAGTCGGCGGTGGTATTTCAAAGGGCCTAACATCTGACCCTTTACTCTTTTATATGAATTCCAAAGGCTTCTTGATCCTTTTTTTTTTAGCTTTTTCTTACCTGAATTACACCCCAAGGTTTCGGATTAATCGTTTCAATCTTCAGAAATGGGAGATTTGACCCAAACTGGTCCTGGGTTATCAGTCAATTGCCCCCAGTCTGGTGGACGTCAACCCTTAAACGCCAATTGCAACCAAACAAATACTACGAGCAGCTAAGGAAGAGCATCAGTCGAATTAGTCACCGTCCCTGGTCCACGCACACACAACCTGCCGTTTTATGGTGTGTAGAACCTCTTTGAACAGGTTGGAGTCCGGGCAGGTTGTGGTACCATCGAAAAGGGCATTTTGCGGTCGAAAATGGGTACCCTGGTAATCGGTTTCGTGTTCGTTTGCTCTCAGAAAACTTTTAAAAACAGTTTGCGGTTTTCATATTAGCATATGCGCCCATATGGTGGTTACCTGGTACACAATTTAGTGAAAGTGCTGTGGACATCCAGATCTAAGTCCGTTTGATCGTACGTATCAGGTATGAATACTTTTGCTACCAAATCTTTTTAGTAAAAACACAGTTATTATACTGACTACTTGAAAAAGATCAACCCTGCAACTGCCACCAATAACAAAATAAAACTGTTTATCTAAGTGGAACACCCTGTACACGTTATTCTGCTGTACTGCAAATAAGCAATACTTACAAAATTCTTGTAGAAGCTCAACATTTTTAAGTGACACTCTGTATATTGTTGTTGTAGGACTTGGACAACCGTATTTTATTTAAAAAAAAAAACATAATTTTATGGCTCCAATACTAGGGTGTCTTACCGGGAACGTAATAATTGAATGAGATATTTACTAAAAATGTACGAGCAACTTTGACGCCCTCTAGTGACGTTATTTATACTACTACCAGCCAAATTTTAAACATTTTTGAAAAGTTTACTGTGTACTCTATAAGACTATTTCTTTCTCATTTTGTCGTATCTGCTAAAATAATCGAGTTACAGCAATTTGAAACGGTGTGGTCAATATTTTCAAATACTGTACAGGGTGTCTGGATTTAGTGTGGTTTGACAAGAAAACCCCATTTCCCGGCTAGATATTTTATAGATTTTTTATAAAAAGATTAATAACAAAAAGTGTATGTCGATATCTTGTCAGTTTGCTCCTGTCAAAATACTCCAAATTCGGACACCCTGTATCAACAACTTTGACGGTTTGATTGGTACCTTTACAACCTGTTTTCTGCACATTTTGTTTATCTGAATTTGAGACGGTTTATCTGAAAGTGTGCAGTTTTCAAAATGTCGACTGCGGTAATTCCCAGTGGGACACCCTGTATAGCATAGTTTACTAATAAACGTTAATTTTGAATCTAAATATCTAAGAAACTATACCATAAGAATTTTACTGTCAAATTGAAGACCAGAATAGGCAATTTCTAAGGAAGCAATAATATACAGAGTGTCCTATCTAATAAGCGTAAGTTTCTATCATATTGTATAAACATTTTTCTTACTCCAAATTATTCTCTAAAGCCACGTGATGTCTGTCACTAATGTCAAAATTGTCAAAATTTTACTAGAATTTGCAAGAATTACATTTTAACACAGTTTTCGAAACGAGACAATTTTTTGAGATTTAACAGTTATTTTGACAAATTGTCACTTCATAGTCTAGCTAAATAGTTTCCTGAAATCACGTGACAACTGTCAATAACGTCAAAACTGTCAAACTATGCTCTAAAGTTGCAAAAACCAGGATTTAGAAACGTTTCTTGCAGTATTTGATATAAAACGTGTTTCTGAGAATTATGACAGTTATTTTGCCAATTGTCACGTGACCGTCGAACTAAATAGTGTTCTACAATCACGTGACAACTGTCACTTAAGTCAAAACTGTCAAACCATAAAAGTTGCAAAAATCAGGATTTAGAAACGTTTTCTTGCAGTATTTGATATAAGACGTGTTTCTGAGATTTATGACAGTTATTTTGACAATTATCACGTGACCGTCAAACTAAATAGGGTTCTATAATCACGTGACAACTGTCACTTACGTCAAAACTGTCAAACCATGCTCAAAAGTTGCAAAAATCAAGATTTAAAAACGTTTTCTTGCAGTATTTGATATGAGACGTGTTTCTGAGATTTATGACAGTTATTTTGCCAATTGTCACGTGACCGTCAAACTAAATAGGGTTCTATAATCACGTGACAACTGTCACTTACGTCAAAACTGTCAAACCATGCTCAAAAGTTGCAAAAATCAAGATTTAAAAACGTTTTGTTGCAGTATTTGATATAAAACGTGTTTTTGAAATTTATGACAGTTATTTTGCCAATTATCACGTGACCGTCTAACTGAATAGGGTTCTACAATCACGTGACAACTGTCAATAACGTCAAAACTGTCAAATCATGCTTAAAAGTTGCAAAAATCAGGGTTTAGAAACGTTTTCTTGCAGTATTTGATATAAAACGTGTTTCTGAGATTTAAGACAGTTATTTTGCCAATTGTCACATGACCGTCTAACTAAATAGTCTTCTACAATCACGTGACAAATGTCACTAACGTCAAAACTGTCAAACTATGCTCTAAAGTTGCAAAAATCAGGCTTTAAAAACATTTTCTTGCAGTATTTGATACAAAACGTGTTTCTCAGATTTATGACAGTTAATTTGCCATTTGTCATGTGACGGTTTAACTAAATAGGGTTCTACAATCACATGACAACTGTCACTTACGTCAAAACTGTCAAACCATGGTTAAAAATTACAAAAATCGGGATTTAGAAACGCTTTCTTGCAGTATTTGATATAGAACGTGTTTCTGAGATTTATGACAGTTATTTTGTTATTTTGCCAATTGTCACGTGACCGTCTAACTAAATAGTATTCTGCAATCACGTGACAACTGTCACAAACGTCAAAACTGTCAAACCATGCTCAAAAGTTGCAAAAACAGGGTTTAGAAACGTTTTCTTGCAGTATTTGATATAAAACGTTTTTCTGAGATTTATATCATTTATTTTGCCAATTGTCACGTGACCGTCTAACTAAATAGGGTTCTACAATCACGTGACAACTGTCACAAACGTCAAAACTGTCAAACCATGCTCAAAAGTTGCAGAAATTAGGATTTAAAAACGTTTTCTTGCAGTATTTGATACAAAACGTATTTTTGAGATTTATGATTTTTGATAATGGTCACGTGACTACCTAACTACATTATCCTTTAAAACCACGCGGTATCTGTCACTAATGTCAAAACTTAAAAAACAATTATTAATGAAAAAATTAAAAATCATATTACTAAAAGACATCATTAAACAGACAATGCTTAAACACTTTACAACAGGGTGTCTTAGAAACAATGGTAGAATTACCGTACTAGTTGGCACCTTGGTTTCTAGGACACCCTGTACAAAACGTTTGATTCAAGCTACAAACTGATATAAAGTAATTTTCCTACAAAAACTTGTACACCAACCCTCGTATTGGCGAATCGATTCAACCCCTTGTAGTTTGCGGTGGCACTGAACGAGGGCGCCAGCAGTCAGCCACCCCTCTAGCGGCCGTTACTGTCAACCCTGCGACTGTGCATTTTGCCATATCGGTTCAAATTCGGGCTCAGACCGTTAGATGGCGCTAGCGGCTACATCGCTCCCCCACTTGAATTGTTTCCCCTCGTTTGAGGCGGTGCTAGTTCAGAGCGATTAGAGGGCGTGGTCCAAAAATTAGACAGTGGTGGGGAATAAATAGCGGAAGTCGATCTTTGGCCAGCGGTTTCCTATTATTGTAGTTAGAGCTTTAGTCGCGGTTTGTAGACTTTTTGTTATTGTTTAATTAATAATAAATTGCAAATAGTTCGGGGTGATAATTAAAGGTGGTGCTAGTGTTAATAACGCTTGGTAGAGGGCGCCCAGGTAATTTTTTTTTTTTAATTTAAAAGCGTTTAATTAAGGTCCATGGCAGTTTAATTAACCCCCGGAACCAGTTATACACAACTATATATTATTTTGAAGTAACTCGATGCTAATAAATACGGGCGCTGCCATTAGTACTTACAAGCAATTACCTTGCTCATTTAAATTTGCATCGACGGGTGTTCATTAATGGGAATTAGCATATTTTTAATTGCTTTGCTTGATTGGTCAATCAATCAATCCCCCCCCCCCCCACAAAAAACGTCCCGTAAGTGTCATTGTCCTATTCGATGATAGTAAAAATGGTGCTTTTGGACACCCACACGCACACGAAAAACCAGTTTTTCAATCAAAAGGCCTCCACTATCGCCAGACTCGGATCCGTTAGACTTAACCAGTTGGCACCCAAATCCGTTGTCACCTTATTCTATAAATATATAAACATACAATGTGGCAACTTTCGTGAAACACTGAAACCACAACATATGGTAGCCGTACCGACTTCCAGATTTACTGCCAATTGACTTTGTCACACGGGGACATTGTTGCATTTATGAAAAGCTAAATTTAAACTTCTATGTTTATCACATTCTGAGATATTAAGGATGTAGTGTATTATTTATTATTTGCACACCTTGTGGCTGTAAACGTTCTGAAGACCTTTTTAAATGCAACACCCTGTATAGTATTACATTTCTGAGAAGAGCACTTCTTGCTGATTTCAAAAATATAATATTTGTCATGTTTATCTTAAACTGTTTTTGATCTATTAATCTTTGAATAATATACACTTATTCTAATATTAGACATTGTTAGCATTATTTTTTTATTGCTGCTATAATAGTCTATTTTAATGACATAATTAATTACTGAAATGTCAAACATTATTGTCTAATAATTACAATTTTGTAATTACGGTTACTCTATTATAACTCTATTATAATTATCACGTGACCGTGCTAATCATACACAATAAAGTGTCACGTGACAATTGTGAAACTTAAGTTTGCTTGCTCTAGTGCGGAATAATTCAACTTATTTCACGATGAATAACTCAATAACCGTTTAACATCAAAATGTACCAAAGGTGTGTAGTTTTTGAGATATTTAGTTTCAATTCTTATAATACAAAAGTACTAGAATGCAAAGTTTGTATTTGGAGCCACAGATATGTGGATTTTTAAATGGAACACCCTGTATATTGTCACTTTATTTAGTTGATTAATATTGCTATACCAAAAGTGTATAGTTTTTGAGGTATTTAGACCTAAATTAGGATTTGACTTATCAAAAACCTGAAAAATAGGTTTTGCTTGTAACTCCCTTAAAAGGCCCTTTAGGGCAAAAGTGCTTAGAAGCAATCTTGTAGAGCGTGAAATTTCCTATAACTTTATAATTCACACTTTTGCTGTATCTCCTCAAATAACGGAGCTACGCTTTGTTGAACTTAACCTATCTGTCAAAATTGTCAAAAAAAAAAGACCTAACCTAACCTAACCTAACCAAACTTCAAAATTGTGAAAAATATCAAAAAGTAAAAGACTCTCTGTCAAAATAGTACAAAAAAATTGTTTAACCCAACCTAACTGTCAAAATTGTTAAAACAACGCGAGGAATTACACTGGAATTTGTGCGAAGCACTTGAGTGTAATGCAGACATTTTTCGGCTTGTAACTCCCTTAAACGACCTTTTCGAGAAAAAATGCTTAGAATCAATTTTGTAGAGAATTAAATTCTCTATAACTCTCTAATTTACACTTTTGCTGTATCACCTCAAATAACGGAACTACGCTTTGTTGAACTTACACTTTGTTGAACTTAACCTATCTGTCAAAATTGTCAAAAAAGAACCTAACCTAACCTAACCAAACTTGAAAATTGTGAAAAATGTCAAAAGGTAACAAACTCTCTCTCTGTCAAAATTGTCCAAAAAATTCTAAAAAATTGTTTAACCCAACCTGACTGTCAACATTGTCAAAAAATCTGTCATAATTGTCAGAAAAAAATAAAAAAGATTTTTAACCTGACTTGTCAAAGCTGTCAAAACTGTCAAAAATAAGTCAGTTTTATCTAACCTAACTGTCAAAATTGTTAAAATAACTCGAGGAATTACACTGGAATTTGTGCGAAGCACTCGAGTGTAATGCAGACAATTTTCGGCTTGTAACTCCCTTAAATGACCTTTTAGAGAAAAAATGCTTAGAATGAATTTTGTAGAGTATTAAATTCTCTATAACTCTCTAATTTACACTTTTGCTGTATCACCTCAAATAACGGAGCTACGCTTTGTTGAACTTAACCTATCTGTCAAAATTGTCAAAAAAAAAGGACCTAACCTAACCAAACTTCAAAATTGTGAAACATGTCAAAAGGTAAAAAAACTCTCTCTCTGTCAAAACTGTAAAAAAATTTAAAAAACTGTTTTACCCAACCTGACTATCAACATTGTCAAAACTGTCGAAAAATCTGTCAAAATTGTCAGAAAAAAGATTTTTAACCTAACTTGATTTTTGATTTTTAACTGAGTGTAATGCAGACAGTTTTCGGCCTGTAATTCCCTTAAGTGACCTTTTAGAGAAAAAATACTTAGAATGAATTTTGTAGAGTATTAAATTCTCTAAAACCTTCTAATTTACACTTTTGCTGTAACTCCTTAAATAACGGAGCTACACTATGTTAAAGCTACACTTTGGAGTTACTCAAGCTTTTAGTGGATTGTTTGTATTTGGAGCCACAAATATGTGTTTTTTTAAATGGAACACCCTGTATATTGTCGTTATTTTTAGCGGATTATTGTTTGCTATACTAAAAGTGTATAGTTTTTGAGGTTTTTGGAGTTTTGGGACTTGACTTTTCAAAAACACACATCCATACTCACAAAACTAGTTTTTTTTTAAATGGGACACCCTGTATGTGATTGGGTGGTTTAATTCACCGAATTGACTCTGATTAGTAGGTACATAGTGAAAAAATTAGATTCTGAGATATTTAAACTCAAAACGTACGTTATTTAACAATGTTTGCATGAATTGGCCACCAAGATGACAAGACTTATACCCCATTGATTGTAAAACAGCAATATCAAAACATACGCCCCTCACACCCTCCGCCCTACTATTTTGTAGGGAAAAAATTGCCAACAAAAGAACGACGCGCGGGGTGTAGAGGGGTGCGACGCAAAGAGAGGGGGGGGGGAGGAAGTTTCAACCCCCCCGCACACACACACGTATACACATTTACCGCCAACACAAAACTTCTTCAAGATATTTTTCCCCCCCGGTTTGCGACAAACCGTTTTCTAATATACCGTTGTTTCTTTACAGTGCTGCCCCCCGACGGGTCTCCCCCACCCCACTCCAAGCTACGGTACCGGCGCATGTCCATACTCCCGCCGCCAACAGCGACCAGAGCCCCAGCACTCTTGATCGTCAGTTCAGTTCAGTTTGAGGCGCTGCCAACATCAAATAGGACTGCCCCCTCATCACATGTGCTTCAAAATGGGGTGGGGGGGAGGGGTAAAACTGGAAGTGTACAGTGATCGTGTTTTGTTTTTTTTTTTCCATTTTTTTTGTGACTGATGTGTGATTGATAGTGTCCGTGAGTAATGTTTGGGTAAGTATTCATTTTTTTTTGCATTACCCACGAGTACCTGTTTGGTGA
Source organism: Ips typographus (assembly GCF_016097725.1). Lineage (NCBI taxonomy): Eukaryota > Metazoa > Arthropoda > Insecta > Coleoptera > Curculionidae > Ips > Ips typographus. The sequence continues at coordinate 2,119,393 of NC_138434.1, read as the reverse complement.
CGTCATTCAGTATTTTTAACGTCCCCGCGCGGGGACCGGGCGTAATTTTAGAACCCGCCGACCTTGGAATTTTTATCAAAAATGATGCAATTTCCGAGTATATTGACTGACTAATCGTTGGACTGTGGTACCATCTGGAACCTTCTAATGGTTAAAAGGTGCAAAGCACCAAACTCGGTCAGTGAATTGAATGAGTTTCATATTATCACTAGGGAATAAATCCGTTCGTCAAACTGGCTTTTATAGGACAGGGGAATTATCTTTACAAAATCACTATCCCAGTCAGTCAAAATATTTAATGACAGTTTTGGTCAAAATACCGTAGATTTTCACTGTTTCTACACGTCTCGTTTCCAAAAACTTTTTGCAGATTTTAGGCCAATTTTGACATTACTGACAGATATCACATGTTTTCAGAGGATAAATCAACCAAGCATGATCCACTTGGAGTAGAAAATGTTTTAAGCACATTTTTAGAATTTTGAAATCTAAAAAAACAGTACAAATTTAGTACAGTCAGGGAGAAAAGTGGTGTCAAAGTTTGAACTGTCAGGAATACAGTTTGTAGAAACAGTCAGGTACAAAATTACGTGTAAAACCCACTTGAAATGAGAAAATTACTGATTTAGGCACATTTTTGGAATCCTCATTAAATTTCCTATTCAATAACATAAAAAAACACTACAAAATTTAGTACAGTCAGGGAGAAAAGTGGTGTCAAAGTTTGAACTGCCAAAAACACAGTTTGTAGAAACAGTCAGGTACAAAATCGCATGTAAAACCCACTTGGAGTGAGAAAATTACTGATTTAAGCACATTTTTGGAATTCCCATTAAATTTCCTACTTGATAGTCTGAAAAAGACTACAACATTTAGTACAGTCAGGGAGAAAAGTGGTGTCAAAGTTTGAACTGTCAGGAATACAGTTTGTAGAAACAGTCAGGTACAAAATTACGTGTAAAACCCACTTGAAATGAGAAAATTACTGATTTAGGCACATTTTTGGAATCCTCATTAAATTTCCTACTCAATAACATAAAAAAACACTACAAAATTTAGTACAGTCAGGGAGAAAAGTGGTGTCAAAGTTTGAACTGCCAAAAACACAGTTTGTAGAAACAGTCAGGTACAAAATCGCATGTAAAACCCACTTGGAGTGAGAAAATTACTGATTTAAGCACATTTTTGGAATTCCCATTAAATTTCCTACTTGATAGTCTGAAAAAGACTACAAAATTTGGTACAGTCAGGGAGAAAAGTGGTATCAAAATTTAAACTGCCAAAAACACAGTTTGTAGAAACAGTCAGGTACAAAATCGCATGTAAAACCCACTTGGAGTGAGAAAATTACTGATTTAAGCACATTTTTGGAATTCCCATTAAATTTCCTACTTGATAGTCTGAAAAAGACTACAAAATTTGGTACAGTCAGGGAGAAAAGTGGTATCAAAATTTAAACTCTCAAAAATACAGTTTGTAGAAACAGTCAGGTACAAAATCGCATGTAAAACCCACTTGGAGTGAGAAAATTACTGATTTAAGCACATTTTTGGAATTCCCATTAAATTTCCTACTTGATAGTCTGAAAAAGACTACAACATTTAGTACAGTCAGGGAGAAAAGTGGTGTCAAAGTTTGAACTGTCAGGAATACAGTTTGTAGAAACAGTCAGGTACAAAATTACGTGTAAAACCCACTTGAAATGAGAAAATTACTGATTTAGGCACATTTTTGGAATCCTCACTAAATTTCCTATTCAATAACATATAAAAAGACTTCAAAATTTAGTACAGTCAGGTAGAAAAGCGGTGTCAAACAAAAAAAACAATAGATACCACCACAAAAACGGTAGATATACCGTTTTAACTATAGACCTGGCAAAATTGATCCAGTAGAAGTAAATCTGGTGATTATGTAGGCAAGCAGGTTTTTCTGCAACTGAAAATTGGTCCCAATCTGCAGGTTGTTAGGGTTTTGATGAGTCCATGAAGGTATCAAGCATTAATCAGTTACTTCTTCTTTCTTTCTAATATGGATGTCCATATAATAATGCCTGTTTTGTCCTATTATGCCTCTTCGGACGTTGATGTCCAGCTGTCGTCTTCCATTCCGTTTTGGTGTTTATTCCAGTATTTTCTTCTCTGTCTTACTCACCTTCCTATGTCCTGTATCTCGCACTGTTCTGTCCTGTATAGTGGCACTTGATGTACCTGATTAAACAGAACCACAATACAACAAAAGTACATCCGAAATCCCTTTTCAACCATTGTTGCACAACTTGGTGAAGGAAAAACAGGTAGAGGCACACACCCAAACCATTATCCTTGTCCATTCTATGGTATTGATTCCTAAATCCCCGATTTTATTGAATAGAGACAGGTTGACTATTGAATTCAGTCAGCAACGACCTCGTATCAGTATTTGTTGTCTTTATCAGTCCCATTGTTTGAATTATACATTTCAATGGTGTGTGTAGTAATCCCAGCTGTTTAGGAACGTTTGCGGGATTTTCTAGTGTTGGCAAACGTCCCGTCCAGCTGTCCCAACTCTAATTTGACATTTTCCTAGAAGTAACATATAACCCCAGGAAACATCCTTGAAAACCCAAGGAAATGCATCTGCTCGTCTCGAACGGAAAAAATTCGGTTGGCAAACTGGTACGAACAAAAATACCATTCAGCCAGTCACGATTATAAATAACGTCTCTTATCTCCTGGCTTAGTCTGAAAGTAACCGTTTTCTGTACCACTAACTGCGTTTTTACACCTTCTAGTGACAGAAATCGTTCACAAGTGAATTCGTAATTAATATCTACAACCAAATTTGCAGGCAAAAATTCCAAAAATCATTACAGCTGTAATTAGCTTGAAACAATTCGTGGTACCAAACGGTATTTACCGTTGAGAGTGAAGAGTAACGGCAAGCAAAAATGAACTGTAATAACATCAAGTTTTTTCCTTGTTCCCACTGTTTTTTTTTTGGGAATAATTCACTTTGTTTTTGCTTAAAATTGTGTAATTTTTAGTGAATTTTTATTTCCAAAAAGTTTTATACTAAATCTAGTAAGGTTCTACAGGGTGTCTCTAAAATGTTTGTACAAAATCCTATGACATATTCCTGACATCAAAATAAGCCGATTTAAATTTTAAAGCAGCTTTAACTGATCTTTGGCACAATGATTGCCAATTAGGTCGATTTTCGCTTGCACTAACTTGCCAACGTAACGCAAAACCCATTAGGATAGTGGCGGTGTTTCAGGCAAATTTGACCCTTACGAAAATTGTCATTTGCAAAAACAGTTTTTCAAAAAATGTCCAAGCATTACGTCGTGGTTGATCTAGTAAGTCACGTGACCGTGTTTTCCTAATTTTGTAAGGTCAAATTAGCCTTTAACCAGTCAAAAAATGTTTGTGAACACTTTTTTGGTGCATTCTTTTGGTTAATCCTCAAAAACTCGCTGAATTGCACTACTTTTGGTAAAGTTTTTAAAACAGTGTCCCAATTTGAATTGATAGGTAAGACGGTTTGGCCACTAGAGGGCGTCAAAATTGACTAATTTTTTCATGATTTTTTTGGTGCATTCTTTCGCTCAATCGTCAATAACTAGCTTATTTACAACCCCTTGTATATACTTTTATATACCAATGGATAGCCAATGAAATAAGCTTTCTAACAGTGTGCCAATTTGAATTGATAGGTTAGACGGTTTGGCCACTAGAGGGCGTCAAAATTGAGTAATTTTTTCATGACTTTTGTGGTGCATTTTTTCGTTCAATCGTCAATAACTAGCTTATTTACAACACTTTGTATACACTTTTATATACCAATGGATAGCCAATGAAATAAGCTTTCTATTGACGTACAAAAGTTGATGAGTTAATAGTACGATTTTAGCTAAAAATGCTTAAATAAGAGGATTTCAGGGTAGTATTTGGCTGTTATCCTAAATTCCAGGCTTTCTTGCTGGTTACCTAATGCAAAGTCCAGTAACTGCCTGAATTTAAAGAAAAATTTGCTAAACTAGAATTGTTTGGGATTTGAGTCTTATTTAGGGTATTTTAAGAATTTTAACCAAAATTATTCAGTACGACTCTGTAATTCTAGTTCAATTTGGACAAGCTGCAAATTCCAGGATTGTAACTGCTTGAATTCGGAAAATACTTTGTGATTTCAGTATTATTTATATAACATTATTTAACGCAAATTTGAAAATGTTTTCTAAAACTATTCAGTACACCTCTGTAATCTAAGTCCAATTTACCGTACAAACTAAAAATTCCAGGTCTGTAATAGCTAAAATTTAAAAGCCATTTTGAAACGAATCAACAGATTTTAATGCGGTTTGGACTGTCATTGGGTTTGGTTTATTAGCTTTTTACTGATGTAAAAAACGTTTACTTTAATACACCTTAACTGCCTTATACACAGGGTATGACAGTAGTCCCCAATTGAGTTTTGTTTTAACATAAGGAAGTGTTATTTAGGTCAATATCTCGGGACGTTTTTGGAAATTTCCCAATTAAGGTCCCATGTGACTCAAGAAATATTGATTTATCCAGAATGACCCAAGCACAATTTGATAAATCACCATTTTTGTCATTTAAATCTTACTTTTTTGGTTTTAGTATTTTTTAATGCAGAAATAAATTCAGTTTGACCCTGTAATCTTTGCTGACCAATCTAGATGAAATTATGCAGTACGAACCTGGAATAGTCATAAATAAAGCCTTTGAATGTCTAACCATAATCGATTATACGGTAATATTAACGTAATTGACAGGAGGGAAATAATGGAGGCCAGTTAATTAGGATAATTCCCTGTAAAAGGTGTTTTACACCAGTTTTCTGATTAGTCGTTATTTATGGACTGTACTAGAAACAAAATGGCGGTCAGTCTAATTAAATTGTCACTTTTTTGGGTAAAGCAAAATTATTGTTAAAAAAGTATACTGGGGAAGGGGGGGGATCGTTAATCCATGTTAACAAGTTTAAATAACCCATTCAGGGAGCGAGAGTGAGATAGAACGAGTTTAAAAGGATATTTATATGCGACGGACTTAATTTGCTGGCTCAGTTGGGGAGCTCGAAAATTAAAAGGCCCCCTTCTGGTTTTGTCGTTGGCAGTTTTGTAATTTAGACCGGGAATTAGGTAAATGACCCGATATCTGGGCCGCATGACGTCCAGACAGTGGAATTTCTACCGAAAAATACAGCAGAAAATAGTTGGAATGACCCCCCCAATTATTGAACAGATTCTACCATCCAACATTCAACCAATTAATCTTTACAGCTCCATGGAGCCAAATTTGAGGTTAAAAAACACTTTAATACCTTTTTAATCAAAGTATTTTTGTCCAATACTAGAATCAATGTCTAGAGGAGTTCAGTTGCAATGTTTGACTTAGTATGGCTTGTATGGCAATTATTTTGACAGTGGTCATGTGACTGTTTATTCAAATGTTGTTCTAGGATCATGTGATAGCTGCTCAATATGTTGAAAACTTTCAAGTCACATTATCTAGCAATCTTGTAGAGAATATAATTCCCTACAACTTTCTCTTATTACACTTTTTTGATATTTTATCAAATAACCGAGTTATGCACTCGTTTCATCACTTTTTTGATTAAATAACCGAGTTACGCACTCGTTTAATTTTTTAAAACAGTTTTGTTGGAATATCTCCCTTAAATGACCTTTTACGGCAAAAGTGCCCTGATGCAATCTTGTAGAGAATATAATTCCCTACAACTGTCCCTTATTACACTTTTTTGATATTTCTTCAAATAACGGAGTTATACACTCGTTTCATTTTTTTAAACAGTTTAGGGGGAATATCTCCCTTAAATGACTATTTAGGGCAAAAGTGCTCTGATGCAATCTTGTAGAGAATATAATTCCCTACAACTTTCCCTTATTACACTTTTTTGATATTTTATCAAATAACCGAGTTATGCACTCGTTTCATCACTTTTTTGATTAAATAACCGAGTTACGCACTCGTTTAATTTTTTAAAACAGTTTTGTTGGAATATCTCCCTTAAATGACCTTTTACGGCAAAAGTGCCCTGATGCAATCTTGTAGAGAATATAATTCCCTACAACTGTCCCTTATTACACTTTTTTGATATTTCTTCAAATAACGGAGTTATACACTCGTTTCATTTTGTTAAACAGTTTTGGGGGAATAATTTCCTTAAGTGACCTTTTAGGGCAAAAGTGCTCTGATGCAATCTTGTAGAGAATATAATTCCCTACAACTGTCCCTTATTACACTTTTTTGATATTTTATCAAATAACCGAGTTATGCACTCGTTTCATCACTTTTTTGATTAAATAACCGAGTTATGCACTCGTTTCATTTTTTAAAACAGTTTTGGGGGAATAATTCCCTTAAGTGACCTTTTAGAGCAAAGTGCTCTGATGCAATCTTGTAGAGAATACAATTCCCTACAACTGTCCCTTATTACACTTTTTTGATATTTCTTCAAATAACGGAGTTATACACTCGTTTCATTTTTTTAAACAGTTTTGGGAGAATATCTCCCTTAAATGACCTTTTAGGGCAAAAGTGCTTTGATGCAATCTTGTAGAGAATACAATTCCCTACAACTTTCCCTTATTACACTTTTTTGATATTTTATCAAATAACCGAGTTATGCACTCGTTTCATCACTTTTTTGATTAAATAACCGAGTTATGCACTCGTTTAATTTTTTAAAACAGTTTTGTTGGAATATCTCCCTTAAATGACCTTTTACGGCAAAATTGCTCTGATGCAATCTTGTAGAGAATATAATTCCCTACAACTGTCCCTTATTACACTTTTTTGATATTTTATCAAATAACCGAGTTATGCACTCGTTTCATCACTTTTTTGATTAAATAACCGAGTTATGCACTCGTTTAATTTTTTAAAACAGTTTTGTTGGAATATCTCCCTTAAATGACCTTTTACGGCAAAAGTGCCCTGATGCAATCTTGTAGAGAATATAATTCCCTACAACTTTCCCTTATTACACTTTTTTGATATTTTATCAAATAACCGAGTTATGCACTCGTTTCATCACTTTTTTGATTAAATAACCGAGTTATGCACTCGTTTAATTTTTTAAAACAGTTTTGTTGGAATATCTCCCTTAAATGACCTTTTACGGCAAAAGTGCCCTGATGCAATCTTGTAGAGAATATAATTCCCTACAACTTTCCCTTATTACACTTTTTTGATATTTTATCAAATAACCGAGTTATGCACTCGTTTCATCACTTTTTTGATTAAATAACCGAGTTATGCACTCGTTTAATTTTTTAAAACAGTTTTGTTGGAATATCTCCCTTAAATGACCTTTTACGGCAAAAGTGCCCTGATGCAATCTTGTAGAGAATATAATTCCCTACAACTTTCCCTTATTACACTTTTTTGATATTTTATCAAATAACCGAGTTATGCACTCGTTTCATCACTTTTTTGATTAAATAACCGAGTTATGCACTCGTTTAATTTTTTAAAACAGTTTTGTTGGAATATCTCCCTTAAATGACCTTTTACGGCAAAAGTGCTCTGATGCAATCTTGTAGAGAATATAATTCCCTACAACTGTCCCTTATTACACTTTTTTGATATTTCTTCAAATAACGGAGTTATACACTCGTTTCATTTTTTTAAACAGTTTTGGGAGAATATCTCCCTTAAATGACCTTTTAGGGCAAAAGTGCTTTGATGCAATCTTGTAGAGAATACAATTCCCTACAACTTTCCCTTATTACACTTTTTTGATATTTTATCAAATAACCGAGTTATGCACTCGTTTCATCACTTTTTTGATTAAATAACCGAGTTATGCACTCGTTTCATTTTTTAAAACAGTTTTGGGGGAATAATTCCCTTAAGTGACCTTTTAGGGCAAAAGTGCCCTGATGCAATCTTGTAGAGAATACAATTCCCTACAACTGTCCCTTATTACACTTTTTTGATATTTCTTCAAATAACGGAGTTATACACTCGTTTCATTTTTTTAAACAGTTTAGGGGGAATATCTCCCTTAAATGACTATTTAGGGCAAAAGTGCTCTGATGCAATCTTGTAGAGAATATAATTCCCTACAACTTTCACTTATTACACTTTTTTGATATTTTTTTAAATAACCGAATTATGTACTCATTTTATAATTTTTTTGATTAAATAACCGAGTTTGATTAATGCACTCGTTTAATTTTTTAAAACAGTTTTGGGGAAATATCTCCCTTAAATGACCTTTTAGGGCAAAAGTGCCGTGATGCAATCTTGTAGAGAATATAATTCCCTACAACTGTCCCTTATTACACTTTTTTGATATTTCTTCAAATAACGGAGTTATACACTCGTTTCATTTTGTTAAACAGTTTTGGGGGAATAATTTCCTTAAGTGACCTTTTAGGGCAAAAGTGCTCTGATGCAATCTTGTAGAGAATATAATTCCCTACAACTGTCCCTTATTACACTTTTTTGATATTTCTTCAAATAACGGAGTTATACACTCGTTTCATTTTGTTAAACAGTTTTGGGGGAATAATTTCCTTAAGTGACCTTTTAGGGCAAAAGTGCTCTGATGCAATCCTGTAGAGAATGAAATTCCCTACAACTTTCCCTTACTACACCTTTTTGATACTTTTCCAAATAACAGAGTTAAACAGCAAAAACACAACATTTCAAACAATTTTTTAAACATCTATGTGTTTTAAGCAAACATAGACCATAATGACACTTACTATTTTAATGTAAGGGGGGTTTATGTTATATTCTCGAAATTGATTTAAAAGTTCACCCAGTATCTGTCAAACTAGGTCCATTTTAGAAAGAAAAAAAAAACAGGTATCCGATTGGTTTTATTATCTCTCTCGCCCCCACAGGGCCAAATTGTAGATATATAATTAAATTTATAAATCTCAGGGTGGGTAAAGTGTGTTTACACCCCATGTGGCTTGAGAAAATCTAAATTTAGGTCCTAAATTAAAACCAGCAGGTAAACAAGTTGTGTTCGATTTACGTTTAGGGTTATTTTCGTTTTGCCCTGAAACACAACCTTAAACGTAACGCCTATTAGAGTGCGGTTTTGTTTCAAGCGAATTTCGACTTTATTGGCAATTTTAATTCAACATTGATAGTTACAAAACCGAGCAGTAGGTGGCAGAGAAACATTAAAAACGTTACGACTTTGAGAAATCTGTTAAACACGTGTGAATAGTTATCAACTAAAGCCTAAACACCATAAACTTAGGCTCCGTATATGGTCGGGTTAATGCATTAAAAAAAAAAAACAGTTTATTATAGTAATATAACCTTTGAGCGAGAGAAAGAAAAAACGAAATCACCGCCATCTGTTAAATGTTTAGGTTGAGTGGGATTCAGACTTTTGTGCTTTAACGCTAATTAGGGTGTAGAAGGCAGAATGGGTGAAGCAATTCTTGCAATTTGCTTCGCAATGTATGTATATGCAGTTGTGGTAATAATCCACTTCCTTTTTGCCAGTCCTCATGCTAGATAGATGGATAGATTGCGTAAATATACGTTGCAAAACCACTCTTTGATATGTCTGCATCAACAACGACCATTGTTGGTCGTAAAATGTGCAAATCATCAACGAACACTATGTTTTGGCACTGAAATGCATGCAGAGGGAAATGGGTGTTTACCCCCCCTCTCATTTCAACAATTTTCTACTAAATTTAGGTCTTCATAATTCAATTTGACTCAATATTGCTTAAATGATATGTAGATTCCAAAAAAAAAAATGAAATGTATGACCTTTGCAACAATTTAGAAATTTTGGACTAGTTGGCCTTTCAAACTAACTCCAAACCTTCACAAACCAAAAAAACATCTTTTCTACGTGGAAAAGCTAGAGAAAATTACATTGAAATCAACGTTGCCAAAGTGAAAATTGTTGATTCAGTTTGGCAACGCAGGAAAGTTCGAGAAGCTTTTAATTCACGTATTTGGAAAAACGTGGATCACTTGGACGAAACTGAACCAGCTATAACGTAATGACAGGCTTATCTAGTCACCTGACAGCTGTCAAAAGTCAAAACTCAATCAAACAATGCCGTGAAACGGTAAAATGTCAATGCTGTCAAATAGTCACTAGTTATTCCTATCTCTGTCAAGTTAAATTTTGACATTTGTGACGTATACGACAGCTGTGACTTTATACTACAATAGTATTCTGGAACATTGTCACGTGACAACTGTCAAAATAATTGTTTTGTAGAAAGAATGGCCTTACCACAGGAATCGGTTCTTCACTTGGAATTTTATAGTTTCACGTCCTGTCCGGACTCATTTTGACACTAGTGACGTATGGAACAGCTGTCACACAGTACTGGAATGACATTTATTTACATTATCGTGTGACAACTGGCGAAATAATTGTCATAAAGCTGTACAAACCATATTGTTTTGATCACTGCAACAAAACGGTTTCATTTAGTCATTAGTTCTGATATTTCTGTATTCTGAACCGTATTTTGACGGTTGTGACGTATTCGACAGCTGTGACGTCATACTACAATAGTATTCTGGAACATTGTCACGTGACAACTGTCAAAATAATTGTTTTGTAGAAAGAATGGCCTTCACTTGGAATTTTACAGTTTCACGTCCTGTCCGGACTCACTTTGACACTAGTGACGTATATAAGGCTGTCACATAGTACTGGAACGACGTATAGTATCCCTAAGCATTGTCACGTGACAATTGTCAAAGTAATTGTCGTGAAATTAGGAAAAAATCTTATAACATCAAGTAATTTAGATGTTGCACAACAACTAGCAAGTAATTTGTTCTTCACACTTGGATTTTTATAGTTTTATGTCCCGTCTGGATTCACTTTGGACACTAATGACGTATACGACAACGATCACGTGGTGCTGGTACAACATTTATTTGCATTGTCACCTGATTGTCATGATGATTATTTGGATTTTTATAGTTTCATGTCCTGTCTGGACTCAATTTGGTACTGGTAACGTCTAGAACAGCCATCAGGTGGTACTGGAATGATAATTATGTAGATTATCACGTGACAACTGTCAAATGCTGTGAAGCTGTATAACGTTTGAATTTTTGAAATTGAATCCTAATGAATTTTAATTAGCAAAACTGAGAAAATCCTTTATTTAGTGTGAATATCAAAACTATAAGGTTCATTTTAGCTTGTTACTATTTTCAGAACATATGGTGAATCCTATTCAAACAGGCAGTTTGTTGTAAGCGAATTTGAGCTTTGATGACATCTTTCAGTCTTTGGTTTACCATTTTAAACTGAAGTTAAAATAAAACTAACCCTCCCCTGGTGTAAAGAAAAAACCAAAAGGGGATCAACTCTAAATTATTTTCGGACTAATTCCGGATTGCACCCCATCGTACAATTGTCACTTGTCAGGGAGGGTGGTGGACAAAATGGGTGACTGGTGGGGGGGGGGGGTGTGGGTGACGTCACCAATCCATCATGGCCGACCAGAGGGAATCTCTTGTATGTGGATTAACTTGTTGGATGATCAATTTTGAAGTGAGGGGGTGGTGGTAGGGTGAGGGGTGTTTTTTCCATTTCCGCGTGTATAAATCAACGTTGGTAATTTTCGTTTGGGACATTCTCGACGAAAGTCCGATCCAAGATAAAGAGAAATTGTACTCGAGGGTTTTTCGTTTCGTATTAGCATATTTTGGCGATCGTATCGTTCTCGTTTATTTAAGGGAGCATTTTTGCGGTTGTTATGTTACTGATTTACTTATAAAACGACGTGTAAAAGGAAGATTGGAACTGGTCTGATGGGAACTTTACCCTGAGAACCTCAGAGATGATTTACTCGATTTAAATACATTTTAATGCAAAACATTAGCCCAAACTAACCGCCTCGGTCCGTTGACTAAGCATAAAACATCCCCAAACGTGAGTTTATCATAATTTTCGCATATATCACCTATCTATGGGTATTGTAAGAGCCGATGAAAAATTCAACCCCCGAGTGAATTTACATAAGGGTTGCATTAATTTACCCTTTTTTCGGTTCGGTCCTGAAAGGGTTTAAGAAAACCAAAGGTGCAAGATTAGCAAGAAATAAAGGCCAGAGTCATGCTGATGTGACTTTTGAATGAGTACAACAACCCATACAGTTTTTTTAAGTAGGTTTCCATTTCTTGCCTCGTCAACAATGACTGTGGGTTAATGTGACCGTCTTTCTGCTTACCTGGGTTAACTGAGTCAGCTTTTGCGCTGTAATGGTTGCGTAATTGCCTGTTGCTTAGGTCAGACTCGTTTGCTGTTTTAAAACACAAAAAAGTTGAATTTTTTTTTAGTTGGGACACCCTGTATGACACTGCGTTTTCTAATTTTAGACCGAAAATTTGACATTTCTTTACCACAAGTGTACAGGGTGACTGTTTATGTTTTACTCAATAGTCACGTGGTGCGTCTTTTACTAATTTCAGTTTTTAGGTACAACTGTCTTTATCAGTTTTTTGAAGCTCATTTTGAAGGTCACGTGACAGATTTTGACAAATGTCAACTGACCTTTACTCTTTCACGGTGTTGCAAGCTCAAAAATTTAATTATCATAGTCACGTGCCGTGTTTTCAACTTTTACAACTGTTTAACGTTGATTTACAAAATTGTCAACTTTTGAACTGGATTTTAAAAGTCACGTGACTGATTTTGACAGGTCTTAACTGGTTTTCAAAGTCTGACAGGTTCAGAATTGCAGAATCCAATGTTGCATGATAAAAAAAATTGATTTATCATAGTCACGTGACATGTTTTTAACGATTTTAACTTTTTCAACTGTCTAACGTTGATTTATCAAATTTTCAGCTTGTGAACTAGTTTTTAAAAGTCACGTGACTGATTTTGACAGGTGTCAAGTGGCTTTTATACTCTGGCAAGCTCAAAATGCATAATCCAAGTCACGTGACGTGTAGTTTACAATTTCAGCTGTTACAACTGTCTGAATTTAATTTGTCATTTATCTAACAATTTTTCAAAGTTTAAACTACATTTTGAAGGTCACGTGACTGTTTTTGACAAATGTCAATTGGCTTTTACTTCTTTACGGTGTTGCAAGCTCAAAAATTGAATTATCATAGCCACGTGACGTGTTTTTGACTTTTGCAACTGTCTAACTTTGATTTACCAAATTTTCCACTTTTGAACTGGATTTTAAAAGTCACGTGACTGATTTTGACAGGTGTCAAGTGGCTTTTATACTCTGGCAAGCTCAAAATTGCATAATCCAAGTCACGTGACGTGTAATTTACAATTTCAGCTCTTACAACTGTCTCAATTTAATTTGTCATTTATCTAACAATTTTTCAAAGTTTAAACTACATTTTGAAGGTCACGTGACTGTTTTTGACAAATGTCAACTGGCCTTTACTTCCTTACGGTGTTGCAAGCTCAAAAATTGAATTATCATAGTCATGTGATATGTTTTTAACTTTTGCAACTGTCTAACGTTGATTTACCAAGTTTTCCGCTTTTGAACTAGATTTTAAAAGTCACGTGACTGATTTTGACAGGTGACAACTGGTTTTCAAAGTCTGGCAAGCTCAAAATTGCATAATCCAAGTCACGTGACGTGTAATTTACAATTTCAGCTCTTACAACTGTCTCAATTTAAATTGTCATTTATCTAACATTTTTTCAAAGTTTAAACTACATTATGAAGGTCACGTGACTGTTTTTGACAAATTTCAACTTGCCTATACTTCTTTACAGTGTTGCAAACTTAAAAATTGAATTATCAAAGTCACGTGACATGTTTTTAACTTTTGCAACTGTCTAACGTTGATTTACCAAATTTTCAACTTTTGAATTGGATTTTAAAAGTCACGTGACTGATTTTGACAGGTGTCAACTGGCTTTTATTGTCTGGAGAGTTCAAAATTGCATAATTCAAGTCACGTGACTTGTAATTTACAATTTCAGCTCTTACAACTGTCTCAATTTAATTTGTCATTTATCTAGCAATTTTTCAAAGTATAACTTACACTTTGAAGGTCATGTGACTGTTTTTGACAAATGTCAACTGAGATTTATTCTTTCACGGTGTTGCAAGCTCAAAAATTGAATTATCATAGTCACGTGACGTGTTTTTAACTTTTGCAACTGTTGATTTACTGAATTTTCAACTTTTGAACTAGATTTTATAAGTCACGTGATTACGTCACTAGATTCAGCTAATTACAGGCTATAATATGATGTCCTATACTAAAACCGGCTGGATTTTGAGATATGAACTGTCAAAGGAATTTGTTGCTTTATAACCGTCATTGTCAAGAAAACTCACTTTTGTCACTGTATCTTTGTGTGCCGGTTGATTTCTTCATGTACTTAGGCAACCACCATCACTCAGTCACGTGACAAGTCGTTTTACAGCAAACTGTACTAAAAAAAAACCATTATTTCGCTCCAATTAATTGCCAGTTGGCCGTTTCGAGTACCGAAAAATTCAATTAGCGAATCGTAATTCAAGTGAAGATAGTCATCGAAAAGCCGACAATTATCTGCGGTTCATTTAATCATGCAATTTAACCGGATAATCACTGATAAGCCTTAATTAACTTCCTTTTTTTCTGATTTAAATGCTCAATCATTAAAAACAATCGCATGAAGAAGAAAGTTCTAGAATACAACAAATGAGTCATCTGTAATCTAGAATTTTTTGGTCCTAGAATCGAGAATGACTTAGAATACATCAAATGAGTCATCTGTAATCTAAAATGTTTTGGTCCTAGAATCGACAATGACTAGAATATTCTATATTTAGACTAACTGATCAAAGAGTTTGATTATGCAATAACCTTGACAGTAAAACCAATGAGATGGGTAATTGAAATGGCACACCTGCACCACCATAACCCAATCGATTATACATTTCCAGGACACCCTGTACAACTCAAAAGGATCACACATACTGACATACACAGTGAATTGCGGTGAAAAGTTCCAAAAGTGTAATTACAACCCCAAACTTTCAACCCTCCCCTACCGAAAAAATTATTCAAATTATACGCTTCCCAATCTGTATACGTGTACTATTTACCCCCTTTTGCATCATCCCCTATTTTTTTCCAGGACATCTGAGAGGTTTCATTTTAGTTTATCAGCAGTTTGTGTATCGGAAACGTTTTGTAGTTGTTAATACACATTAATATGCAGCCGCCATTTTGGATTTTTTGTGACGTCAGACCACTAGCGAGGTATAGAGTTCCTACGTCATTTTGTATTGTAGGAACTTCATACCGTGCTCTTGGATTTGTCGGTTTTCTTCTAACGATTCCTGATGATGCCCCATGAACGAAACAGGTAGGTTGGTTTTACACTTAGTAATTTGTATGTACGTAAATTATTTTACTCACAGTGTATTTTTTTCACGCAGTATGTGTGTAATTAAGGCCAGAAATTCTCTCAATTTACAAATAGAGTAACATTCCAGCCTGTAGTACCTATCGTAGGCCAGTTTTTTCTGAAAAGTATTTATTTATTTTTTCTTTAGTTTTATACTACAACTTTCCTGTTTTTTGAGGTATAAACAGTCAAACTTTTATTTATTTAAAACCGATTTATGACTAAGTGGTGGGTTTCTCTTTATTGTCAAAAAAAAACATTTTTTTCAAGTGGAATACCCTGTATATTTTACGTCATTAGAATGCGTTTATTACAGGTTTCAAAATGGCATTAAATGTTCCATACCAAAATCAGTACATTTTTGAGATATTAACAGTCAAAATTCGCTCGTCAAAAAGAATTGGACATGGTAATTTTGGATTTTGGGTAATTTTTGAACTTTCTTTGTGATTTTTCAAATTGATTTACTCGATTTTAATATTTTTTTTTACGGATTTAAAGGTAATTTTTTCCTCTTTCTGATGACCTAACAAATATTTTTTAAAGTTTTAATGGATCCGTGTATACAGGATGTGACTGAGGTGTAGTCAAAAAATTCAGTCTAACGTCATTTCTCGCAATTTTTTTATTTTTATTTTTCATAATACATAACCTTAATCGAGCCTTGTGGTCAATATTTCTAGACGTTTTCGCCAGTTTGGTGATTAAGGGCCGTTTACAAATTTTATTGCAAAATTTCAAAAATGGGGTTATTTTTACTTTTCTTGTTTTTAATTTAACCATTTTTTAAATATTTTGTAAGAGGAGAAAGAGATTAGCAAGATTACACTTAAAACTACCCAATTTAAATAAAAAAGCTTAATCTGTGTTATACTGGGTGACCCAAATAAATCTTTGAAAACAAAACAAGAGTTATTTTAACTTGAGATATTTATTTTGACTATAGATTAAGTTGACATAACTTGTGTTATGTAAATTTTGACAGCCCTTAACTCGGTTATTTTGACAGATAGAGAGTTGATTTTTTTGCCATTTTGTAGGCCGTCAAATTTTCTTTAAATCACCTTCTACAGTATTTGCAGCAGAGTTGTCAAATAAGCGAGTTATTTTGGCTTAAAATGTCAAGAGTAAAAATCCTGTCAAACTTGTGTTATGTCAACTTGAACAGCCCTTAACTCGGTTATTTTGACAGTTAGAGGGTTTATTTTTCTACCATTTTGTAGGCCGTCAAATTTTCTTTAAATCACCTTCTACAGTATTTGTAGCAGAGTTGTCAAATAAGCGAGTTATTTTGGCTTAAAATGTCAAGAGTAAAAATCCTGTCAAACTTGTGTTATGTCAACTTGAACAGCCCTTAACTCGGTTATTTTGACAGTTAGAGAGTTGATTTTTTTACAATTTTGTAGGACATAACATTCTCTTGAAATCACCTTCTACAGTATTTGTAGCAGATTTGTCAAATAAGCGAGTTGATTTGACTTAAAATGTCAAGAGTAAAAATCGTGTCAAACTTGTGTTATGTCAACTTTGACAGCCTTTAACTCGGTTATTTTGACAGTTAGAAAGATGATTTTTTCACTATTTTGTAGGACGTAAAATCTTCTTTAAATCACCTTCTACAGTATTTGTAGCAGGGTTGTCCAATAAACGAGTTATTTAGACTTAAAATGCCAAGAGTAAAAATCCTGTCAAACTTGTGTTATGTCAACTTTGACCGCCCTTAACTCGGTTATTTTGACAGCTAGAGAGTTGATTTTATGGCCATTATGTAGGCCGTAAAATTCTCTTTAAACCACGTTCTACAGTATTTGTAGCAAAGTAGTCAAATAAGCGAGTTATGTAGACTTAAAATGTCAATATTAAAAACTTGTGTCATGTCAACTTTGACAGTCCTTAACTCGGTTATTTTGACAGTTAGAGAGTTGATTTTTAGGCCATTATGTAGGCCGTAAAATTCTATTGAAATCACCTTCTACAGTATTTGTAGCAAAGTTGTCAAATAAACGAGTTATGTAGACTTAAAATGTCAAGATTAAAAAACTTGTGTTATGTCAACTTTGACCGCCCTTAACTCGGTTATTTTGACAGCTAGAGAGTTGATTTTATGGCCATTATGTAGGCCGTAAAATTCTATTTAAACCGCGTTCTACAGTATTTGTAGCAAAGTTGTTAAATAAGCGAATTATTTTGACTTAAAATGTCAAGAGTAAAAAACTTGTGTCATGTCAAATTTGACAGCCCTTCACTCGGTTATTTTGACAGTTAGAGCGTTGATTTTTTTACAATTTTGTAGGACGTAAAATTCTCTTGAAATCACCTTCTACAGTATTTGTAGTAGAGTTGTCAAATAAGCGAGTTATTTTGACTTAAATTGTCAAGAGTAAAAATCCTGCTTTTACAGTTAGTAGAAAAACAGATTAACTTATCTTAATTCAGTGTTGTCAGTTTGCTGGCAAAATTGTCACTCGACTAAAGCAGTGTTGCAATGTTGCACGCAATGCAGGTGAAGTTATCGACAAAATAGAAATGTCAATAAGGTGTATTTTCCCTTGTCTCCACTTTTATTGCTTATATACCAAAACGAATCAAACTAGTAATTATTTGAAGCAAATTTCACCCATAAATGCTCAAACAAGAAAATCTTGTAACTATTAAAATTATGAAAAATTCCAGTTGCGTCTGAGCAATTAGTTCCTAATTGATTGAATAATTCCTCGTAAATTAATCGGTTGATAGAGGGAGGGGAGGGGAAGCAGATGCCCTCCAGCCCATAAATAATCCACTTTTCATTAAACGCCTGGCAGTATATCAAAATATACAGAGTGAACATAACACAGCATGTAAATACCTGCATGTTTATCAGTAAATTATGTAATTTTTTTCCAAACTAATGCGGGTTTTAATATGCATAGGACAGGTTGTTCCTTGTCGGCGCCACCTGATATTAAACCCGTCCATTATCGGTCACTTACAGTCATCCATCAAAGTATTTCTATTTTTTCCATTTTTTGCGCAAGTAATTAGTAACTACATTTTGATCAAAAGCTGAATCTCATCAGTATTGATTACCATAATAACAGTGCGACTGGGTCTAAGTCTTCGTATCTTGATTATAGCAAATTACCAGCACCTCTTCTTCCTTTTGCTTTCCCCTGGCTCTTCATTTCGCTGTCAGGATTAATCAGAATTGGCAAAATGTTAATCTGTGATCATTGGTCATCCTGTATGTGAGGTTACCTTTTAATGATATAAAATTGACCTAAACTTTATTATTTTTAATTCAACTCCCTGTATATTTTTACATATTGCTCATTGTACATGAAAGTTGTTCGGATGATTCCGTAAAATTTAAATATGTAAAAATGGTAATATACCATCCCCCACCCCACCTCCCTAACCGATTTCTACTCTTGACATTTTAAGTCAAAATAACTCTTATTTGACAACTTTGCTACAAATACTGTAAAAGGTGATTTAAAGATAATTTTACGGCGTACAAAATGGTAAAAAAATCAACTTCCTAACTGTCAAAATAACCGAGTTAAGGGTTGTCCAAGTTGACATAACACAAGTTTGACAGGATTTTTACCCTTGACATTTTAAGTCTACATAACTCGCTTATTTGACAACTTTGCTACAAATACTGTAGAAGGTAATTTAAAGAAAATTTTACTGCCTACATAATAGTAAAAAAATCAACTCCCTAACTGTCAAAATAACCGAGTTAAGGGCTGTCCAAGTTGACATAACACAAGTTTGACAGGATTTCTACTCTTGACATTTTAAGTCTAAATAACTCGCTTATTTGACAACTCTGCTACAAATACTGTAGAAGGTGATTTCAAGAGAATTTTACGTCCTACAAAATTGTAAAAAAATCAACTCTCTAACTGTCAAAATAACCGAGTTAAGGGCTGTTCAAGTTGACATAACACAAGTTTGACAGGATTTTTACTCTTGACATTTTAAGCCAAAATAACTCGCTTATTTGACAACTCTGCTACAAATATTGTAGAAGGTGATTTAAAGAAAATTTTACTGCCTACATAATGGTAAAAAAATCAACTTCCTAACTGTCAAAATAACCAAGTTAAGGGCTGTCCAAGTTGACAGGATTTGTACTCTTGACACTTTAAGTTAAAATAACTCGGTTATTTGACAACTTTGCTACAAATACTGTAAAAGGTGATTTAAAGAAAATTTTACTGCCTACATAACGGTAAATAAATTAACTTCCTAACTGTCAAAATAACCGAGTTTAGGGCTGTTTGTTAAGTTGACATAACACAAGTTTGACAGGATTTTTACTCTTGACATTTTAAGTCTAAATAACTCGCTTATTTGACAACTTTGCTACAAATACTGTAGAAGGTGATTTAAAGAAAATTTTACTGCCTACAAAATGGTAAAAAAATCAACTCTCTAACTGTCAAAATAACCGAGTTAAGGGCTGTCCAAGTTGACATAACACAAGTTTGACAGGATTTTCACTCTTGACATTTTTAGTCTAAATAATTCGCTTATTTGACAACTTTGCTACAAATACTGTAAATTGGTGATTTAAAGAGGATTGTTATTACTGGAAGTAAATGTATTTCTTCGTGGGACACCCTGTATAGGTAAAATTTTAATCCATCACCACGTTAATTTAATCACAAAAACAGTTATTGTTTTAATAATAATAAAAACTAGTGGAAAAAGCGTGTAACGGGAAAAATGTGAAAGGACCAAATAGAGGTATGGTTGTTATTTATTGGTACGACCAAGTCAGTGGCGTACTTTTGTTACACCTGCCCACACCCCTTTACAGTCTAAAAAAATACAATCTTTATTAACCAATCAGAATAATCGTGATCCAGTGGCGTTTAAATAAGTGTAAATATTACAGAATGTTCTAAATTGTTACATTATTGAATTTGTACACACCCTGTATAGTATTGGATATTTTGAGTGGTGTCGTAGACCAAAAACTAAGCGAGATATGGCAATTTAAAATTTTCACTTTTTTTCCAATCAATATCTCAAGAACAAGTAAAGTTACGAAAAATGCGACAGAGTGAAAAAATACTAAAAGCTTTTAAAACTAAAATACAGAGTGATCCAAATAAACTGCTGACTAATTGAAATCACATTTTTTTGTGTTTTTTTTTTCTCAAAATCTAAGAAATCTTCGGTCTACGCCTCTGAAACTGTCCACGGTATTTATGTTTGTTATTTTCACGTTAAGGTTATTCTTAATTCACCTCAAAAGAAAAAATGTGAAAGGACCACAACAATGCCAGAGGCGGCGGTGCATTTGCATTTTTATTAACTCAGGTGTGTTTAATCTTGGGATTCCAAGGTGCGCAAGCGAGATGGAGACATCGAGTTGTCTCTTATTTACGGCCTACATAATGGCCAAAAAATCAACTCTCTAACTGTCAAAATAACCGAGTTAAGGGCTGTCAAAGTTGACGTGACACAAGTTTTTAACCTTGACATTTTAAGTCTACAAAACTCGCTTATTTGACAACTTTTCTACAAATACTGTAGAAGGTGATTTTAATAGAATTTTACGGCCTACAAAATTGTAAAAAAATCAACGCTCTAACTGTCAAAATAACCGAGTTAAGGGCTGTCAATGTTGACATGACACAAGTTTTTTCATCTTGACATTTTAAGTCTACATAACTCGCTTATTTGACAACTTTGCTACAAATACTGTAGAAGGTGATTTCAATAGAATTTTACGGCCTACAAAATTGTAAAAAAATCAACGCTCTAACTGTCAAAATAACCGAATTAAAGGCTGTCTAAGTTGACATGACACAAGTTTGACCGGATTTTTACTCTTGACATTTTAAGTCTACATAACTCGCTTATTTGACAATTTTAGCTACAAATACTGTAGAAGGTAGTTTCAAGAAAATTTTACGTCCTACAAAATGGTAAAAAAATCAACTCTCTAACTGTCAAAATAACCGAGTTAAGGGCTGTCAAAGTGAACACTGTCAAACCCAAATTGTAATTCCCCATACAAAATCTGATGGTCGGTCATTAATCGGTTCCTGATAAACTGGTCTGGTCGAAACATTGCAAGTTAGTTAAACATGCTTTCTTCTACTTATTCTAAAATTTTCAGTCTTGTATTCCACTCTATTTTAGACGGATTTTTTAAATTAACATTGGATGCGGGAATCATAAAAATATTTACATTGTAGAGAGATTTGCTTCTAATGTAGCTTTGCTCCTGATGAGCCGATCTGATCGAAACTTGGAACACTAGTACAACTGACAAAAGTCTCGAATATTCTTGGGTAGCAATTAAAAAAAAATACTCTCTCTCACAAAACATAAATAAAAAAAAATATTGACAGACACAAGATGGCGGAACCAGAACTTCATTTGTTTTTAAGTGGCAGAATTTTGGTATTTGCTGACAAGAAACGATGGCGATACAAAATGGCAACCATGTCAAAACAACAGTTTTACGGTATTTAGTAATGTAATGACGGATAAGTGGGAACAAGTACAGTATATAATTA
This sequence comes from Ips typographus, assembly GCF_016097725.1. NCBI lineage: Eukaryota > Metazoa > Arthropoda > Insecta > Coleoptera > Curculionidae > Ips > Ips typographus. Next base: position 2,097,491 of record NC_138434.1, on the reverse strand, counting down.
AGTCCATGTATATATAAGTAAATTGACGACATATAATTATATGTTGCACTCCTCATATTTATCTAACCTTAACCACATAATGGATATAATTATTTATGATTCACCATCTTGTTTATGAATATTTAGCTTGCGGGTCGTATAAATCATGTCAACCGATTGGTCCAATGCAATTTGTTGCTATACAGTGTAACTTAATTCAATTTTTTTTCTCTTCTCTCTGTTCTACATTGTTTTATATAGTAAAATGACCTTTCCGCGATTGTGAAGGGTATGATTCATAATGCCGGTATCGTTTCAGTCAAGAAAAAAGTGTAGAATTGCGATTCAAACGCTTTTTACCATAACCAATTTGATTAGCAGTCAATAGTAGCACAACTTAAAGACCGCCATCTTGAAACCAAAAAAGCGCCATTTTGATACGGTCTACAAAACAGTAAAAAAATCAACTCTCTAGCTGTCAAAATAACCGACTTAAGGGTTGTCCAAATTGATCTAACACAAGTTTGACAGGATTTTTATTCTTGACATTTTAAGTCAAAATGACTCGCTTATTTGACAACTTTGCTACAAATATTATAGAAGGTAAATTAAAGAGGATTTTACGGTCTACAAAATGGTAATAAAATCAACTCTCTAACTGTCAAATGAACCGAGTTACGGGCTGTCATAGTTGACATAACACAAGTTTGACAGGATTTTTACTCTTGGCATTTTAAGTAAAAATAACTCGCTTATTTGACAACTTTGCTACAAATATTATACATACGGGCTGTCAAAGTTGACATAACACAAGTTTGACAGGATTTTTACTCTTGACATTGTAAGTCAAAATAACAAGTTGATTTTGATACAAATATTATAGAAGGTAAATTAAAGAGGATTTTACGGTCTACAAAATGGTAATAAAATCAACTCTCTAACTGTCAAAATAGCCGAGTTCCGGGCTGTCAAAGTTGACATAACACAAGTTTGACAGGATTTTTATTCTTGACATTTTAAGTCAAATTAGCTCGCTTATTTGACAACTCTGCTACAAATACTACAGAAGGTAAATTATAGAGGATTTTACGGTCTACAAAATAGTAAAAAAATCAACTCTCTAACTGTCAAAATAACCGACTTAAGGGTTGTCAAAATTGATCTAACACCAGTTCGACAAGATTTTTACTCTTGACATTTAAAGTCAAAATAGCTCGCTTATTTGACAACTTTGCTACAAATATTAAAGAAGGTAAATTAAAGAGGATTTTACGGTCTACAAAATGGTAATAAAATCAACTCTCTAACTGTCAAAATAGCCGAGTTCCGGGCTGTCAAAGTTGACATAACACAAGTTTGACAGGATTTTTACTCTTGACATTGTAAGTCAAAATAATTCGCTTATTTGACAACTCTGCTACAAATACTATAGAAGGTAAATTAAAGAGGATTTTATGGTCTACAAAATAGTAAAAAAATCAACTCTCTAGCTGTCAAAATAACCGACTTAAGAGTTGTCAAAATTGATCTAACACAAGTTTGACAAGATTTTTACTCTTGACATTTTAAGTCAAAATAACTCGCTTATTTGACAACTTTGCTACAAATATTAAAGAAGGTAAATTAAAGAGGATTTTACGCTCTACAAAATGGTAATAAAACCAACTCTCTAACTGTCAAAATAACCGAGTTACGGGCTGTCAAAGTTGACATAACACAAGTTTGACACGATTTTTACTCTTGACGTTTTAAGTCAAAATAATTCGCTTATTTGACCACTTTGCTACAAGTACTATAGAAGGTAAATTAAAGAGTTGGTAATAACCAATTTAATTAGCAGTAGCACAAATTAAAGACCGCCATTTTGAAATCAAAAAAGCGCCATTTTGAAAGACAGGGTGTTATTTTATGGGTAAATCAGAAACAAGTCGATAATTTGAACTTGTCGTAAATTTGTTTAGGTTAAGCTACCATTTTAAAACAACAACCAAAATGTACGTTAGTTGATTGACATTCTGTAGCCGAACAGTTTAGACAAGGTTGCCAAATCAACCCAGTTTTATGGGTGTTTGTAGAAATGTAACCAAAAGTCAAACGTTTGACAACGCCGCCACTCACATTCCACACGATTGTGGTGTAAATAGGGCTTAAGAGGACGGATGTTGTAATTTATGTAAATATCTGAGAGTTGAAGATAAGACTTTCTGGAATTCGTTTTGTAATTTGAAATCAAAAAATTAGCTTTATTACTAAGCGATAAAGTTAGCAATTACGAGACTTTAATTGTTTATAAACATGACTCGATCCGGACAATCAAAGGTCTCAGGGGTATTCGATAACGTATCGAATCATTACCAATGAACCTATAAAAAGTGTACTGTTGTTCATGGTTTAAGAGTCCCAACAAGTTTCAATTCTGTCTCCCATTATGATTAATTTTAGGTTTGTTTTTTGAATTTTATTACAATTTTCTATGGCTACGCCACTGCTAAATGTCATAAATATAGATTTTCAATGACGATTTCCAGCTTTTCGGAAATTTAAATAAGCTGCTCGTCAAAAAGAATGGGCCAGCAAAATTTTTGGTCATTTTTGAGGTGCTGTTTCTTTAAATTGATTCACTTTTGATTTTAATAATTTTTTTTAAAGATTAAAAGGTATTTTCTTAATCTTTCTGGTGACCTAAGTAATCTTTTTGAAAGGTTTTTAATATTATTTTATCTTTCAAAATAACCTTAAGAAGTTACAAGGCCAAAAAGTGACTGAATGCACCAAACTGGTTTTTTAAGTAACTCCAGTTTGACTGAACGTAGTTTAGTTATTTAAAAAGCTACAAAAAAGTGTTGAGAATAAAGGTTGTAGGGAATTTCATCCTCTACATGATTGTATTAAGGTGTTTTTGCCCTTAAGGGCCTCATTAAGGAGTTACAAGACCAAAAAGTGACCGGATGCACCAAACTGTTTTTTTTTAAATAACTCCATTTTGACTGAGCGTAGCTCCGTTATTTAAGAAGCTACAAAAAAGTGTAGAGAATAAAAGTTGTAGGGAATTTCATCTTCTACAAGATTGTATTAATATGTTTTTTCTCTTAAAGGCCTTTTTAATAAGCAATTTGGTGCACCCTGTAGTTTATTGCTTTGTAACTCCTTAAGGACTCCCTTAAAAGCAAAAACTTCTTAATGCAATCTTGTAAAGAATGAAATTTCCTACAACTTTCCTTATTTACACTTTTTGGTAATTCCTCAAATAACGGAGCTTACCACAGTCAAAATGGAGTAAAAAAGCAGTTACCGTTGTAATGTACCTGGTAATTAACTAATTATTCAATGTCATTATGGTTGAAATTCGCTTTAAAAAAATCAGCAGTTTAATGGATTTTACCATAAACATTAAGAGTAGTTGCAAGGGAAAATCAACCCTATGGATCAACCAACAAATAAGTTATGATGAGTTTGTTTCACTAATTTTCAGCTGTAGAATTGTGACATTTTCCCTACTAGGGATGTTCCAAATCATCGACCCTAATGAAGCAATTATTACAATTAATTTTTCGTTAACAAATCAATTTATATCGTCAATTATCTACACTGTTGCCGATACATACATTTTTTGGTTCATTGTCTTTAGGCTGAAGCTTTTTAACGAGAAGTAAAGCGAGACAATAAATATGGATGGGAAAATCGAAAAAACCCGGTCAGTTTGAATCAAACAGGGAATCGACGCTTATTATATACATTTATTAGAGTTTTTTTTGGTATCAATCCAGTCCGTACATGGCACCGTTGCCGTCTAATTAGTAACCCCAAGTGATTTAATTGAAAACGAACTGAAACGACTTTTTTCTGACAATTATTGTGCTGGTGGTCGAAATCTGAAAAAGTGTCGATAACGGAACACCTGCCTACTCTGCTGCTCTTATTAAAACAAAACCAAAAAGGATGGTCAAATTTGTTCGCAAGAATCGATACGCACCATTTACAAATCGACAATTTATTAATTTTGCATACAATAAGATTGGAGAACAATGGTGTGTCGATAAATCACTGTATCGATAATTGGATTTACTGTTAGTTTCAAATGATGGTTTAATCAAAATTTTTATGGTTGAATTTTGCTTGAACAGTTTTACTCCCCAAATGGGTTTTACCATAAGAATTAATAGTGGTGGTAATCGAAAACAGTCCTTATTGACTAAGTTTTTGTACCGCTTTTCTCCCTGACTGTACCAAATTTTCTAGTGTTTTTTCAGGTTATCAGTTAGGAAATTTAATGAGGATTCCAAAAATGTCCTTAAAACAATAATTTTCTTATTTCAAATGGGTTTTAGCAGCGATTTTGTCCTTGACTATCCTTTCAAACCGTGTTTCTGTCAGTTCAAACTTTGACACCGCTTTTCTCCCTGACTGTACCAAATCTCATAGTTTTCTTTATGTCATTGGATAGGAAATTTAATGAGGATTCCCAAAAATGTGCTTAAAACAGTCTTTTTCTTATTTCAAATGGGTTTTAGCAGCGATTTTGTCCTTGACTGTCCTTTCAAACTGTGTTTCTGTCAGTTCAAATTTTGACACCGCTTTTCTCCCTGACTGTACCAAATCTCATAGTTTTCTTTATGTCATTTGATAGGAAATTTAATGAGGATTCCAAAAATGTCCTTAAATCAGTAATTTTCTCACTCCAAGTGGGTTTTACACGCGGTTTTGTCCTTGACTGTCCTTTCAAACTGTTTTCCTTCAGTTCAACCTTTGACACCGCTTTTCTCCCTGACTGTACCAAATCTCATAGTTTTCTTTATGTCATTGGATAGGAAATTTAATGAGGATTCCAAAAATATGCTTAAAACTGTCATTTTCACATCACAAATGGGTTTTACAGGCGATTTTGTCCTTGACTGTCCTTTCAAACTGTGTTTCTGTCAGTTCAAATTTTGACACCGCTTTTCTCCCTGACTGTACCAAATCTCATAGTTTTCTTTATGTCATTTGATAGGAAATTTAATGAGGATTCCAAAAATGTCCTTAAATCAGTAATTTTCTCACTCCAAGTGGGTTTTACACGCGGTTTTGTCCTTGACTGTCCTTTCAAACTGTTTTCCTTCAGTTCAACCTTTGACACCGCTTTTCTCCCTGACTGTACCAAATCTCATAGTTTTCTTTATGTCATTGGATAGGAAATTTAATGAGGATTCCAAAAATATGCTTAAAACAGTATTTTTCTTATTTAAAATGGGTTTTAGCAGCGATTTTGTCCTTGATTGTCCCTTCAAACTGTGTTTCTGTCAGTTCAAACTTTGACACCGCTTTTCTCCCTGACTATACCAAATTTTGTAGTGTTTTTTCAGGTTATCAGTTAGGAAATTTAATGAGGATTCCAAAAATGTCCTTAAAACAATACATTTCTTATTTCAAATGGGTTTTACCAGCGATTTTGTTTTTGTTTTACCATAAGAATTCATAGTGATGGTATTCAAAAACAGTCCATATTGACTAAGTTTTTGTAATAAATATTCTTCTAGGTCCAGTTTGTCCACTTTAAACGAATGTTTAAAGCAAAACTGATAATTTCCAGTGTTGCCAATTATTGTCACGTCAACGGATTTTCTGTTAGTTTCAAATGATGGTTTAATCAAAATTTTTATAGTTGAATTTTGCTTGAACAATTTTGCCCCCCAAACGGGTTTTACCATAAGAATTAATAGTGTTGGTAATCAAAAACAGTCCTTATTGACTATGTTTTTGTAATAAATATTCTTCTAGGCCCAGTTTACTTTAACCGGATGTTTAAAACAAAACTGATAATTTCCAGTGTTGCCAATTATTGTCACGTCAACTTAATTACTATACACCTCGTACATTTTTATACGAGGGCAATTTACTTTGTAACCGGCATTTTAATACAGGATGTGCAATTAGTCGTGGACTTCTTCGTGTAGGTTTGGCAACGTGTGCAACGTTGCCGCTCGTCCCAATTTTGATGATTAATTAAGCCGTTTTGTTTCCATTATAATTCGAGCAAAACTGGAGCAATATCCTCTTCCTTTTCCGTTTCGAATCACCGACAATTTATTAATAATCCGGCATTAACGATAATAATCGCATAGAAAATGTAAATAATATTAATTTAACAACTTGTTTATTTAACTATATTTCAATTAAGGCTGTACTGGTGTGTAGTTAATCAATTTGAAGATTTTGATCGTAATAAGTGGAACGTGAGAAAGTTGTCTCAGTGTATATGTTTGCTTAGAAAACAATTATTACTAATAATTATCATTTTAGTTGCTTGGAAATTTCTTTTTTCATGGAGTCAAATACGGGATGTATGCAGATGATACAGCTATTCTGAGGAAGCATCAAGTTTCAGTGTCGTTCAGACCCAATTTGCTTTGAACCACTTTTCTCCTCAAATTCAAGCAAATTTCATCCTTAACGACAGATTTTTTTGTTGTTAAAACTGGCAACATGGATTACCTACTTACTTTACCTATCATGAATACAGCTAGCATATTGGAATTAAACCTGTCAAGGTAGCCACTAATTTTGGCTTGAAGAACACGAATCCAGTGCAATGTTGCCAGGTCTGATTATACTAAATTTTCGAATGTATTTTCAGGTTATTGGATAGGAAATTTAATGAAGATTCGAAAAATGTGCTTAAAACAGTCTTTCTCAGTCAGTTTCTAGGTTCAACAAGGTTTTACCAGTAATTTGGTTCTTGACTATCCTTTCAAACTGTGTTTCTGTCAGTTCAAACTTTGACAAGGCTTTTCTCCCTGACTGTACCAGATCTCGTAGTTTTTTTTATGTCATTGAATAATAAATTTAATGAGGATTCCAAAAATGTGCTTAAAACAATAATTTTCTTATTTCAAATGGGTTTTACCAGCGATTTTGTCCTTGACTGTCTTTTCAAACTGTGTGTCTGTCAGTTCAACTTTGACAAGGCTTTTCTCCCTGACTGTACCAGATCTCGTAGTTTTTTTTATGTCATTGAATAGGAAATTTAATGAGGATTCCAAAAATGTGCTTAAAACAATAATTTTTTTATTACAAATGGGTTTTACCAGCGATTTTGTCCTTAACTGTCTTTTCAAACTGTGTGTCTGTCAGTTCAACTTTGACACCGCTTTTCTCCCTGACTGTACCAAATCTTGTAGTTTTTTTTATGTCATTGGATAGTAAATTTAATGAGGATTCCAAAAATGTTCTTAAAACAATAATTTTCTAATTCCAAGTGGGTTTTACCAGCGATTTTGTCCTTGACTGTCTTTTCAAACTGTGTGTCTGTCAGTTCAACTTTGACACCGCTTTTCTCCCTGACTGTACCAAATCTTGTAGTTTTTCTTATGTCATTGGATAGGAAATTTAATGAGGATTCCAAAAATGTGCTTAAAACAGTCTTTTTCTTATTTCAAATGGGTTTTAGCAGCGATTTTGTCCTTGACTGTCCTTTCAAACTGTGTTTCGGTCAGTTCAAACTTTGACAACGCTTTTCTCCCTGACTATACCGAATCTCGTAGTTCTCTTTATGTCATTGGATAGTAAATTTAATGAGGATTCCAAAAATGTTCTTAAAACAATAATTTTCTAATTCCAAGTGGGTTTTACCAACAATTTTGTCCTTGACTGTCCTTTCAAACTGTGTTTCTGTCAGTTAAAACTTTGACACCGCTTTTCTACCTGACTGTACCAAACTTTGGAGTGTTTTTTCGGTTTGCTGAATAGGAAATCTAATGAGGATTCCAAAAATGTCCTTAAAACAGATTGTCATTTTCTGTGGGTCACGTGACTAAATTATCTTCTAAATCCAAATTTGCCTAGAATCTGCAAGAATTAAAGTTTAACACAGAACTTTGAAACAAGACGTGTTTCTTAGATTTATGACAGTTCAATTTACAATTATCACGTGACCGTTTAGCTAAAAAGTGTACTAAAACCGCGTGATAATTGTCACTAACGTCAAACTGTGCTAAAAAGGTGGACAAATCAAAGTGTATACGGTTTATACTACAAATTGGCATTATTTTTCAACGTAGATACCGCCAACTTGAATTCCAGACCTAAATCCATTTGATTTTTTGTGAATTTAAACGATTTCGAAGTTAAAGAGGGTTGGCAAAAGTTTCTCCACCCACACGCGATAACATCGTCCACACACGTGCCAATAAAACGTGTGTGGACGTATATGGTGGTTTAGCCCCACTGAACGTCTTTTCAACCCCCTTGATTCTGCGCTTTTGAGGAAATAGGGGAGTGCCGTTTGCTAGCGCCCTCTGACAGATCCGTTCGGCAATTTGCTATTACGAGGTGTTAGTCAAAGTTTTTGCAAAACGTTGTCGTTACGGGTAAAATTAGCTTAGAACCAACGAGTTAATGTTAAACTGACAACTTGATTTTAATCTAGAAAAATTCTGTACCTAATTAGGCAACCCTGTGTAATAAGTGGGCGTGGTTTTTTGTGTAAAACAAATGAGCAACGCTGACCGCAAATTTAATTCCGCGTCCGCCATTAGTCATCAACTGCGACTTGTCTCAGTTGATTAATGACGCATCATCATCATCTACATGGTGGTGATGACACGCTTCCGGACTCCTACGAGGTCACACCGTACAGTAAAAATAGTTTTAATTTAATGGGACACCCTGTATATGGTTACGTCACTCAATTCAGCTGTCAGTAGGCCGTGACACTGTTAAAATTCCATTACATTGTTCTTCTAATTCATTTTGTTCACTAAGAAATGATTTTCATAGCAAACTGGACAAAATATCTCAGAAAGGTCCGATTGAATTGAGATAATATTTTTGACAGCTGTCAACCTAATCTAGGACTGAATTTGACATCCGTCACTTGACTCATCACTGTAGTCAGGTTCAACCATTGATATTTCAAAACTTCGTCCCTGATGAAATTTTTGACAGTTGTCAAACTAACCCAGCACAATAACTGTATTGAATTTGACAGCTGTCACTTGACTGCAAACGAGAAAATATTGAAATTCACAGTTGTTTCCACAGGAATACCAAAATTTGAAGCACTATAGGCAGAATCACTGATTTCTCAAAAACTCTGAACGGTGCTGAAATTTTTGACAGCAGTCAAACTAACCTAGAACTATGATTGTGCTGAATTTCACAACTGTCATTTGGCTGCAACTGAAATTCGTGAAACATGCCTGAAATAGGCAGGTTCTTCACTCAGTTTTAACAGTAAATCACGCAGCTATTTGACATTTTCGAAAAAAACACTATACAGAGTGGTCAAAAGAGAATTTCAAGGGCTACAAACTGGTATATTGAACCACTCTGTAACTGTCAAAATAACGGAGTTATGGACTGTCAAATTGAAAACTGTCAAATTCAAACTTTACAGCAAACAACTCATTTTTAACAGTAAATAAGGCAGCTATTTGACATTTTAGAAAAAAAACACTATACAGGGTGGTCAAAAGAGAATTTCAAAGACTACAAATTGGTATATTGAATTACCCTGTGACTGTCAAAATAGCAGAGTTATGAGCTGTCAAAGTGAAAACTGTCAAATTCAAACTCTTCAGCGAACAACTCAGTTTTAACAGTAAATAACTCAGTTATTTGACATTTTAGAAAAAAACACTATAAAGGGTGGTCAAAAAAGAATTTCAAGAGCTACAAATTGGTATATTTAACCACCCTGTAACTGTCAAAATAGCAGAGTTATGGGCTGTCAAAGTGAAAACTGTCAAATTCAAACTTTACAGCAAACAACTCATTTTTAACAGTAAATAACGCAGCTATTTGACATTTTAGAAATAAACACTATACAGGGTGGTCAAAAGAGAATTTCAAAGACTACAAATTGGTATATTGAATTACCCTGTGACTGTCAAAATAGCAGAGTTATGGGCTGTCAAAGTGAAAACTGTCAAATTCAAACTTTACAACAAACCACTCAGTTTTAACAGAATAAAGCAGCTATTTAACATTTTAGAAAAAAACTCTATACAAGGTTGTCAAAAGAGAATTTCAATGGCTCCAAATTGGTATACTGAACCACCCTGTAACTGTCAAAATAACAGAGTTATGAACTGTCAAAGTGAAAGCTGTCAAATTCAAACTTTGCAACAAACCACTCAGTTTTAACAGTAAGTAACGCAGCTATTTGACATTTTCGAAAAAAACACTATACAGAGTGGTCAAAAGAGAATTTCAAGGGCTACAAACTGGTATATTGAACCACTCTGTAACTGTCAAAATAACGGAGTTATGGACTGTCAAAGTGAAAACTGTCAAATTCAAACTTTACAGCAAACAACTCATTTTTAACAGTAAATAACGCAGCTATTTGACATTTTAGTAAAAAAACACTATACAGAGTGGTCAAAAGAGAATTTCAAAGACTACAAATTGGTATATTGAATTACCCTGTGACTGTCAAAATAGCAGAGTTATGGGCTGTCAAAGTGAAAACTGTCAAATTCAAACTCTTCAGCGAACAACTCAGTTTTAAGAGTAAATAACTCAGTTATTTGACATTTTAGAAAAAAACACTATAAAGGGTGGTCAAAAAAGAATTTCAAGAGCTACAAATTGGTATATTTAACCACCCTGTAACTGTCAAAATAGCAGAGTTATGGGCTGTCAAAGTGAAAACTGTCAAATTCAAACTTTACAGCAAACAACTCATTTTTAACTGTAAATAACGCAGCTATTTGACATTTTAGAAATAAACACTATACAGGGTGGTCAAAAGAGAATTTCAAAGACTACAAATTGGTATATTGAATTACCCTGTGACTGTCAAAATAGCAGAGTTATGGGCTGTCAAAGTGAAAACTGTCAAATTCAAACTTTACAGCAAACAACTCATTTTTAACAGTAAATAACGCAGCTATTTGACAATTTAGAAAAAAACACTATAGAGGGTGATCAAAAGAGAATTTCAAGGGCTAAAAATTGGTATATTGAACTACCCTGTAACTGTCAAAATAACAGAGTTATTGTCAACACTATGGAGTTGTTTACAGGGTGATTCATTGAATTTTTAACATCCTCGTAACTTGTTGTGAAATATAAATTTTGTAGCTATTTGGGTGAACTTTATTCCTAGATCAGATCCATCAGTATACAGGGTGTCCCAAATAAGTTACCTGAGGTCGTTGTTTACTCTAGCCTCAGTGTGATTAGATGATAAAATGGCAACGATGCCTTCAGGGTTGGTAATTTGCACTTGAGTCAATTATCGAGTGAGTACCAGTTTCGACCTCGCAGCCATCATCAGTCAGGATTTCCATTTAGTTGCGGTTAAAGGCTGGAGGCTTAGATGGGTTCTAAATCAACATAGCGGCTTCTGATTTGCTTCGATTCTTAGAGAAGAAACGGTGGTAGTACCGAAAAGGAGCGTGGGCATTTTTATTGGTCGACAAAAAGTCGTTAAAGCGCATGAGAGAAAACGTAAGAATTAGTCGTAAAAATTCTCGAGAGAGGATTTTTTTTTTGTGTTGTGGTTCTAAACCGGAACTTGGTGATCGGCCACCTCGGTAGAAACCGCATTTTTATTTAATTATGGCGATGGCACCGACAATGGTCATAATTTATTTCTGTTTTTACTGTAAAGATGCTACTTTTTCTGGAATGTGGTCGGCCATATTGAGATTACGGCTAAATTCTCGGTACGGTGCAAACGAAAGGAATTTTTATCGATCTTGGAGCACAAACTTTTAATGGCGTTCGATTTCCCAAAGGGGGACTTCAGGGAATCAAATGCTCACCTTTTTCACCACCATCGTGATTCCGACCAGAATGGTTCGTTTGCTTTTTTCACCACTTTCAGGAAATCAGATCTCGTTAAGTTCCAATAAACGACAATTTCCCACGAACCAATTTCACTAATTTTCAAAATCAAAAATTACAGAAAAATTCAAATTATGTAAAATTTTAATCACTGATATTTCAAAAACTAGCGTCTCAAGACAGCATATCTACCGTTTTTGTAGTTCTTTTACCGTTCTCCTGTTTTTATTGTATATAATCTACCGTTTTTAAAATTACATTGTCATTATGTTGGTTGTGACACTTTTTATATACTTTTTCAGTTTATTGAATAAGAAATTTAATGAGGATTCTTAAAACATTTATTTTCTTACTCCAAATTATCCTCTAAAACCACGTGATGCCTGTCACTAATATCAAAATTTGACTAAAATTTGCAAGAACTACATTTTAACACAGTTTTCGAAACAAGACGATTTTTTGAAATTTATGGTACGGTTATTTTGAAAATTCTCACGTGACCGTCTAGCTAAATAGTGTTCTACAATCACGTGACAACTTTCATTAACATTAAAATTGTCAAACTGTGTTCAAAGATTGCAAAAATCAGGGTTTAGAAACGCTTTCTTGCATTATTTGATATAAAACGTGTTTCTGAGAATTATGACAGTTATTTTGACAATTGTCACGTGTCCGTCTAGCTAAATAGTCATCTACAATCACGTGACAACTGCCATTAACGTCAAAACTATCAAACTGTGTTCAAAAGTTGCAAAAATCAGGGCTTAGAAATGTTTTCTTGGAATATTTGATATAAAACGAGTTTTTGAGATTTAATACAGTTATTTTGACAATTGTCACGTGATCGTCTAGCTAAATAGTGTCCTACAAACACGTGACAACTGCCATTAATGTCAAAACTGTCAAGCTGTGATCAAAGGTTGCAAAAATCAGGGTTTAGAAACGCTTTCTTGCATTATTTGATATAAAACGTGTTTCTGAGAATTATGACAGTTATTTTGACAATTGTCACGTGTCCGTCTAGCTAAATAGTCATCTACAATCACGTGACAACTGCCATTAACGTCAAAACTATCAAACTGTGTTCAAAAGTTGCAAAAATCAGGGCTTAGAAATGTTTTCTTGGAATATTTGATATAAAACGAGTTTTTGAGATTTAATACAGTTATTTTGACAATTGTCACGTGATCGTCTAGCTAAATAGTGTCCTACAAACACGTGACAACTGCCATTAATGTCAAAACTGTCAAACTGTGATCAAAGGTTGCAAAAATCAGGGTTTAGAAACGCTTTCTTGCATTATTTGATATAAAACGTGTTTCTGAGAATTATGACAGTTATTTTGACAATTGTCACGTGACCGTCTAGCTAAATAGTCTCCTACAAACACGTGACAACTGCCATTAATGTCAAAACTGTCAAACTGTGATCAAAGGTTGCAAAAATCAGGGTTTAGAAACGCTTTCTTGCATTATTTGATATAAAACGTGTTTCTGAGAATTATGACAGTTATTTTGACAATTGTCACGTGATCGTCTAGCTAAATAGTGTCCTACAAACACGTGACAACTGCCATTAATGTCAAAACTGTCAAACTGTGATCAAAGGTTGCAAAAATCAGGGTTTAGAAACGCTTTCTTGCATTATTTGATATAAAACGTGTTTCTGAGAATTATGACAGTTATTTTGACAATTGTCACGGGACCGTCTAGCTAAATAGTGATCTACAATCACGCGACAAGTGCCATTAACGTCAAAACTGTCAAAGGTTGCAAAAATCAGGGCTTTGAAACGTTTTTTTGCAGTATTCGATACAAAGTGTTTTTGAGATTTAGATTTATGATTTTGACAATGGTCACGTGACTGCCTAGCTAAATTTTCTTTTAAAACCACGTGATATCAGACACTAATGTCAAAACTTAGAAAACAGTTATTAATGAAAAAAATACGGTTTTTATATTTATAGCATAAATTAATGATAAACATTTTTGAAAACTATTAAAAGACACCCTGTATAATAATGTAAAATGAATGAATTTGTTTTTATCTACCGTTATCTACTGTTAGTATATTTTTGTAAATGGGACAACCTGTATATTTTTACTATACTTAATCCATTTTTTTTGTTTTTAACTGATAACCCTTCTGGAGCAGAAGGAAAAATTGCCAAAATTGTTGACACGTGTTGATTTGACCCTAAATTACTCCCGTATTTGATAAGTTACGTCAAAATGTCATAGAAAACAAAAGATAGAGCAGATTTCAAGCTTCAGAAAAATATCCCACCATAAGTTGATTAATCACACCGTTTGACCGCTAGAGGGCGTCAAAGTTCCTTTACCACAAAATTACACATTTTTTGATCCTCGTTACTTTGACCCCTACTCTCTTATTTGACAAGTTATGGCAAAAATAAAAAAATTGACAAAATTGCATTTTTTTGCAAAAACGGCATTTTATCAATTTTTGAATGATTAGTTTTAGTTTTAAATTTTTTTGAAAAACAAAAAGTTGACAAAATACATTTTAGTAACATGCATACTGTTTCTATAAGAATTTAACACACTTCAGGTGTCAAAGCAAACCATCTGTCGGGTTCTAGGAACCGTTTGACCCATATTTTGAGGCAATGGCATGATGCACCACTGTATAATTTCCCAAAACGTGTGATTATTTTAGTGAAATCCAGGTCGGTACCCGGCAAAGTGCCAACTTCATTGTTCTCGCATTTCGGGTACCTTGTAAACGTGTAATTTGAAGGGAAAGTCGATAATACACATGCATTATGAATGAGATGGGGTACAAAGTAACTTAATGTTATTAATTTATGTCGGTTGACAAATTGAAAATCGATCGTGGAGACTTAATTGAATGCGGTCTTAATTAGCGCAGGATCGTCAACTTAACATTTTGCATTTATGGGTACCGAGCGTCCCATTCAAATACCAATCGTCCAATGAAATATTGTCTTTAAACAGTTGAGAGCCGTATAATTAATGGCAATTATTGTAATGAAATAATTGCGGATATTTGCCATAAATTGAAAAGTTCAAATCCACGTATAATTAGAAAGGCCGTTACGTAATCACTTGGGAATTATTTATACTGCTGGTGCTGATGTTTTCAGTACGGAATGTTTACTTACATTGTTGCTATTTGCATTTGCCATATACTTGCAAAATAAAAAAACTTCTATTTAATTAAATTTACCATTAAAAAATTATTTACCTAAAAAAAAATGGTTATCAATGAGAATCAATGCAATATTGAGCGACATTGATAATAGGAATTGAGATGGCCCAACATATTCCAAGAAAACGGTAAATTATCGAAAATTTTCTTTTACAAATATTCTCAGAAATTTGAATATTCCTTTTTAACGTGTATTGACAGGCTTATAGTCACCTGACAGCTGTCAAAACTCATGAAACACTTTCCTAGGAAACTGTAAAATGTCAAATAGTCGTAGTTTTTAAGGACAGACAGGGACAAAATTGCTTGTAAAACCCACTTGGAGTGAAAAAATTAAAGTTTTAAGCACATTTTTGGAATCCTCATTAAATTTTCTATTCAATAACCTAAAAAAAACTCTAAATATCGAGTACAGGCAGGGAGAAAAATGGTGTTAAAGTTTCAACTACCAAGAACACAGTTTTTAAGAACAGACAGGGACAAAATCGTCTGTAAAACCCAGTTAGAGTAAGAAAATGACAGTTTTAAGCACATTTTCGGAATCCTCATGAAAGTTTCTATTCCACAACCTGAGAAAAATCTTAAATATCAAGTACAGGCAGAGAAAAAAATGGTGTTAAAGTTTCAACTACCAGGAACACAGTTTTTGAGGACAGACTAGGACAAAATCGCTTGTAAAACCCAGTTGGAGTGAGAAAATGACAATTTTAAGCATAATTTCGGAATCCCCATGAAATATTCTATTCCATAACCTAAAAAGGCTCTAAAATCGAGTACAGGCAGAGAGAAAAGTGTTTTTAAAGTTTCCACTACCAGGGACACAGTTTTTAAGGACGTCTCTTTGCGGATTCACGCCGAAATTGGTTATTCGTAAAACTTTGTGGATTGACAGTTGTGACGTTAAATGACAGTTCAAGACGTTAAATTTGACAGTTGACAGTGTCACTTTGCAACGTAGCTTATAGTCACATATGACACTTGTTATAACTATCAAAACTTTTCCAGCAGTGAGATTAAATTATCAAATACAAAACAGTTGTACATTATATTTACACCTCTCGTTCTTGTCAGGCTATAGTTCGATAGAACAAAATTTGACAGTTGTGACGTTAGTGACGTATCAACGTGTTTACTAACGTCAGAACTGACATAGTAGCTGTAAACACAACTTACAAAATGCAGATCTTCAAACAAACACTTCTCTTTGGCATTTTATACCTTCAGGACACTGGTGGATTTTGACAGTTATGACAACTGTCACGTGACGTATGGAAAATATAAAAATGTTTCTTAGCGTCAGAACTGTCAAATTTGGCTAAATGGAGCTGTAAACACAACTTACAGTAAAATTCCTCGAAGCAATACTTCTATTTGGCATTCCATATCAAAGTGAGTTTTGACAGTTCTGACAGTTGTCACGTGACAAAAGAAAAGTATAAAATGGTTCTTTAACGTCAAATTCGGCTCCATGGAGATGTAAATACAACTTACAATGCCATTCCTTAACGAAACACTTTTATTTGTCATTTTATACTTTCAGGTCTGTGGTGAGTGAGTTTTGAGAGTTATGACAGCTGTCACGTGACAAAAGAAAAGTATGAAATGGTTCTTTAACGTGAAAACTGTCAAATTCGGCTCCATGGAGATGTAAATACAACTTACAATGCCATTCCTTATCGAAACACTTCTATTTGTCATTCCATATCAAAGTGAGTTTTGACAGTTCTGACAGTTGTCACGTGACAAAAGAAAAGTATAAAATGGTTCTTTAACATGAAAACTGTCAAATTTGGCTCCATGGAGCTGTAAATACAACTTACAACGCAAGTCCTCAAACAAACACCTCTATTTGACATTTTATACTTTCAGGTCACTGGTGAGTGAGTTCTGACAGTTATGACAGATGTCACGTGACAAAAGAAAAGTATGAAACTGCTTTTTAACGTGAAAACTGTCAAATTCGATTTCATGAAGCTGTAAATACAACTTACAATGCAATTTCTCAAACAAACACCTCTATTTGGCATTTTGTACTTTCAGGTCACTGGTGAGTGAGTTTTGACAGTTATGACAGTTGTCACGTGACAAAACAAAAGTCTAAAAGTGTTCTAAAAAGTCAAATTTGCTTGCATGAAGCTGTAAACACAACTTGCAGAGCAATTCCTCAACGAAACACTTCTATTTGGCTTTCAGGTCACTGATAGTGAGTTTGGACAGTTATGACAGCTGTCTGGTGATGTAAGAAAAGTATTAAAGTGTTCCTGAACGTTAGAACTGTGGAAATTTGGTACCATGGAGCTGTAAATACAACTTAGAGTACAATTCTACGAAGAAACACCTCTATTCTATAATTTTGTTTAAATTCTTATTTGCATTTTCTCCAACAATACATTTCTGGAAATGTTCCTTCTTTAATATGAATTACTAGCAAAACAGATGCGATTATTTATCTCAAAAACAACATAGAACACTCAACGCAGGTGTTTTGTTGTTTTTTTTTTTGGGTTAACTCCCATTTTGGGTTACATTAAAAATTTAAAATAGAATTTGTGGGTTCGTAATGTGCCGCCGCTAAAAATAAATTAACTGGTGAGCGTATTTATGAAAATTAGACTGGTGTGGGGGTCCCTGATGATGGTTGGGTGGGCGAAACACACGGGAAATGTCCTAAGGAGGTGGAGAGTAATGAACAATCATATAAATTAGTGTTAAACAGCTTTAAAGGCGGTTTACAGGACTTTCAATTATTAAGGTTGCTTTGATTGGTGCCCAGACAGCTGGGTCTAGAGTAGATCCACTCAGGTAGACAAAGAACCTTTTTTGTTACGTAATCTTACCATTAGGTTTGGAATTTCTTACCTGACTTTTACCTACTTATTATACTTTATCATTGTCAGATAAATAGTTTTTTTGTCGGTGGAAATTAAAACTGGTAAAATTACGGTCAACCGAATGAAACAAACAAGCCAAACTAGTTCATAATACCGAAGCGTGATGGAATTGACCTACTATTTTACTATACACTATACTATTCACTATCATTAGCCAATCTTGGCGCTAACGAGCCGTTTTGTGAATGGAATTGTTTGCGTAAATCGGGCTTTGGCCTGTCCAACTTGAGAAAAAATCCTTTTCCTCTCAACATTTCCAATCTGGTTTGGCATTTTAATGAGTCAATTAATATGGTTCCCAGGCTTATTTACACATAAACTTCCATTAGGTTTCTTTTTATCTAGGGAATTTTAGGGTCGTATCGTAGATTATACGGGTTTCAACTGTCCGAGTACCCGTGATAATCATCTCGGTTCCACGTTCGGTACCACTTGTAACTAGCAACGTTGTCAGTTTAAAAAAAAACCCAAATGTTTACTGTAAAAGTTTGACTCTAAATATCTCCAAACAATTTTTTTTCACTGTAGCATATGTGGTGCCAGAAAACCAAAAAATATACAGGGTGTTTTATTGATGAAACTACAAAGTTTCATGCACAAGCTGCGTTGAACTGTATTGTTAAATATCTAAGAAACAGTACGTTATTAGTATAGAACATTATTTAAAGTTGATTGTAGATTTAAAAAAATAGAGTCACACTAAAATATACAGGATGTCCTATTTATTAAACACACTTTTCTTTAATAATTTTTAAAAAATGACAAATATGAAAGTTATAATCCACGACCTGAAGATTTTACAGGATTTTTTAAAATACCGGGTGAATCAAAAAAGCTATATGACAGTTATGTTTTTCTTAAAAGGATATCCTATATTATTCGATATTCTGATTCCGATTTGCAATATTTTCCATATTTAATGTTATATACCTAAGATCAACACTTTTCAAACCTTGGAGCTGGCCAGCAAATAGTCCCGACCTAACACCATTGACAAACTAGCTAAAAACGAGAATCGATTTTGACGCCCCCTAGCGGCTAAACGGGGCAACTTAGCTGTGCCCGCTCAACGTCACGTGATACCCCCATTCATTAGCTTTCTTTTGTTGTGCGGTGGTTTTATACAGGGTGTTTCAAATAAGCGAGTTATAGACGATTTTCTGGAAAAGTGCACGAAAATTTAGTCTAAATTAGGGATTTTTTGGACCTACTATACTAACGGCACGGATTTTGGATTTTGCTCAATCAAAGTGACTTTTTGATTAATTTTAACCTGGGGAACACAAATCTAACGTCCATTTTGCTCTAACTGGCACCGTTTTGGAGATGACCTTAAAATTATGTTAATTTTAACACTTTTTAGGGCGTGGCACCCTTGCAAAATGACATTTTGACAAATGACGCTTTACGTCATTTTTGTATTATTAACGTGAAGGTATTTAGACAGTTGAGGTTAACTTAAAAAATAAAAAAATTTCTGAAAAAAATCAGAAGGTATCACCCTCGAAATTTCTTGACAATTCTAGATTTTAATTTTTCAAAGTCAAACGATGCATGATACCAAAAAGTGTAAAGAAGGTAAAAGTTGCATCCCATCTAGATGCATTTGTGGTACAAATTTCAGACCTCTAATCTGAAACCTTCCTGAGATATTGAGCAAAAACTGCAAAAAACGAGAATCATCAATTTTGACGCCCTCTAGCAACTAAACGGGGCAACTTAGCCGTACCCGCTCAACGTCACGTGATAGCTCCATTCATTAACTACCTACGATCATATGATATGTCTACGAAATGTTTCAAAGAATCAATTAATTTTTCAAAAAAATGCACCGACATTTTCTTCAAATGAAGAGTTATCTTGGCCTACTATACTGACCGCCACCATAGTAAATTTAGACGAGTCAAGGTGACCATTTTAACTAATTTTGTCATGGAGAACACGAATCCGGTGTCCGTTTTGCTGTAACCGACGCCATTTTGTCATTGACTTTAAAATCAGGGCATTTTTCTAGTTATCTATCCATCTATCTAAAGCAAATCATATGTGGTTGTCATACATCACTGAATTCAGAATAAAATGCTGTATTTGATCGTGTAAAAATCCAATATGGCGTCCATCGTATAGCTGATCAAAAGTGGCAATAAAAATGTTTTCTCGGTTTTGCGATATCTCTGCAAATAAGGTTAGAAATAACGAAAAACCCAAAAAAATCAAAATTTCATGTTTGTGTCACTAAATTCTACTTTTTTTCTCTACAATCTGACGTAAACTGTTTGACAAATATTTGACAAAACATGTCACTGTCATTTGTCACTTTTCATTTTTCTGACATGACAGCCAACGTCAGTTTTTTAAATTATGGGGTATAGCAGGCCGTGGCAGAGTGTCAAAAATTCTATTACGTCACTGTTCCTCTAATTCACTATTTCTGGCAGAAACTGATTTTCTTGGCAAACTGGACAAGATATCTCAGCCTGAAGAAGGCTGCAACTGAAAATATTGAAAAAACATTCTAAACTTTAGCCTAACAGCTGGTACTCGAGCGAAGGAGTTTAGAACTTAAGAGACTATATAATTTTCTAGTGTTTGGCTACGTCAATCCAGTTTTTTTCTGTTCTTTTTTAAAGTGCTTTTGACATATTTTCAATTTGTTCTAATCAATCCCTTCTCACCGGATGTTTTCCTAGCTAAATCAACGGTAATCACAATAGGAAACAGGAATTTTAAATATGTGTGTAAGCACTTATAGTAGAACAATAATACTAATTATTATTTTTTCTACTGTTTTCAATTAGTGGATTGCCAAAAATTTCTGATAAGAAATTTTTGCAAATTGGATATAATAACTCACACTTTAACCGTTTTTGAGACATTTGTGTGGGTGAAACAGTGAATGACCATGCCGGACTATTATCATGGTAGAAACCTTGTTTTTTTTTGTGATTTTTTGGTTTTTATTGGGTTTTTCTGGTTGTTCAGGGGATTTGCCTCCAGCGATGGACGGAAATTTGGCCAGGCTGTCTAAGAAACTTTCCTTAGCAAGTCCAGAGTTGCCCCACCACATAAAAGATCCAAATGCACCAAAAGACCGGTTCAATCTAGTGTTGATTGTGGTGTCCATTATGGGTTTGATGAGCATGTTGCCTGCATCTTACTTCACCACAGCCAATGAGGTAATTCGGTTAACTTTTCATGATAACCTCCAGTTAACCTTACTTTTTACAGTATTGGATGTACAAATTCAGGAACGTGTCCCTAAACACGACAAACGCAGACGAACGGACTTATTTACAGAAAAATTTCGTTTCTTTGACTGGTATTTACAACTCAATTCCCTCAATTTTCACCAATTTGTTATCCACCTTTGTCGCCCACAAAATATCACCAAAACTACGTATTTTGTCGTTGATGTCGTTGCATATAGGCGTTTTCGGATCTTTGGTGGTGTTTGCCTGCATCGATACTGATGACTGTAAGTTCGACGAAACGTTGTCTGTTTTACAAACTGATGTAAGTTTCGTTTTAGGGCAGTATGCGTTTTTTGACATTACCGTCGTCTCTATGGTACTGGTGATCTGTAAGTATTCACAGTTTTGTCAATCTTTGACAGTTTCAAAGTGATCCAATATGTCAATTAGAAATTCTGCTTTTTTTTGCTATTGACCACCCTGTACAGTGCCTAAAGCAGAGTTGTGAAACTACACTGAATTAAGAATTTCAGTTTCCACTTGACTTTGATTATTTTGATAGCAGACAGGGTGATTCAATATATCGATTTGCATTATTATGTAACGTAACCAATTTTCAAAATTTCATCTCTAGGTCACGTGACAAAATTTCCAGACATTGTCATTTTAGATTTTTTAGGTCACGTGACCATACAGCCAACTGCCATTTTAAATAATTTAAATAACGTGACAGTTTTTCAAGTGTTGCACTGCCATTAGAAGAACTTTGAAAAAAGTGACTGAATACAGGTTCAACTGACGTGGCATGAGTATTTGGGCAGTTACGGACCTGAAGTTTTCACTGGGAACCAGTAAATTAAACCTAAAAGACAGGGACGTACTTCACAATATTCAGAAAAAATTCTAAATTTAATTAAACCACAGTAACCATGAAGAAAATTACAGAAAACAGGTTAAACTGACATGAAACACAATTTGTTTGTTCATTTGAGTATTTGGGCAGTTACGGACCTGAAATTTTCACTGGGGACTAGTAAATTAAACCTAAAAGACAGGGACGTACCTCACAATATTCAGAAAAAATTCAAAATTTAATTAAATCACACTAACCATGAAGAAAATGACAGAAAACAGGTTCAACTGACATGAAACACAATTTGTTTGTTCATTTGAGTATTTGGGCAGTTACGGACCTGAAATTTTCACTCGGGACCAGTAAATTAAACCTAAAAGACCGGGACGTACTTCACAGTATTCAAAAAAAATTCTAAATTTAGTTAAACCACACTAACCATGAAGAAAATGACAGAAAACAGGTTCAACTGATTTGAAACACAATTTGTTTGTTCATTTGAGTATTTGGGCAGTTACGGACCTGAAATTTTCACTGGGGACCAGTAAATTAAACCTGAAAGACAGGGACGTACTTCATAATATTCAAAAAAAATTCTAAATTTAGTTAAACCACACTAACCATGAAGAAAATGACAGAAAACAGGTTTAACTGACTTGAAACACAATTTGTTTGTTCATTTGAGTATTTATGTAGTTACGGACCTGAGATTTTCACTGGGAACTAGTAAATTAAACCTAAAAGACAGGGACGTACTTCATAATATTCACAAAAAGTTCTAAATTTAGTTAAACCACAGTAATCATGAAGAAAAGACAGAAAGCAGGTTCAACTGACATGAAATACAATTTGTTTGTTCATTTGAGTATTTGGGCAGTTACGGACCTGAAATTTTCACTGTGGACCAGTAAATTAAACCTAAAAGACAGGGACGTACTTCACAATAATCAGAGAAAATTCTAAATTTAATTAAACCACAGTAACCATGAAGAAAATGACAGAAAACAGGTTAAACTGACATTAAACACAATTTGTTTGTTCATTTGAGTATTTGGGCAGTTACGGACCTGAAATTTTCACTCGGGACCAGTAAATTAAACCTAAAAGACCGGGACGTACTTCACAATAATCAGAGAAAATTCTAAATTTAATTAAACCACAGTAACCATGAAGAAAATGACAGAAAACAGGTTAAACTGACATGAAACACAATTTCTTTGTTCATTTGAGTATTTGGGCAGTTACGGACCTGAAATTTTCACTCGGGACCAGTAAATTAAACCTGAAAGACAGGGATGTACTTCACAGTATTCAAACAAAATTCTAAATTTAGTTAAACCACACTAACCATGAAGAAAATGACAGAAAACAGGTTCAACTGACTTGAAACACAATTTGTTTGTTCATTTGAGTATTTAGGTAGTTACGGACCTGAAATTTTCACTGGGGACTAGTAAATTAAACCTAAAAGACAGGGACGTACTTCACAATATTCACAAAAAGTTCTAAATTTAGTTAAACCACAGTAACCATGAAGAAAAAGACAGGCAGACATTTCTTTAATAATTTGGGCATTTGGGCAGTTACGGACCTATAGATTTTTAGAAGCAGCTGAGTTTTCCCTTACAATTTCCTTTTTTATCTCATAAGTTTCAGCTTAAGCTGCATTTTCTAACTTTGCTATTCTATAATATGTCATTGTTTGGAATTTGTTTTTGTAAAATCAAATTATTTATCTAAAATTGCCACTCAAAACGTGAGAAACACTTGAGGAACCACTTTTGGGTACTAAACATGTTATTTCGATTGTTTACAGCTTCAATGCAATTGGTGGGAGGTGCACTGTTCAATTTGTTCACCAAACTACCACCAAGCTATATCAGAGGGTTCTTGGTTGGTCAGGGGTGTGCCACCATCTTCACGGCCACCTTAAGATTGGTTTCCATTGCCATTTTGCCCTCCACCACTGGTTCCGCCATTATATACTTCACTTGTGGTGTGATTGTTGTATTTTTGACCACCCTGTCAGCGGCCTGGGCCATGAACACGAATTTCTTCAAGTAACTGTCCAAACCAAGTGAATTTCTTTTTATTACATGGTGGTTATCCTAGGTACCATACTTGTGACTATAAGGAGGAGAAAAAGGAACCATTTAGGAATGCTGGGGACTTTTGGGGTACTTTGAAGATGATTTGGCCTATGTTGCTTCTGGGGGTGATTATGTTTATGTTTCCCTTACCTTCCATATACAACCTGGTGGTTTCTGAAAACTACGGGGATGATGGTACCACCTGGGGCAGTAAGTACTTAATTTAATAATATAGTTTGACAGAAAAACAGTCTGATTGCTTTCAGATAAGTACTTCGTAACCGTTTGCACTTTCTGGATCCCCGCTTTTTTTAACGTCTTCGGACGGGTGATTTACAATAAACTCAACTGGGTTGGTACCACTTCAGTACCATAATCTTTCAGTATGTTTTTGAATGGGAAATTTTCAGGACTGGCCTGTCACCATTTTGATACTGTTCACCTTCGGGTACCAGGTGGTCTTCTTCGTTTTGATTGTTTTGTGCAATGCCAGACCCAGAACCCATTTGCCGGTACTGTTACCCGACGATTGGCAGTACGCCATCGTAATGGCGATCTACGCTTTTTTGAGCGGTTTCACCGCCAATATGACAACAATTATTACCATAAAGTAGGCCTTGAAATAACTCAAAAAATTTGTTTTTTAATTTTTATTTTTTTTTACAGGTTGGTACCCCAAAATCGTGCCGAATTCGCTATGATGCTCATCTTTTTAAGTGGCAGTATTCTTATGTTGGCTTTCTCACCCTTAGGGCTGCTGGCTGTCAAAATGCTTTAAAAGATCTTTTGAAGAATATATTCTTCACCCTGTATATAGAGTAGGTGTATCAAACTAGTATAGGATGGATGTTTTTTTTTTGTACTTGAATAAATTATTTTGTTTTGATGTTTGTTTTGCTTTTAAGAGCCTCCTTAAGGTCAAAAATTGACTGGATGCACTAATGTTTTTTTTTTTTTAAACAACTTCAATTTGACGGAGCGTAGCTCCGTTATTTAAGTAGCTTTTTTTAAGTTTCCGAGATATTTAAGGACAAAAACCAAAAAAAAAAAAGTTGTAAAAAAATTACTTTTTTCAATTTTTAACCTCAAAAATGGATTCCCCGACCCCGATTTAGTCGAAAACGACCTACAACCCAAAAATACCCAAAAATTGGTCCGAAACATGATAAATGTTGTGGCAACATGATAAGTTAATGTTTACTCAAGTAAATTTCGGTTTAAATGCACTGAAACTGGTTTAAACACAATTCCTACACGATTAAAGTGTTTTACTGGGGTTTTGTAATGTTTTCAACATGATAAATGTTGCCTTTCAACCGGATAAATTATCATGTCTACTTAAAAAAACAGGTTTGGTGCACTCACGGGTTTTTGCCCTGTAACTCCTTAAGGAGACCCTTAAGGGCGAAAACCCCTTAACACAATTTTGTAGAGAATTAAATTTCCTACAACTTCCTTTATTTACGCTTTTTTGTAGCTACTTAAATAACGGAGCTACGCTCCGTCAAAATGGAGTTTGTCTTAAAAAAACCACTTTGGTGCTCCCAGTCACTTTTTTGCCGTGTAACTCCTTAAGGAGGCCCTTAAGGACCAAAACCCCTTAATACAATGTTGTAGATAATTAAATTTCCTACAATTTCCTTTATTTACACTTTTTTTGTATCTCCTTAAATAACGGAGCTGCGCTCCGTCAAAATGGAGTTAGTTGAGAAAAAGCAGTTTTGTGACACTTTAAAGGAATTTCCTCTACTTGAGTTGGTTTAAAGGGATATTTAATGGTTTCAATTGTGTAATTTACTACAAAAAAGCCGTTTTGTTATAAATGGTAGTGGATATCTGCGAAAATCCTAAATCACCCCCTCACCTCCCTTGGAAAAGGTGCCAAAAAATCTACCTGCAATCTTTGGGAACCAAATTTCAGGGTTTACATTTGTTTGGGTTCAATTTTGTTACCGGGCGATCAAAAGAGGACACTTTGGGCTACAAAACGGTAAAAAATGCAACCCTGTAGCTCTACAAATAATAAAAAGTTGTAGGGAATTTCATTCTCTACAAGATTGTGTTAAGGTGTTTTTGCCCTTAAGGGCCTCCTTAAGGAGTTACAAGGCCTCAAAGTAACTGGATGCACCAAACTGTTTTTTTTTAAATAACTCCAATTTGACGGAGCGTAGCTCCGTTATTTAAGAAGCTACAAAAAAGTGTAAAAAATTAAAGTTGTAGGGAATTTCATTCTCTACAAGATTATATTAAGGTGTTTTTGCCCTTAAGGGTCTCCTTAAGGAGTTACAAGGCCTAAAAGTACCTGGATGCTCCAAACTGAAAATTTTCGATTTTAAAATGTTGTCAAAGTAAAAAATATTTAAAAAATTAAACTACAACTAAATGACACAATAATTTGACATTTTTGCTTTAAACACTGAGTAGTCAAAAGGGCATTTAAAAGGCTTTAAATGATACATTGAATCACCCTGTAACTGAATAATGTCACGTGACCTGAGAAAACTTCAAAATGGCAGTTCAAATGGTTGGAAAATGTTCACATAATTTGAAAACAATTTGAAATGATTGAAAATTTTATCACGTGATCTGAATAATTCAAAATGGCAGTTAAAACTTTTGAAAAATTGTCATGTGACCAAAAAAAAAAAAATTTAAATGACAGTTAAAATGTTGAAAATTTGTTATGAGTAGGATGTTTGAAAATTTGATCACGTGACCTAAAAAATCCTAAATCATGTGACCAAAAAAAAAATGATGCAAAAAAGAGCTACAAATTGATATACTGAATCTCACTGTAACTGTCAAAATAACCAAGTTATGGGTGACAATAGAGATCCTGTCAAATTTAGTTAAACTTGTTTTTAACATTGAATTACTCGGTTATTTGACATGTTTATTGTAGACCGTGTATAGGGTGGTCAAAAGAGGATTTCAAGGGTTACAAAATGGTGTTTTGAACCACTTTATAACTGTCAAAATATGTTAGAATCAACAAAGCTCTTTAAATCACTATACAGGGTCGTTAAGAAAAGTTAATTCAGTAAAATTAGCATCATTGCACACATTTTTGAATATCTCGGAAAAGATGACTTTGGACATTTAACGTCGTTTAAGGCGTTTATTAAACAGAGACGGAATACCAGAAATGTGAAAAATTCTGTAGCAGTTCGAGTATTCGAGGCACTTAGGGCACAATCGACGATTACATTACGGCAGTCTATTAAAGTCGCATTATCTTGTCGTAAAGGCAAAACTATGCGGATTAGATGGGCCGCTTTACAACATACTTCCTCATCAAGGGCGGTTACAAGGAATGGCTGGGTGTGATACGGCCTTTTAGTGCCCGTATACTGTATATCAAATTTTTTCATCAAAAAATGCTTTAAAATATAATTCACTGAATTTTAATCGAATTTATTCCATACTTTATGGACACACTGTATAACATCCTATTGTAGCCTAATATAAGAAAAACTTAGTGACGTAATTATATACAGAGTGTCCTGTTTGAAAAAGTAACTTTCATGGCATTGAAGACAAACAAAAAACTTTTTGATTGTTAACTGTCTATATCTCCAAAACTGTTCACTTTTAGTACATAAAATGTAGAATCAAATGACAGTTTTGAGTTGGCAGAATTTAATGAAATAATATACAGGGGGTGTCAATTTAAGCAAACCAGTGACGTAATAATATACAGGGTGTCCTGTTTGAAAAAGTAACTTTCATGGCATTGAAGACAAACAAAACATTTTTTGTTTGTTAACTGTCCATATCTCCAAAACTGTTCACTTTTAGTACATAAAATGCAGAGTCAAATGGCAATGGTTTTGAGTTGGCAGAATTTAATGAAATAATATACAGGGGGTGTCAATTTAAGCAAACCACAATAATAGTGGGAAATTAGGTTAGTGAACATGGGAAATTCCATAATAAACGAAAAATTGGGTGGCATTTCTGTTGCGGTCGAACAACATTGTAAACCGGTCGGTCATTTAAAGGCAGTACCTTAATTTGTATCGTTATATAGTACCAGACAGGTTCAACAACTTAAAAATAATATACGGACACACAAAGAGACAGAGACAGACGCTGTGGGAATTGTTTAGTCGGTTTGCAATTTCAATTTGAAACTTTTTCCGTCTTTTTCTAACCGAATAGTGCGAACGAGTTAATTAACCATCTTCCTGTTGATTGGCAATAAAGATACCCCAGAAGTGCGACTCCTAGCTAACTTCCTCGGGTGTAATTGGCTTAATTTTAATCTCGGACCGGTAAAACCGAGTTTTAGATTGTTATCGAATAATTACCCGCATCTCGACAATTATTGGACCTTTTGTAATTAAAACTGTTCAAAATTGGTGGTTTAAGTTAACTGGGAGTTATGAAGACAAAGCCTTAACAGCTTCAGTACTTTGAGCCCTAGGACCCCTAGGTATAAGGGGTCTATTTTTTACTGCTTTTTACAGAAAATTCAAAATGGCGGCCTGGAACGCAATTTTGTCTGTCATTTTTTGAAACTACGCAATATTTCCTTTAAAATAAGGTGCAAGTCAATATTTTGACAGAAAATTCAAAATGGCGGCCTGCGGCGCCATTTTGTCTATCATTTCTAGAAACTACGTGAAATTTCCTTTAAAATGAGGTGCAAGTCAATATTTCGACAGAAAATTCAAAATGGCAGCCTGGGACGCCATTTTGTCTATAGTTTCTAGAAACTACGTGAAATTTCCTTTAAAATGAGGTGCAAGTCAATATTTTGACAGAAAATTCAAAATGGCGGCCTGCGGCGCCATTTTGTCTATCATTTCTAGAAACTACGTGAAATTTCCTTTAAAATGAGGTGCAAGTCAATATTTCGACAGAAAATTCAAAATGGCAGCCTGGGACGCCATTTTGTCTATAGTTTCTAGAAACTACGTGAAATTTCCTTTAAAATGAGGTGCAAGTCAATATTTTGACAGAAAATTCAAAATGGCAGCCTTGGACGCCATTTTGTCTGTCATTTCTTGAAACTACGCAATATTTCCTTTAAAATAAGGTGCAAGTCAACATTTTGACAGGAAATTCAAAATGGCGGCCTGGGACGCCATTTTGTCTGTCATTTCTAGAAACTACGTGAAATTTTCTTTAAAATGAGGTGCAAGTCAATATTTTGACAGAAAATTCAAAATGGCGGCCTGGAAGGCAATTTTGTCTGTCATTTCTTGAAACTACGCAATATTTCCTTTAAAATAAGGTACAAGTCAATATTTTGACAGAAAACTCAAAATGGCGGCCTGTGGCGCCATTTTGTCTGTCATTTCTTGAAACTACGCAATATTTCCTTTAAAATAAGGTGCAAGTCAATTTTTTGACAGAAAACTGAAAATGGCGGCCTGGAAGGCAATTTTGTCTGTCATT
The DNA here is from genome assembly GCF_016097725.1 of Ips typographus. Lineage (NCBI taxonomy): Eukaryota > Metazoa > Arthropoda > Insecta > Coleoptera > Curculionidae > Ips > Ips typographus. Next base: position 2,068,120 of record NC_138434.1, on the reverse strand, counting down.
TCTAGAAACTACGTGAAATTTCCTTTAAAATGAGATGCAAGTTAATATTTTGACAGAAAATTCAAAATGGCGGCCTGGAACCGTAAAAAATACAACTTTTTGATTTGTCAAGTTACAGTTGACGTCTCGGTGTCATTTTATGTTAAAATTTCCCGGAAAAGACGCTGGTGCAGTCGGTTTTTTCATATCTCAAAAACTAACAGAGTTAGACCTAAAATTTAACATTTTAATCATTTCTTTGCCAGGAACTCGGCTGGATTAAGCGATACATGAAATCTGACTAAAAAATATTTACAATAATAATATGTGATTATGGTAAAGGAAATTTGACGCCCTCTAGCGGCCAAATGGTGTTATCAATCAACTTATGTGGGGATATTTTTAGAAAGCTTGAAATCTGCTCTATCTTTTGTTTTCTATGACATTTTGACGTAACTTGTCAAATAAGGGAGTAATCTAGGGTCAAAGCAACGAGTGTCACAAAATATATGATGTTATGGTGACAGAATTTTAACGTCCTCTAGCGGCCAAACGGTGTTACCAATCAACTCATGTGGGGATATTTTTAGAAAGCTTGAGATCTGCTCTATCTTTCCTTTTCTATGACATTTTGACGTACCTTGTCAAGTAAGGGAACAATTTAGGGTCAAAGCAACGAGTGTCACAAAATATGTGATTTTATGGTGAAAAAACTTTCACGCCCTCTAGCGGGCAAACGGTGTTATCAATCAACTCAAATGGGGATATTTTTGGAAAGCTTGAAATTTGCTCTATCTTTTGTTTTCCATGACATTTTGACGTAGATTATCAAGTAAGGGAGTAATTTAGGGTCAAAGCAACGTGTGTTAAAAAATATGCTATTTTTACAAAAAGTGCAATTTTGGTAATATTTTATTTTTTTTCTAGAAGGGTTGCAATGCACAGCAAAGGGCATATTTATATCAAAGGACCTTAAATTAGGTGAAATAAGTAAAAAAAAGCACTTCAGTAAGGGAGTTACTCAAAAGCGTAAGTTTAACACAGCGTAGCTCCGTTATTTGAGAAGTTGCAGAAAAGTGTGAATTAGAGAGTTGTAGGGAATTTCATTCTCTAGAATGCCCTAAAGGGTCGTTTAAGGGAGTTTCAGGGAGAAAACTGCCTGCAATGCACTCAAGTATTTCAGTAACTCCATAGAGTAGGCTCAAACGAGTGTAGCTGCGTTATTTGAGGAGCTACAGAAAAAGTATAAACTAGGAAGTTGTAGGGAATTTTCCGCTTCACAAAATGGCTTCAAATTATTGTTGCCCTAACAGGTCTTTAAGGGAGTTACAGTCCGAAATCTGTCTGCAATGCAGCTCAAAGCTCAATTTGTATTTTGCCACTACAATCTACTGTATAATTCACTCAATTCTCGAGTAGAAACGAGATATCAGAATGGCCGCAATTTCCACCTTATATACGGTTGTTATAACTTATTTTATACATATTAACATAGTTGGATTCAATGAATGCGACCGTAAAAGCTTGTGTAGATCGGCCTGGAATATTATTTTATGGGTTTTAAATAAAATTATCGTCTTGGATGGCTAGAATCGCCATAAACAAGAAAGCCTTTTCGTGTTTTTAGTACTTGAATGTGTCCGCTTTCGAACGGGTCAATAAATCGATTTAGAATCCAAGAAATCTAGCAAAGGAGTGTTTAAATATCCAAGAAAATGTTTAAATCAATCAATAATCAATGGAACATCCAGTATATCTGTGCTAAATTAGTAGTCAAATTTTGGAAAAAGTGTTTCATGTGAATTAGTTTGTATACGCACACACAGTTCAAAGTAAACCAACATTCAACCCTTTAGGAACTTAAAAGTGCACACAAAGGGTTCCTTAGCATGTTTTTGAGCCCTTTTTAGGGCTGATTTGCATACCGCTGGCTTTACCTTGAATTCTCCCACGGGATTTCAGGTCCACCTGGACTTTTTGTTCTCTGTCAATTCATTCATCATTACGTTATATACCCTCCCGGTTGATTTGCATGTTTTTTTTCTCTTTCCAAGTCGATCGAAAGGGAACCGTATTCTATCGTTCCACATCAATTCAAGGTTGCCAAGATCAAATATGGCGTAGGAGGCTCGACTTTAACTTTCTAAATTATTCGACGTAACGTTTGACGTATCATTGTTATTGTAATGGGTTGCCACTTACGAAACCCAGTACCATTCAATGGTGGTTTTAGGAGTTGTCAAACCGCGCAACTCCTGATGAACCGATCATGACGAAACTTGCTGCACTAATACAACACGTACTTTCGTTTAACAATCCTTAAAATTTCAATTTTTTTGTCTTATCCTGTGTAAACAAGGTTAAGTTTTAGTTAAAGTTGAAATTAGCATTTTTATGGTCACGTGATTTTTAAAACGTTATCCTGCATGTCACGTGACGCGTTTTCAATCATCAAATTCAAATTTGAACGTTTATGTGATTGTTTTCAATCATCCAATACACGTGTAAAATTTACGTGGCAATTTTGACGGTCACAATAGAATCCTAACGATCACGTGACTGTTTTTAAAGATAAAATGACATTCCTAAGGTCATATGACTGTTTTTAACGTTCAAATGGAATCCTGAATATCACGTTACTCGTTTTAAGGTTAAAATTGCATTACAAGTGATTTTTTTTGCCCAAAATGGTATTTAAACGATTACGTGACCGTTTTTTTGTTTAAACCGATATTCTTAAGGTCACGTGACTGTATTCAATTATAAAATTTAATTTTAAAAGTCACGTGGCCATTTTTAAAGTTATTGTGCATGTAAAATAGCTATTTTCAAGCATCGAATACAAATTTCATAGATTACGTGGCTATTTTTACGATCACAATGGAATACTAACGATCACGTGACTGTTTTTAAAAATAAAATGACATTTCTAAGGTCACATGACTGTTTTTAACGTTCAATTGGAATCCTGAATGTCACGTGACCTGTTTTAAGGTTAAAATTACATTCCAAGTGACTTTTTTTGCCCAAAATGATATTTAAAGGATTACGTGACCGTTTTTATGGTTAAACTGATATTCTTAAGATTACGTGACTGTTTTTAAAGATAAAATGACATTTCTAAGGTCATATGACTGTTTTTAACGTTCAAATGGAATCCTGAATGTCACATGACCCGTTTTAAGGTTAAAATTGCATTACAAGTGATTTTTTTTGCCCAAAATGGTATTTAAACGATTACGTGACCGTTTTTTTTGTTTAAACCGATATTCTTAAGGTCACGTGACTGTATTCAATTATAAAATTTAATTTGCAAAGGTTACGTGACCATTTTTAAAGTTATCGTGCATTTAAAGTGACTATTTTCCAGCATCGAATACAAATTTCATAGATTACGTGGCTATTTTTACGATCACAATAGAATACTAACGATCACGTGACTGTTTTTAAAAATAAAATGACATTTCTAAGGTCACATGACTGTTTTTAACGTTTAATTGGAATCCTGAATGTCACGTGACCCGTTTTAAGGTTAAAATTACATTCCAAGTGACTTTTTTTGCCCAAAATGATATTTAAAGGATTACGTGACCGTTTTTATGGTTAAACTGATATTCTTAAGATTACGTGACTGTTTTTAAAGATAAAATGACATTTCTAAGGTCATATGACTGTTTTTAACGTTCAAATGGAATCCTGAATGTCATGTGACCCGTTTTAAGGTAAAAATTACATTCCAAGTGAATTTTTTTGTCCAAAATGATATTTAAAGGATTATGTGACCGTTTTTATGTTTAAACCGAAATTCTGATGGTCACGTGACTGTATTCAATTATAAAATTTAATCAAAAGTCACGTGACCATTTTTCAAGTTATCGTGCATGTAAAGTGACTATTTTCAAGCATCCAATACAAATTTCATAGATTACGTGGCTATTTTTAAGGTCACCATGGAATGCTAAAAGTCACGTGACTGTTTTTAAAGATAAAAAATGACATTTCTAAGGTCACATGACTGTTTTTAACGTTTAAATGGAATGCTGAATGTCACGTGATCCATTTTAAAGTTAAAATTACATTCCAGATGATTTTTTTTGCCAAAATGGTACTTAAACGATTACGTGACCGTTTTCATGTTTAAACAGATATTCTTAAGATCACGTGACTGTTTTTAAAGATAAAATGACGTTCCTAAGGTCACATGACTGTTTTTAACGTTTAAATGGAATCCTGAATGTCACGTAACCCGTTTTAAGGTTAAAATTACATTCCAAGTGATTTTTTTTGCCAAAATGGTATTTAAAGGATTACGTGACCGTTTTTATGTTTAAACTGATATTTTTAAAGTCACGTGACTGTATTTAATTGTAAAATTTATTTTAAAATTCACGTGACCATTTTTAAAGTCATCGTGCATGTAAAGTGACTATTTTCAAGCATCGAATACAAATTTCATAGATTACGTGGCTATTTTTAAGGTCACAATGGAATGCTAACGATCACGTGACTGTTTTTAAAAATAAAATGACATTTCTAAGGTCACATGACTGTTTTTAACGTTTAAATGGAATCCTGAATGTCACGTGACCCGTTTCAAGGTTAAAATTACCTTCCAAGTGATTTTTTTTGCCAAAATGGTATTTAAAGGATTACGTGACCGTTTTTATGTTTAAACTGATATTTTTAAGGTCACGTGACTGTATTTAATTTATTTTAAAATTCATGTGACCATTTTTAAAGTCATCGTGCATGTAAAGTGACTATTTTCAAGCAGCGAATACAAATTTCATAGATTACGTGGCTATTTTTAAGGTTACAATGGAATGCTAAAAGTCACGTGACTGTTTTTAAAGATAAAATGAAATTCTTAAGGTCACATGACTGTTCAATATACAAAATAGGATCCTAAGAAAGTTGGTTATTGAAATTATTTGATTTATTAAAAAGCAGTAATTAAAAAATTTAATTTAATAAAACTTTTAAAAAATTATATATTTTTTCTTTTATTATTAAATTAAATTCTTAATTTGAGCGAAATTTTTGTGTACTTTTTCCAAAAAATGTCCATAACTTGCTTTTATTTGACAGTTGACGACCAAAAGTGATTGAAGTGAAAAGATAGGTCAGGTCGTAAGCTTTCCAAAAATATGCTCATTTAAGTTAATCGGTTGCACCGTTTGGCCGCTAGAAGGCGTCAAAGTCAAGCTTCACAAACCTTCAAAGTGATTTAACCATTTTGGCTTTAACCTAAAATAGTTCAATTATTTGAACAGTTACAACAAAAGGTCACTGAAGATAAAATGTAGTCCAGACCAAAGGCTTTTCAACGGTGTATTTAAAAAAGGTCATTGGTGTGATGGTTTGACCGCTAGAGGGCGTCAAAGTCAAGCTTTTTGACTATTTTTGGTTTTTACACAGTTTTTGAGATATTTTCCGGAAACTAAAAATTGTTTTTCACTTTTTTGGGACACCCTGTATATGAATTTTTTTTCTCAAAAAACGCGCGTTTATAAGTAATAACATACGTGTTCGAACATTTTTCTGAAAATACATTTTAATCGAATTTATTCCATACTTTATGGCCGGTTTTCGAGATATGAGAACTGTCAAATTTCCTGATTAACATCTAAATGCGTGGTTTTCTCAAATTCCTCGCGTGAAGGGTTCCTTAGGTGTTTCAGTGGTACCCAAAAAAGGCAATATAAAACGGAATGGGTACCGTCACACGGAACCGGTCAAGACTACAGGTTGACAATAACAGGTTCATAATACCGCATACTCTCTCTCTACTACGCAATATACGTTTTAATAAAAGGCCAACGGCCTTTCTGGGCCGGTGCAACGTCAATGATGGCGTCTTCAACGGCGACACATTTTCGGCCGGGTACCGATGGTGGTACCGCGGCTACGGTACCATTCAATGACCCCAACACGGACGTAAATGAGTTTTGTCTATAAGGATTCCTTCGCTTTAGAATGCCTTTTGGTTGTAGTATACCCAAAGTTTTGGGTTACTTTACACCAACTGAAAAGTATTGTAATTATGGTTAAAATTACCTTAAAATCATTGACAATCTTAACGGAATTAGCTGTAAGTTTTGAAAGTGATAGCAAGCAAAAATGACCCATAATAACTTTTTTGATGCCTAAAAAACTAACTTGTAACTGAATCAAACCGATCGGAATGTCGAATTAGACGGTCAATATGACCGTAATAAATGACCCCAGAAACCGTGTACGAGCCTTATCGATGTCCAGTTTTAGTCGTAAAAATCAGACACCGTTACACGGTTATTGGGTGCAACCGACACATATTCGTACACTTTACGGTAATCCTGGTTCGTTTCCGGCTTTAAAGTGATTTAAATGACAGTGGAATCGTGTTTTGTCAAGCCAATTTGACGCTTCAATAAGTAGTCACAGCAGCCAAAAGTTCTATTATAATCTGTGACTCTCTAGACTTTCGGATGTCATTCATCAAGTCATGTCGTGACTTACATAAAACTAGAACAACTGGAATAGTCACGGCATATCTGAGACTAGTCTTCAACTTCTTTGATAAATTAGGTCACAACAGCGAATGTACAGTGATGTAACTTCAATTTGCAAACTTGTGACTTTCAAATTGTACGAATAAGTCACGACAATCATTATCTTAGTTCATAAACTAACCTAATCCAAAACTTCACCTCTCCATAATTGTGTTAATCAATAAAAATGGTTAAGTTTTACTTAAATTAATTGCAATATGCCACTAAAGCCCATTTTTGCTTGCGATCCCTTTTAACACTTATGACAAATCCTATTAATGCAACAGTGCTGTTTCAAGCAAAAATAAGCCATACTTGACAGGGTTTAGGAAGTTTTCAGCAGTATTTTGTGGCCTCTGGCATTTCCAAGAGATCTCTCACAATTTTCGTTTGATATTATTTGAAATCCTTATGGTAAAACCCATCACAAAAGTCACTTGTTGACGTTTGGTTTAATACAAATCTCATTTAGGTTATTCTGATAGAGTATCACGTGACAGCTGTCAAATCACCATCAAACTGCGATCATTCAGGCCATAAAACTGCTCCAATCATAATCGAAAACTGTTTACTTGCAGTTGTAGAAACATTGTGACTTGTACACTGTTATGGCAATTATTTTGACAGTTATCACGTGTCAGTTTATGTAAATGTTGTTCTAGCATCACGTGACAGCTGTCCAGAACGTCACAATTGTCCACCTACGATCATTCAAGTCATAAAACTACTCCAATCAAAATCAAAAACTTTTTACTTGCAGTTGTACAAATATTGTGACTTGTACACTGTTATGGCAATTATTTTGACAGTTGTCACGTGTCAGTTTATGTAAATGTTGTTTTAGCATCACGTGACAGCTGTCCAGAACGTCATAATTGTCAAACTACGGTGATTCAGGTCATAAAACTAGCACAATCAAAATCAAAAACTGTTTACTTGCAGTTGTAGAGACATTGTGACTTCTATGCTTTTATGGCAATTATTTTGACAGCTGTCACGAGTCAGTTCATATAAATTGTGATACAGGGTCACGTGACAGCTGTCTAATACGTCACAACTATCAAACTACGGTCACTCAGGCCATAAAACTACTAAAATCCAAGTCTAAAGCAGTGTACTTGCAATCTTAGAAACATTGTGGCTTGTAGAGCTTTATGACAATTATTTTGACAGTTGACATGCGTCAATCGATATAAATTTTAATATAGTATCACGTGACAGCTGTCAAATACGCCACAATAATCAAACTACAGTCATTCAAACCATGAAACTAGCACAATCAAAGTCAAAAATTGTCTAGTTGCAGTTGTAGAGACATTATGATTTGTATACTATTACGGCAATTATTTTGACAGTTATCACGTGTCAGTTTATGTAAATGTTGTTCTAGCATCACGTGACAGCTGTTCAGTACGTCACAATTATCAAATTACGGTCACTAAGGCCAAAAAACTACTAGAATCCATGTCTAAAGCAGTGTAGTACTTGCAATATCGGAAACATGATGACTTGTAGAGCTTTATGACAATTATTTTGACAGTTGATACGCGTCAGTCGATATAAATTCTAATATAGAATCACGTGACAACTATTATAGTCATTCAGACTATAAAACTAGCACAATCAAAATAAAAAATCTGCAGTTTTAAAGACATTATGACTTTTATTCTTTTATGGCAATATTTTGACAACTGTCACAAGTCAGTCCATATAGTGACACGTGACAGCTGTCAAATATGTCACAACCATCAATCTACGGTCGTTTCCGCCACGAACCTATCAAAAAAAAGTTAAAAACTGTTATTTGCAGTTTTTGAGACGTTATGATGATTTGGATAATTTTACGGCAATTTTTTTGACAGATTTACGTGACAAACCATATAAATGGACATACAGTATCACGTGATAGCTGTCAAACAAGTGACAACTGTCAAACTGCAGTCATTCAGGCTAATCAATGTCTGAAAGTTTATTTTCATTTTTAACTTTATGGGAACAATTTTAATGGGTTCGTTAATATAAATGCTGATACTGTGATCATGTGACAACTGTCTAAACTCATTTAGGTCGAATTTTGTTTGTTATCACTCTGAAAGCTTATAGTAAAACCCATTACGAGAGTCGTTTATTTTAAGCGAATTTGAACCGTAACGATTTTGAAAAAAAAATTGATCTTCTAGCTGGGAATATTGGGACGCTGGCGCCATCTGTACACACGCAGTCAAGTTACGAAACAAATTGATCAAAACGAGGCGTTTCCTAACATTTCCGTATTTTACCCAAGGGATTTCTGTAAAATGTATTGGAATTGTTTCAATGCATTCCGTACAGTTGTAATAAGGCGAAAAGTGATAGATTGGATGATTTAAATTAGTAATTGATTTAATTGTTGTTTAGGAATTTTAACACTTTGTAGGAATTCGCACAATGCGTTTATTAACCACATAATTACTATAATAGACTAGGTGATTTGTTAAGTCGTGACTGGTCTATATAAATTTCTTCAAGCAAAGGTGTGTCCCCATGAATTCTAGTTGATAGTTAATTGTTTTGTGGTGGGAGACAAAAATCACCACTTTCCACACTAGTGGTAAAAATAACGATTTCCTAAATTGGACATGTGGAATCAGAAACGAATGATTTATTGCCAGTTTTATCGTAGATTTAAGTGTGGCATTTAAGCAGTTAAAGAATATATTCTATTAGAACTAATTTGTAAAGATCTGCGGCTGTCAGTTAGTGTTATTTATGAGGTCTATTTTTGATTTTTTTTCAGTCCCGTAATCGATGCATTTTAAGTGTGAGAAACTGGAACTCGATTATTAATGTTATGTGACGTTTTAAGTTCAGCTGAAGTTTGCAGATGTAGAATTATTTCTTTGGATTATTCCAAAAAAAAATTCTCCAATTGAACAGAATCAGACTTGAATAATTTGTGAGATATTTGCAAAATGTACGAAAAAAATGAATGAAGTTTAAGTCCCTCTAGCGGCCAAACGGTAAGACCTAGCGACCCCCAGTCAACGTCACGTGATAGCCCAATTCATTGCCTATCAACTATCTTCTTATGTTTTTTTGCAGAAAGTTTCAAATAACCTAGTTATTCACGATTAAATGGGAAAGTGCACCGAAATTTTGTCCAAATGACTGTTTTTCCAGGGAATTTTGTATGAAGTACCACCACGTTGGTACCGCTCCGAAAAAGTGTTGTTTTATAGCAATTTGGACATCAGAAACTCGAATCCAATGTCCAAATCGTTCTAGGTACCACCGTTTTGGAAGTAACCTTGAAAATATACGGTTTTTGGCATTTTTTGACAGTTTTCAAGGCGTGGTTCTCTTATAAGGGCCGGAGTGGGCCTTTTGCACCTTACGTCACATTTCTACCATTCACACAAACGTATTTGCGCGGTTAAAGTGGATTTAAAATTTTCAAAATTTTGCCCGAAAATTCGTGGTACCCAACCCTCAAAAAAAGTCAAAATTTTAGTTTTTGAATTTTCTAGGACAAACGGTGCGTCGTATGAAAAAAGTGTATAGAAAGTAAAAGTTGCCTCTGACCGAGTTACATACATTGTAACAATTTCACATATCTCACTTAGATAGTTTGTGAGATATTTGCAAAAATGTACGAAAAAAATTAATTAAGTTTGAGTCCCTCTAGCGGCCAAACGGTAAGACTTAGCGACCCGCAGTCAACGTCACGTGATAGCCCAATTCATTGCCTATCAACTATCTTCTTATGTTTTTTTTGCAGAAAGTTTCAAATAACCTAGTTATTCACGATTAAATGGGAAAGTGCACCGAAATTTTGTCCAAATGACTGTTTTTCCAGGGAATTTTTTATGAAGTACCACCATGTTGGTACCGCTCCGAAAAAGTGTTGTTTTATAGCAATTTGGACATCAGAAACTCGAATCCAATGTCCAAATCGTTCTAGGTACCACCGTTTTGGAAGTAACCTTGAAAATATACGGTTTTTGGCATTTTTTGACAGTTTTCAAGGCGTGGTTCTCTTATAAGGGCCGGAATGGGCCTTTTGCACCTTACGTCACATTTCTACCATTCACACAAACGTATTTGCGCGGTTAAAGTGGATTTAAAATTTTCAAAATTTTGCCCGAAAATTCGTGGTACCCAACCCTCAAAAAAAGTCAAAATTTTAGTTTTTGAATTTTCTAGGACAAACGGTGCGTCGTATGAAAAAAGTGTATAGAAAGTAAAAGTTGCCTCTGACCGAGTTACATATATTGTAACAATTTCACATATCTCACTTAGATAGTTTGTGCGATATTTTCAAAAATGTACGAAAAAAATTAATTAAGTTTGAGTCCCTCTAGCGGCCAAACGGTAAGACTTAGCGACCCGCAGTCAACGTCACGTGATAGCCCAATTCATTGCCTATCTACGATCTTCTTATGTCTTTTTGCAGAAAGTTTCAAATAACCTAGTTATTCACGATTAAATGGGAAAGTGCACCGAAATTTTGTCCAAATGACTGTTTTTCCAGGGAATTTTTTATGAAGTACCACCATGTTGGTACCGCTCCGAAAAAGTGTTGTTTTATAGCAATTTGGATATCAGAAACTCGAATCCAATGTCCAAATCGTTCTAGGTACCACCGTTTTGGAAGTAACCTTGAAAATATACGGTTTTTGGCATTTTTTGACAGTTTTCAAGGCGTGGTTCTCTTATAAGGGCCGGAATGGGCCTTTTGCACCTTACGTCACATTTCTACCATTCACACAAACCTATTTGCGCGGTGAAAGTAGATTTAAAATTTTCAAAATTTTGCCCGAAAATTCGTGGTACCCAACCCTCAAAAAAAGTCAAAATTTTAGTTTTTGAATTTTCTAGGACAAACGGTGCGTCGTATGAAAAAAGTGTATAGAAAGTAAAAGTTGCCTCTGACCGAGTTACATATACTGTAACAATTTCACATATCTCACTTAGATAGTTTGTGAGATATTTGCAAAAATGTACGAAAAAAATTAATTAAGTTTGAGTCCCTCTAGCGGCCAAACGGTAAGACTTAGCGACCCGCAGTCAACGTCACGTGATAGCCCAATTCATTGCCTATCAACTATCTTCTTATGTTTTTTTGCAGAAAGTTTCAAATAACCTAGTTATTCACGATTAAATGGGAAAGTGCACCGAAATTTTGTCAAAATGACTGTTTTTCCAGGAAATTTTTTATCACCCCGAAAAAGTGTTGTTTTACAGCAATTTGGATCTCAGAAACTCGAATCCAGTCTTCAAATCGTTCTAGGTACCACCGTTTTGGAAGTAACCATGAAAATATACGGTTTTTGCAATTTTTTGACAGTTTTCAGGGGTTATCTTATAAGGGCCGGAATGGCGCTTTTGCAACTTACGTCACATTTTAGTTAGGTTAGTCTAGTATTTAAACCTGGTTTTGGAAGTTTCAGACTTCGTACCTCAGCTATTGGAGAAGTTACAGTAAAAGTGCAAATTAGAGAGGTAGGTAATTTTACGCTCTACAAGATGGTTTTAAGTCATTTTTGCCCGAAAGAGCCATTCAAGCCAAAAACTGTCTTCAAAGCCCTCAAATTCTTCAGTAACTCTAAAGTGTAATACTATTTCTGAAAATCTATTATTTTGACAGTTACGGTTTTTAGCAGTAGGTCCTTAGAGGCTTCTGGCAATTCTTGCAAAGTTTCCAGTAATTTTTGAGAAATTTTTTCTACAATTTGCTAACCATTTTTGGCGTCTGTGACGTATCTGAACTTGGTTTGATTTCACAAATTTTCTTGGATATTTCGAGCTCAATTACAGTCAAACTGATTGCCCATTTTTAACTTTATGGCAAACACGAGTCGTGAGAAATTGCCCGAGGACAATTACACAAATATAGAAACACAAACCTGTGTGCAGTGTGTGTCTAATTACACGATTTCGTGTTTCTCCGGCAAATTCCTCCGATATTGCCATAGAGTAATAATTAATGGCACTCGGAACGTTATACGGTACCTATCTGGCCAAATATCACATATATACAGATAGATAATCGTCGGTATCTATACGGGACACGAGGGAGCGCCAAATAGGCAACAGGTTAATTGAATCCGAGGGCGATGTCTCGATAAATTTACCGGCCGCAGTTGCGGTCGAAGGTCAACGCATCAAAATACCGCTCGTACAATCGGCCGTTTCTGTTCAATTGGAGAATTTCTTTTTTTGGAATAATTCTACTCAAACTTGATTCATTTTTTGCAAATATCTCACAAACTATTCAAATGTGAGATGTGAAAGTTTTTACAATACATGTAACTCGGTAAGAGGCAACTTTTACTTTCTATACACTTTTTTTGTACGACGCACCGTTTGTCCTAGAAAATTCAAAAACTAAAATTTTGACTTTTTTTGAGGGAATTTTTGGAAAAAATTTTGAAAATTTTAAATCCACTTTGACTGTGCAAATACGTTTGTGTGAATAGTAGAAATGTGACGTAAGGTGCAAAAGGGCCATTCCGACCTTTGTAAGAGAACCGCGCCCTGGAAACTGTCAAAAAATGCCAAAAACCAGATATTTTCAAGGTTACTTGAAAACCGTCATTTGGACAAAATTTCGGTGCACTTTCCCATTTAATCGTGAATAACTCGGTTATTCGAAACTTTCTGCAAAAAGCCATAAGAAGCCCGTAGATAGGCAATGAATTGGGCTATCACGTGACGTCAACTGGGTGTCGCTAAGTATCACCGTTTGGCCGCTAGAGGGCGCCAAAGTTGATTAATTTTTTTCGTACATTTTTGCAAATATCTCACAAACTATTCCAGTGAGAGATGTGAAATTGTTATAATATATGTAACTCGATGAGAGGCACCTTTTACTTTCTATACACTTTTTTTGTACGACGCAGCGTTTGTCCTAGAAAATTCAATAACTAAAATTTTGACTTTTTTTGAGGGTTGGAGTACCACGAATTTTTGGAAAAAATTTAAAAATTTTTAAATCCACTTTGACTGTGCAAATACGTTTGTGTGAATAGTAGAAAGGCGACGTAAGGTGCAAAAGGGCCATTCCGACCCTTGTAAGAGAACCACGTCCTGAAAACTGTCAAAAAATGCCAAAAACCGTGTATTTACAAGGTCACTTCCAAAACGATGGTACCTAGAACGATTTGGACACCGGATTCGAGTTTCTGAGGTCCAATTTGCTATAAAACGACAGTTTTTTGGAGTGGTACCAATATGGTGGTACTTAAATACCCTGGAAAAACCGTCACTTGGACAAAATTTCGGTGCATTTTCCCATTTAATCGTGAATAACTCGGTTATTTGAAATGTTATCTATAAATGCATAAGAAGATCATAGATAGGCAATAAACGGGGCTATCACGTGACCTTGACTGGGGGTCGCTGAGTCTCACCGTTTGGCCGCCAGAGGGCGTCAAAGTTGATTATTTTTTTTATACATTTTTGCAAATTCCGCACAAACTATTCAAGTGAGAGCTGATAAAAATTTAAATTACAGAATCAGCTTAAATTATGCTAAAACCTCCAAACCAAGCTTAAAATTGTCTTAAGTGCTTAAAATAAACCTAAAATACTTTAAATCATAACTGAAACCTCTAATAAAGTAGAAAATCAGTTTAAAACCTCCTAGGTTAGCCTAAAACTAACTGAAAAAAAACTGAAATTAATTCAGTAGAATTGGCATCGTTGCCTTCTTAGGAAACCCTTAACCGCACATCCTAATCAACTGAACACCGAAAAATCAGAATACAATGACCGGATTATTCAAAGTGGTACCGCATACACATTTAGAATAGCGCGTGGGCAGCCAAAACAAAACACTGATGGTGCCCCTCTCGTAGGTGCGGTACCACCAAACCGACAAGGGCTGGTTGTAACACACAACGCGTCGTGACGTAATAGTGAAAGTACCATAGTGAATGGAATGCTGACAGTCGCGGAACCATATGGTTCTCTTCTAGAACGAGCAAATGAGACCTTGGACGCATTGTTGCAGTACCCCGAGCTCAATAAGGGAATAAACGTTTAATCACTCGGTACCACCTCAGCTAGAGAGGAATTTTAGTGTTTTGCAATTTCAGGTGTTTAAAGTGAAATAGGACATTTAATTCCTAAGAATGTGTGAAAGTCTATTTTTGCTTGCAGTCCCTGGTTGATCACATAGCAAATCTGATTGTTTGAGTGGTTTTTTTTTAAGCAAATCTAGACCGTATTGATTGGTTTGTTTCGTTTTTCTGTCTTGCAATTATACTGTGCAAATTTTGGCAGTTTTTCACTCTCTAAAACACCTTTTCCACGTCTAAAAGCTTGAAAATTACATTCAAATCAACGTTGCCAAAGCCAAAACTGTTGATTCAGTCATTTTGGCAACGTCGAAAAGCTCAAGAAGCTCTAATTCGTGTGGTTGGTAAAACGTGGACCATTATGACGAACTGACCTAGCTATGACGTTTAATTACACCACGTGACAGCTGTCAAAAATCACGCAGCTGTGTCGTGAAATTATCAATTCAAAATAGTTCAACCGCTTGGATAAATCACACTGTACATTGTGGCCTGGAGCTTTCGGTCACGTGACAGTTGTCATAATTTAATTATGACGTCAGAAGAGAAGGGTTCTTTGACGACAGAACTGTCAAATTTGGCTTCATCGAGCTGTAAACATAACTTATACAATATAATTCTCCAAAGAAACACCTTTTTTGGCATTTTATACTTTCAGGTCACTGGTGAGTGAGTTTTGGTAGTTATGACAGTTGTCACGTGACGTAAGAAAAGTATAAAAGCATTTCCTAACGTCAGAACTGTCAAATTTCGCTCCATGGAGCTGTAAACACAACTTACAATGTAATTCTTCAAAAAAACACCTTTTTTTGGCATTTTATACTTCCAGGTCACTAGTAAGTGAGTTTTGTTAGTTATGATAGTTGTCACGTGACGTTAGAAAGGTATAAAAGTGTTCTGTAAGGTCAAAACTGTCAAATTTCGGTCCATGGAGCTGTAAACACAACTTACAATGTAATTCTTCAAAGAAACACCTTTTTTGGCATTTTATACTTTCAGGTCACTAGAGAGTGAGTTTTGGTAGTTATGGCAACTGTCACGTGACGCAAGCAAAGTACTAAAGTGTTCCATAACATCAGAATTGTCAAATTTGGTTCCATGAAGCTGTAAAGCCTACTTACAGTGTACTTGGCATTTTATAATTTCCAAATAGTGTTTGTTGTCTGTATTGTTGCGTTTGATGTGCATTTATCAACCTTTTCTTTATTATTTTCTTAAATTTTCCTGAAATTTAAATTCTTCTTGTCACTTTCTTCAAA
Source organism: Ips typographus (assembly GCF_016097725.1). Lineage (NCBI taxonomy): Eukaryota > Metazoa > Arthropoda > Insecta > Coleoptera > Curculionidae > Ips > Ips typographus. Next base: position 2,052,292 of record NC_138434.1, on the reverse strand, counting down.
TATAAACTTCAATTTGCGTAATATTTACGGATTTTTCGGCTGTTTACGTTGAAATCCCAATATTTATAAACTTCCCCCTCCCCCCCAAGGGTAAATTTAAATTAATCCGACTGGGGACGTCCTTAAGGTCCCTACACGAGAAACGTTTTTAAAAACTGTTCGAAGATGCTTTTTTTTAACACACCGTAGGTGAGGGGGTGCGCAGCTGAGGCAGGTGGTGAAAAAGGGTTCACCTGGTCACCTGGGGGGCACTTCTACGACGGTGTTGACCACGACGCGAGCATTTAATTAACTTTTTTCTGTGTATATCCGGCCCCCGCCAATATACAAGCAATTTGTCGCCCTCGTCGACGATATTTCCATACTAGTCGTATATTATCGTCATATCTGGACAGGCTATCGCGGACGTGTCGGTTTTCGGTCAGTTTAACACGAACGACAGATAAATCAGTCGTTTTTGTGAGTGACACAGTATCGAAAGCCGTACCAAAGTCCGGAAACACGTCGTTTTTTGTTAATTTTCTTCTTTAACAGAAAAGTTTGTTATTCCTAATAATTCCCGATAACTAACCTAACCTAGCCTAACAAAACCCACTAACTTCCTGAATTACCACAACTGGAGAGTATTTTTTTATTGACGTATACAAGTTGGTCGATTAGTGGCACGGTTTCGCCGCTAGAAAAAGCCAAAATTTTTGAAAGTAAAATTACAAAATTCATTTTTTCTCGCACTGAAGAAAATCTTCGGAAAAACACGATGTAAACGCAGTTAAGCGGCTGAAACTTACTCCATTGGGTCACATTTTTGGTCTCTTACGAAATTTCTGTAACTCTAACCGTTTCCGAGATATTTGAATTTTTTTGAAAGTTGCACTTGTTTTTTGGAAATTGCATCAAAATTTTCAAAATGCTGTATCTCGGTTATTTATTTGGTTACAACGACAGTAAAAACCTTAAAATGTTTGCCTTGAAGCACTCTTTCACCTGGTGCTAACCGCAACACGATCGGACATATACAGGGTGGCCAAAAAAAATAGTTAAACTAAAAACTAAAAGTTCTGTTAATTGTGAGCGCGTTTACCCGGTTCTAAGTAGGTGGAAACCTCGTCCACTGGATGCAGAAAGTTATTTTGAACATTTTTGGTCTCCTGCGAAATTTCTGTAACTCTAACCGTTTCCGAAATATTTGCCTTTTTTTTAAAGTTGCTCTGGTTTTTTGGAAATTGCATCAAAATGTTCAAAATGCTGTATCTCGGTTATTTATTGGGTTACAGCGGCCGTAAAAACCTTAAAATGTTTGCCTTGAACCACTCTTTCACCTGGTGCTAACCGCAACACGATCGGACATATACAGGGTGGCCAAAAAAAATAGTTAAACTAAAAACTAAAGTTCTGTTAGTTGTGACCACGTTTACCCGGTTCTAAGTGGGTGTAAACCCAGTCCACTGGATGCAGAAAGTCATTCTGACCATTTTTCGTCTCTTGCGAAATTTCTGTAACTCTAACCGTTTCCGAGATATTTGCTTTAATTTGAAAGTTGCTCTGGTTTTTTGGAAATTGCATCAAAATTTTCAAAATGCTGTATCTCGGTTATTTATTGGGTTACAACGACCGTAAAAGCCTTAAAATGTTTGTCTTGAACCACTCTTTCACCTGGTGCTAACCGCAACACGATCGGACATATACAAGGTGGCCAAAAAAAATAGTTAAACTAAAAACTAAAGTTCTGTTAGTTGTGACCGCGTTTACCCGGTTCTAAGTGGGTGTAAACCCAGTCCACTGGATGCAGAAAGTCATTCTGACCATTTTTGGTCTCTTGCGAAATTTCTGTAACTTTAACCGTTTCCGAGATATTTGCTTTAATTTGAAAGTTGCTCTGGTTTTTTGGAAATTGCATCAAAATTTTCAAAATGCTGTATCTCGGTTATTTATTGGGTTACAACGACCGTAAAAGCCTTAAAATGTTTGTCTTGAACCACTCTTTCACCTGGTGCTAACCGCAACACGATCGGACATTTACACGGTGGCCAAAAAAATAGTTAAACTAAAAACTAAAGTTCTGTTAGTTGTGACCGCGTTTACCCGGTTCTAAGTAGGTGTAAATCTAGTCCACTGGATGCAGAAAGTCATTCTGACCATTTTTGGTCTCTTGCGAAATTTCTGTAACTCTAACCGTTTCCGAGATATTTGCTTTAATTTGAAAGTTGCTCTGGTTTTTTGGAAATTGCATCAAAATTTTCAAAATGCTGTATCTCGGTTATTTATTTGGTTACAACGACCGTAAAAACCTTAAAATGTTTGTCTTGAACCACTCTTTCACCTGGTGCTAACCGCAACACGATCGGACATTTACACGGTGGCCAAAAAAATAGTTAAACTAAAAACTAAAGTTCTGTTAGTTGTGACCGCGTTTACCCGGTTCTAAGTAGGTGTAAACCTAGTCCACTGGATGCAGAAAGTCATTCTGACCATTTTTGGTCTCTTGCGAAATTTCTGTAACTCTAACCGTTTCCGAGATATTTGCTTTAATTTGAAAGTTGCTCTGGTTTTTTGGAAATTGCATCAACATTTTCAAAATGCTGTATCTCGGTTATTTATTGGGTTACAACGACCGTAAAAACCTTAAAATGTTTGTCTTGAACCACTCTTTCACCTGGTGCTAACCGCAACACGATCGGACATTTACACGGTGGCCAAAAAAATAGTTAAACTAAAAACTAAAGTTCTGTTAGTTGTGACCACGTTTAACCGGTTCTAAGTGGGTGTAAACCCAGTCCACTGAATGCAGAAAGTCATTCTGACCATTTTTGGTCTCTTGCGAAATTTCTGTAACTTTAACCGTTTCCGAGATATTTGCTTTAATTTGAAAGTTGCTCTGGTTTTTTGGAAATTGCCTCAAAATTTTCAAAATGCTGTATCTCGGTTATTTATTGGGTTACAACGACCGTAAAAGCCTTAAAATGTTTGTCTTGAACCACTCTTTCACCTGGTGCTAACCGCAACACGATCGGACATTTACACGGTGGCCAAAAAAATAGTTAAACTAAAAACTAAAGTTCTGTTAGTTGTGACCGCGTTTACCCGGTTCTAAGTAGGTGTAAACCTAGTCCACTGGATGCAGAAAGTCATTCTGACCATTTTTGGTCTCTTGCGAAATTTCTGTTAATCTAACCGTTTCCGAGATATTTGACTTTTTTTGAAAGTTGCTCTGGTTTTTTGGAAATTGCATCAAAATGTTCAAAATGCTGTATCTCGGTTATTTATTGGGTTACAACGACCGTAAAAACCTTAAAATGTTTGCCTTGAACCACTCTTTCACCTGGTGCTAACCACAACACGATCAGACATATACAGGGTGGCCAAAAAAAAACTAAAGGTCTGTTAGTTGTGAGCGCGTTTACTCGGATTTAAGTGGGTGGAAACCTAGAGCTTCTTTAGAGCAAAATTTCTAGAAATCCGGACTCTACTAATAAATATACTGGTTTTATAAAGATTAGGGCTACTCATTAGTACAAATGGGTAGTAATAAAGCAAGTGGGCCATTGTGTGGCAGATCTGAAAAGAAGCATTAAAATGCTCGGATCGTGATTCGAGCCAATTGCATTTGATTCGCCTTAATGACCCCCCCAAAGAAAACGAAAATTACCGACTATCGAGTGGACAAGAAGTTGATTCCCTCAAAGCATGCCATCACACTTCTATCAATCAATTAAGCTAGACAAAAAATAAAGAGAGGAGAAAACCCTTTTCAGACTTTTGTAAGCTCAAAACCGCTTAGATCCAAACGATAGAGCACCCCCCACTTAACACAGACAAAAGGCTCTATAATACCTCTCTCTCTCATATTTTACGAGGTGATTTTCCGCTGACGCGGCCCACTTGAACGACTTGACTAAGCCAGCAATTTTTGAGCCCTCTATTTGCCTCTAAAGTGACCTCGTTAAAAATGCTTAAAGACAGTGGCGTGTCTGTTGCCACACCATAAGCGCACGCACTAAGCTTCTATCCTTTTCTCTATCACAGTAAAAGAGCGCGAAGGAAAGTTGCACGCACGCTGTTTATAGTCCGAGCGCACCTTTTGGGGCGTTACTGTAAATTCCTCAAGTGAATAATTAAATTATTGTCTTTGATAAATCGTGGCGGTAAAATGGAACAAATATAGCAAGAAGAATATTTATTGTGGTCGGTAAATAATCCGGTGGAATGCAATTTGTTAATGCGAAACGTTAGTTGCAAGTTTTCCGCTAAATTATCTGTCATTCCAAAGACAGCCGGATAATGTTGGCGAAGGTTTTGCATAAAAATCGCGTGCCCGGTTTTAAAGGTATTCTAGCTTGACCTGAATTTGGTTTCCCAACAAAACCCACACTTTGTTGCTCTCTTCACTCGGTTTAGTCTTTTTCTTTATAGAAAGCAATCAGAAAAGCACTTTGATGAACCAAGAAACATCCATAACCCAGATGTCATCCAAAAAATTTTTTTTTTTTTTAGCAAAACTGACGAATTTTTAGTTATCCAAAAATTATTTCTAGAATATTCAAAGTTTGTGAGAATTTCAAAGGAAAAAAACAACATTAGTATGACGTCACAAAGAGTGTGTGTTTGAGTAGCAATGAGGAATGTTGTCAGATTTAATTAGTTGAAATTTTGGACGTTCTATTGTCGCCAGATGATATTGCCGTGTTTCTGTCACACTTATAGAATTTAGAAGTTATGGCCATTCCCAAACTAACCCTACAGGCCTGTAGGATTGAAAAAGTTGTTGAAAATTGTTTTTGGAAGTTTTGACGAAATTTTCAATTATATTTAGAAGAGTCTGGCAATTTGAAAAAATTATTGAAACGTGCAGGACAATTATCACGTGACCGTCAAGCTAAATAGTCTTCTGAAATCACGTGACAACTGCCATTAACGTCAAAACTGTCAAATTGTGTTCAAAAGTTGCAAAAATCAGGATTTAAAAACGTTTTCTTGCAGTATTTGATATAAAACGTGTTTCTGGGAATTATGACAGTTATTTGGACAATTATCACGTGACCGTCAATCTAAATAGTCTTCTGAAATCACGTGACAACTGCCATTAACGTCAAAACTGTCAAACTGTGTTCAAAAGTTGCAAAAATCAGTATTTAAAAACGTTTTCTTGCAGTATTTGTTTTAAAACGTGTTTTTGAGAATCATGACAGTTATTTTGACAATTATCACGTGACCGTCAAGTTAAATAGTATTCTAAAATCACGTGACAACTGCCACTAACGTCAAAACTGTCAAACTGTGTTCAAAAGTTGCAAAAATCAGTATTTAAAAACGTTTTCTTGCAGTATTTGTTTTAAAACGTGTTTCTGAGAATTATGACAGTTATTTTGACAAATATCACCTGACCGTCAAGATAAATAGTCTTCTGAAATCACGTGACAACTGCCATTAACGTCAAAACTGTCAAATTGTGTTCAAAAGTTGCAAAAATCAGTATTTAAAAACGTTTTCTTGCAGTATTTGTTTTAAAACGTGTTTTTGAGAATCATGACCGTTATTTTGACAATTATCACGTGACCGTCAAGTTAAATAGTATTCTATAATCACGTGACAACTGTCACTAACGTCAAAACTGTCAAACTGTGTTCAAAAGTTGCAAAAATCAAGATTTAAGAACGTTTTCTTGCAGTATTTGTTTTAAAACGTGTTTTTGAGAATTAGGACAGTTATTTTGATAATTATCATGTGACCGTCAAGTTAAGTAGTGTTCTATAATCACGTGACAACTGCCACTAACGTCAAAACTGTCAAACTGTGTTCAAAAGTTGCAAAAATCAGGATTTAAAAACGTTTTCTTGCAGTATTTGATATAAAACGTGTTTCTGAGAATTATGACAGTTATTTTGACAAATATCACGTGACCGTCAAGATAAATAGTCTTCTGAAATCACGTGACAACTGCCATTAACGTCAAAACTGTCAAATTGTGTTAAAAAGTTGCAAAAATCAGGATTTAAAAACGTTTTCTTGCAGTATTTGATATAAAACGTGTTTCTGAGAATTATGACAGTTATTTTGATAATTATCACGTGACCGTCAAGCTAAATAGTCTTGTAAAATCACGTGACAACTGCCACTAACGTCAAAAATGTCAAACTGTGTTCAAAAGTTGCAAAAATCAAGATTTAAGAACGTTTTCTTGCAGTATTTGTTTTAAAACGTGTTTTTGAGAATCATGACAGTTATTTTGACAATTATCACGTGACCGTCAAGTTAAATAGTATTCTATAATCACGTGACAACTGCCACTAACGTCAAAACTGTCAAACTGTGTTCAAAAGTTGCAAAAATCAGTATTTAAAAACGTTTTCTTGCAGTATTTGTTTTAAAACGTGTTTTTGAGAATTAGGACAGTTATTTTGATAATTATCACGTGACCGTCAAGTTAAGCAGTGTTCTATAATCACGTGACAACTGCCACTAACGTAAAAACGTTCAGGACACTTGTAGAAGCTTCTGGAAATATTCGAATGTTCCTGAATGGTTTAGGACATTCGTAGAGACTCCTGAAAATTTTCAAAACTTTTCCAAAAGTTTAGGACATTTGGAGGAAAATAATCAAGTTTGACGTCCTCTAGCGACCAAACTTGGCAACTTGGCAGTGCCCGCTCGACGTCACGTGATAGCTTTACTCATTAGCTACTTACGATCATATGATATTCGCAATTTTTTCGAAAAATACACCGAAATTAAGTTTTTTTTTTTTGGCCAACAATTGGATTTAAAACTTGTAAAGATGGCAATTTTCACTAATTGTGTCATGAAAAACAAAAATCTGGTGGTTTGCCGGTTGTTGGTTAAATTCAGTATTCTCTATAAGGTTTTCTTGGTTAAATCATACAGAAAATCATTTATGCAACTTTTGTGGGCGTTTGGATTGAAATTGAATGGAAAATTGCCGGGTTTTCCATCCTGTCCGTCATTATTTATGGCATCTGAAAGCACAAAAACGGCAGGACGTCTTTGAAAGCGTCGCGGAATATAAGAATGCTCTCAGAGCCGCCCTTTTCCCAAGGAAATTACATCCGACATCGTCGTCCTGAAAAACTGGTAATATCTGAAATATTCCCAGGGAAACGGGAGCAAAATAAAAATCTACTTTTATATGGTCCCTATAAGATACAGAAATTCAATCAAACGTCAAAAATTCCAATAATTTGTGTCAAAAAAAAAAAACATTATTTGCATTGAAATTTGTTTGATATTGCCAGATTATGTAACTGAAATCTATGATGTTTGATGTTATTTTTACACTGTTACAAGGTGACTCAATATAGCCCAAAGTGTCGAGAAAATTGTGTAAAAAAGTTTCATAAATCTTCCTCATTAATATTAGAAGTTATACGGGATCATTATAGACTATTTTTGCTTGCAATCATTCCGACTATTTACGATAAAACTCGTTAGGGAAGCAATTAGGTTCAAGCGAATTTGATCCTTACTTCACTGGTGTTTGATGATTATAAATGGGGATTTTTCGCGTCCACCCTGTATCTTCTGATGGTATTCCATGAAACAATAAACAAGCGGCGATTTCTCCAATTAAATCCGCAGATTGACACCAAAATGCGGGGATATTTCGCGTGCCTTTTGTTGCAATACAATAGAAAGTAACTCCGGTCATATAATAATTGAACGGCATGTTCTTGTCTAACCTTCGACACCGAATACGGAATTTTTCGCATTTCAGCCAAAGGAAAATCGCCATTATTCACATTCTTTCACTTGACGGTCAATTAAAACATGTTTTCTTAGTCACTCTGTAGAAAAATTGTTCGGTAAGTCACTCCCTACTTTATCGACCAAGTATCGATACGGTGTTTTTCCCTGATTTTGCTCTTAACCGTTCTTTGTTCCTACTTTTGTACTTTCACGGGATTCCGCCCTTGAAGTACAACGCAAACAAGCTTAAAGGGCCCTCGAAGGGCGGCCATGTTGTTCCGCACTTGTTGTATGGGTTTTTCTTCCTCTTTTCATAACTTACAAGCCCTTTGTGAGCAGGATTTTATTAATTTCTTGGCATGAACATAATGGACAAGGGTTGGTTTTGTTTCTTTAGGGATAAGGTCCTTTTTAGCTTATCATCAATATGCATTACTATGGAAAATCTCATTGCAATGGCAAGATATTTCAAGCTAATTTACACCTTAAGGAGAGTAGTTTTTTTTAGCTATTTTCAGGAAACATTGCTCAATTCCAGATGACATTAATACAGCCCACATTTACCTACAAAACCTAAAAATTTCAGATTTTTTCCTTACTTTCTTAATACAGGGTGAATTTTTCAGTTAATCCTGGTTAAATAACATGGAAAGTATCACGGTGGAGCTTTACTGATGAACCGATCTGGCTGAAACGTGGCCAATTCAAAATATTTAATGACGGTAGAATAATCAGTCAAAAAACGGTAGATCAAAACAAATTCCTTCATTTAACATTATTATACAGAGTGTCTTTTAATAGTTGTCAAATCATTGATTTTTGCAATAAATAATATAAAAACCGTACCTCACAAATACAGATTTTTCATTTTTGTTTTCATAATAATTGTTAGATAACGTGATTTTAAAGAATAATTTAGCTAAACAGTCACGTGACAATTATTGTCAAAATCATAAATCTCAAAAACACTCTTTACATCGAATACTAAAAGAAAACGTTTTTAAACCCTGATTTTTGCAATTTTAGAGCATAGTTTGACAGTTTTGACGTTGGTGACTGTTCTCACGTGATTGTAGAACACTTTTTAGGTAGACGGTCACGTGACAATTTTACTAGAATTTGCAAGAATTACGTTTTAATACAGTTTTCGGAACAAGACGATTTTCTCAGATTTAACAGTTATTTTGACAATTGCCACTTCACAGTCTAGCTAAATAGTCTTCTGAAATCACGTGACAACTGTCAATAACGTCAAAACTGTCAAACTATTGAAAAATCAGGGTTTAGAAATGTTTTCTTGCAGTATTTGATATAAAACGTGTTTCTGAGATTTATGACAGTTATTTTGACAATTGTCACGTGACCGTCTAGCTAAATAGTCTTCTGAAATCACGGGACAACTGTCACTACAGTCAAAACTGTCAAACTGTGTTCAAAAGTTGCAAAAATCAGGATTTAAAAAAGTTTTCTTGCAGTATTTGATATAAAACGTGTTACTGAGTATTATGACAGTTATTTTGACAATTGTCACGTGACTGTCTAGCTAAATACTGTTCTATAATCACGTAACAACTGTCACAAACGTCAAAACTGGCAAACTATGCTCTAAAGTTGCAAAAATCACGATTTAGAAACGTTTTCTTGCAGTATTTGATATAAAACGTGTTTCTGAGATTTATGACAGTTATTTTGATAATTATCACGTGACCCTCAAGCTAAATAGTCTTCTGAAATCACGTGACAACTTCCACTAACGTCAAAACTGTCAAACTGTGTTCAAAAGTGGTAAAAATCAGGATTTAAAAACGTTTTCTTGCAGTATTTGATATAAAACGTGTTTCTGAGATTTATGACAGTTATTTTGACAATTATCACGTGACCGTCAAGCTAAATAGTCTTCTGAAATCACGTGACAACTGCCACTAACGTCAAAACTGTCAAACTGTGTTCAAAAGTGGCAAAAATCAGGATTTAAAAACGTTTTCTTGCAGTATTTGATATAAAACGTGTTTTTGAGAATTATGACAGTTATTTTGACAATTATCACGTGACCATCAAGCTAAATAGTCTTCTGAAATCACGTGGCAACTGCAACTAACGTCAAAACTGTCAAACTGTTTTCAAAAGTGACAAAAATCAGGATTTAAAAACGTTTTCTTGCAGTATTTGATATAAAACGTGTTTTTGAGAATTATGACAGTTATTTTGACAATTATCACGTGACCATCAAGCTAAATAGTCTTCTGAAATCACGTGACAACTGCCACTAACGTCAAAACTGTCAAACTGTGTTCAAAAGTGGCAAAAATCAGGATTTAAAAACGTTTTCTTGCAGTATTTGATATAAAACGTGTTTTTGAGAATTATGACAGTTATTTTGACAATTATCACGTGACCATCAAGCTAAATAGTCTTCTGAAATCACGTGACAACTGCCACTAACGTCAAAACTGTCAAACTGTGTTCAAAAGTGGTAAAAATCAGGATTTAAAAACGTTTTCTTGCAGTATTTGATATATAACGTGTTTTTGAGATTTATGATTTTTGACAATGGTCACGTGACTAAATTATCCTTTAAAACCACGTGATATCTGTCACTAATGTCACAACCCTGTATATTAATGAAAAATGAATGAATTTGTTTTGATCTACCGTTTTTTGACTGATTATTCTACCGCCATTTTTGACCGACAAGCACTGTTGCCAAGTTAAAATATTTAAACATTGGCAATACTGAAAAAAACTAGTTAAATTTACTAATAAAGACCGATTTTTGTTTCAACGTAACCTCAAAGTCCCAGTTTCCTTTGAAGGGCCGTAAATGTGGCAACAAGGGGGCGGGGGGCGAATTAGAATTAATTGGTGCCGACTGAACTCGGTTACCGGGTCGATGCGAAAGTTGGACAAGATCAGGGTTTCGCTAATGAAAGTTGTAAGAGAAAGTTCAGTGATCGTGGCGGCAACTTCCCACCCCCGCCGCCCCTCACTGGGGGTCGTTAATGGGAGTTTCGTAACTCCGCGGACGCTTTTAATGACTTCCGGACGGCGAGTTTCACTTCCCCCCCTTCTCGAAACTTCCCCCAAAACTGTTGGAATAATTGTTTTGCCGCCTCTTTCGTCGTGTAATTGAATTTGCCGCCCCAAGGCGATTTGAATTGGACAGGTCATTGTTTTTATTTCAGCTTAAAATTTTTCAAGGAATCGCAAAGTATACGAGTCGTATATGTGGTGAGGGAGAAAACTCCCCCCACCCCGAATGTTCTGTCCTTTTTCTCCACAAATCCGGGCTGGAATTTATTGCAAATCAAAGCGTTGGTAGAAAATGGAAGAAAATGCAATAAAAACCCTTAAGGGGCCACCCCACCATCCCCTCTCCCACCCGGTGGACGTGTGCGACACACGCGAGGGAGGGGAAGGGGTGAGGAGACGCCTCCAAGGCGAATCAATCGCAGCTCCCGGATTCCCGGATTTTTCATCCCTGGAAGTTGCAAATTTTCTTTTAGGTCCTTCACCATTTTGTCACTCTAATTGATCGACCATATGGAGTGGTTTAAGTGGGCAAACCGACACGATGACGTAATTTTCATTACACACACATAAATTAACGTCAAACCCTGTCGCTTTATAGTTTAATGGACGCCTGAAATGATATATCGAGGTTAATTGCATTTGTTCCCCGGTTATTATAACAACGAAACCGACTGCATCCGCTAAATAAATAAATTCAAGCCAGTATAATAAAGGGAATTCTAATTATCGTTATTACCACACTGTCAAGTGTGTTTAATTGGTATTTATTAAAAGAGAAAAAGAAGGAAAACGACGCCATTTTTCTTAACAACGTTGCCAAGTAGCAAAATTGCGCACACTGAACAACAATAATCAAGAACTACTCCTCGAAAAGTTGTAAAAACCTGGAGGAGATCAATCGCATTCTAGAGGAGGCTGAAATCCAGAAACGCAAACTCAAATGGAGTAAATCCCATTCACAAAAAGAGTTCCCAGTCTTTACTAAAAACAGATCTACAAGCAATGAAGATGTCCTTAGGAGGTTTGCAAGTACGTGGACCTGTCTGAATTGTGCTACGAAAATGGCAGCTACTCCAAAACCTATTTCGGCTACACCAAGGTGTTGCCCAGCAGGAAGAACATCCTGGAAAGGGCCTGGAGAATCTCTATCGAAGCCCCTACACCAAATACAACTACCCGAGGAAGTACAATTTCTTCAACGAGTTGTTCGCCAAGGTGGAGAAGAACATCACCAGTGCTGGGGATTTAGAAAAATTCAAAACTGAAAACCTACTAAGGGAGCTGGATGAGTTACTGAAGAACCCTGATACGAAGAAAAAATGAAACTTTTTTTTTTTTTATCCGACATTTTTACTTGATAAGTTAGACAACATTTATGTGACGTAATTTCACTGACTGACGCAGTACAAAACGTCAAATGACGTCACATTCGTTGTGACACACGTCACATGTATGTCGTGTAGAGCATACAGTATGTTTGAAATTTTCATATGTTTTCAAAATTCCTGTAACTATCAGAATGCAATTTCAAATTTGTAGAAATTGCTAGAAGCCTCTACGAGGGATGTACACCTTTGGATATTTTTTTAAAAAAGGTCAGATGTCCCTAAGTATTACTGAAAACCTCCTAAATATTGCCAGAAGATTCCACGAGTGTCCAAAACCTTTGAAAAATGTTTGAATATTGCCAGAAGCCTCTACAAGGGCACTACATCTTTCACATTTTTTTAAAAACAGCCAGATGTCTCTAAATATTATTGAAAATCTTCTAAATATTGCCAGAAGACTCTACGAGTGTCCGAAACATTTGAAAAATGTTTAAATATTGCCAGAAGATTTTACAATTGTCCAAAACCTTTGAAAAATGTTTGAATATTGCCAGAAGCCTCTACAAGGGTACTACATCTTTCAAATTTTTGTAAAAACAGCCAGATGTCCCTAAATATTATTGAAAACCTCCTAAATATTGTCAGAATACTCTACGACTGTCCAAAACCTTTAAAAAATGTTTCAATGTTGCCAGAAGCCTCTACAAGGGCACTATATCTTTCAATTTTTTTTAAAAACAGCCAGATGTCTCTAAATATTACTGAAAATCTCCTAAATATTGCCAAAAGACTCTACGAGTGTCCGAAACATTTGAAAAATGTTTAAATATTACCAGAAGCTTCTCCAAGTGTCTAAAACCTTTGAAAAATGTTTGAATATTGCCATAAGCCTCTACAAGGGCACTACATCTTTCACATTTTTTTAAAAACAGCCAGATGTCTCTAAATATTACTGAAAATCTCCTAAATATTGCCAGAAGACTCTACGAGTGTCCGAAACATTTGAAAAATGTTTAAATATTACCAGAAGCTTCTCCAAGTGTCTAAAACCTTTGAAAAATGTTTGAATATTGCCATAAGCCTCTACAAGGGCACTACATCTTTCACATTTTTTTAAAAACAGCCAGATGTCCCTAAATATTATTGAAAATCTCCTAAATATTGCCAGAAGACTCTACGAGTGTCCGAAACATTTGAAAAATGTTTAAATATTACCAGAAGCTTCTCCAAGTGTCTAAAACCTTTGAAAAATGTTTGAATATTGCCATAAGCCTCTACAAGGGCACTACATCTTTCACATTTTTTTAAAAACAGCCAGATGTCCCTAAATATTATTGAAAATCTCCTAAATATTGCCAGAAGACTCTACGAGTGTCCGAAACATTTGAAAAATGTTTAAATATTACCAGAAGCTTCTACAAGTGTTTAAAACTTTTGAAACATGTTTGAATATTGTCAGATTACTCTACGAGTGTCCAAAAGCTTAGAAAAATGTTTAAATTCTACCAGAAGTGTACAAAACCTTTGAAAAATGTTTAATGACAGTTCAGGAGTTTCTTTGAGGCTTCTGGCAATTTAAAAAAATTCTTAGACACTTAAGAACCTTCTTGGAGGCTTCTGGCAGATTTAGAAAAATTCTAGGACAGTTCAGGAGTTTCTTAGAGGCTTCAGGCAAATTAAAAAAATTCTTAGACACTTAAGAACCTTCTTAGAGGCTTCTGGCAGATTTAGAAAAATTCTAGGACAGTTCAGGAGTTTCTTAGAGGCTTCAGGCAAATTAAAAAAATTCTTAGACACTTAAGAACCTTCTTAGAGGCTTCTGGCAGTTTCAGAAAAACTCTATGACAGCTCAGAACCTTCTTAAAGGCTTCTGGCAATTTTAGAAAATTTTTGTGACAGTTCCAGGTCGTCTTAAAGGCTTCCGGCAATTTTAGAAAAATTCTATGACAGTTCAGGAGCTTCTTAGAGGCTTCTAGCAATTTAAAAAAAAAATCTGAGACAGTGTAAGACTTTCTTGGAGGCTTCTGGCAAATTTAAAAAAAATCGGAGACATCTAAGTTCTGGCTTCAGCACTAAGAATTTCCTACAACCAACTATTGTAGATGCAAACTTGGTTGTCGCATATCTCAGAAACAAGTGGAGTTTGGTGAAAATAGCAAAAGAACAAATACACTCAGCCAATCAGTTTTGAGGTCACTAAGTTTACCTTAAACAGGAACAATTAACGTTTCGTGGCTTCCATAGTGTACTCTGTTGTCTTTTTCCCACATATTGAAGAAACAACAACCATTTCCGCTTAAAACCTATAAAAGTCCATTTATTTGCAGTAGGAATTGCACGGACGATACAACAATGCAATTAGCCAAGTATGCCGGTAGCCACTTAGAATTTACAGACGTTTTTACGAAGTAAATCGGTTCCGCAGTGTTTTTAATTGTTTTCCATGGAAAAGTGCATTCGCAGAACGATTAAAACACTTCTTTGGTTCTTAAACCAAGATTAATCGAATAATCAAATTGTTGTTTAGAGTCAAGCAATCACATTTGCTTGACTTTGAACAACAATCAATTAAACGTGTTGTCCTAGGTTCTTTACCATTTTAACAATTTGTGCTTTAAAAAGGTGAATTTTCCCTGAAATAACGAGGGAAAAACGGTGGCAAACGCGGTGTGATAATTTAAATACCGATCCCTGTTTGCACGAGGGATATAATGGGGCAGAGAGACTGCTAACTTTATTTGTTTAAGAGCAAATGGCTGGAAATAAGATCCGCTGAAACAAATTCCGGTTTTGTGTGTGCTTTTTCAATTGGATTCCACCGAATCCCATCTAATTCAGACTATTTAAATAGCTTAAATTACTCAAAAGTGTATACCATTTTCCATTTGTCATATTAAATAGTATATTACATACTCAGGTGGAAAGTGTTTGATTTCTGTCGAGAGATTAGGTGGTAGAAAATCTGCCGCCATTGTTGACAAAAAGTAAACAAAGAGACATTTTTTATTGTTGATGTAAATTTTACAATATTTTAAGAAGTATTTTGATTTAACTTGTTTTTAACTGCGATACTAGATAATGTGTGTGTGTTTCGGTAGTCAGTTTTGAAAATGCCACCTTAATACACTTTACAACTATCAAGGGGCCCAGTGAAACATTCTGAAGGAACTAGAGTTTGTGGTACAGAAAAGGATGCCTTTTCTAATAGAAAACACTGTCACAATGAAACAGCCCATATAGGTATTTACTTACTCCCAAGAAGAGTTTTTACAAGAACACTACAAAAACCAAGTTTATTCAAGCCAGTGGTTCTCGAAGAAACATGGATATAGAGTAAAGGTGTATTTAGCAGAAGCTGACAAGGTGATTCACCTAATACTATAAAAAGGACTCTGGTAGAGGTATTAATAAGCTAAGCATAATACTAAATAGCTTATGTTTCAGATACCTTTATTTACCTAATCTGAAGTTTGCTTATCATGCTTTGAAAGGGTCCAAATGTAAAAAGTCTCATTATCAATTGCTCTAAAAGACTCTGAACAAAAGGTGTTTGAAGCTATGGTTATGGTGTTGTCAAAATCCATAGGCAGAGTGTTGAAAAAACAAATTTCTAATAAGTTTCAGGTAATATTAGAAAGATCGTGTAAACTTTATAACTTTTTTATGGGTTTTGCCAATTTTAAGACACTTTCTACATAGTACTCTATTTTCTGCAACGTTTTTGATTATTTCAGAGGCCTCTGGCAGACTCTTTAGTGGCTTCTGCCAATTTTAAGACAATTCTTGGAAGCTTTATAACTTTTTATTGATTTTTTGCAATTTAACAACAGTTCCTACACAGTATTCTATTTTCTGCAAATTTTTTTATTATTTTAGACGCCTCTGGAAATATTAGAAAATATCTGGAAAGATTTTATGACTCTTTTAGTGACTTCTGCCAAATTTAAGACAATTCTTGGAAGCTTCATAACTTTTTTATTGGTTTTGCCAATTTAAAGACACTTTCCACATAGTACTTTATTTTCTGCAACGTTTTTGATTATTTCAGAGGCCTCTGGCAATATTAAAAAATATCTGGCGAGCTTTTATGACTCTTCTACTGGTTTTGCCAATTTAAAGACAATTCTTGGAAGCTTTATATCCTTTTTATTGGTTTTTAACAATTTAAAGACACTTTCCACATAGTACTTTATTTTCTGCAACGTTTTTGATTATTTCAGAAGCCTCTGGCAATATTTAAAAATATCTGGCAAGCTTTTATGACTCTTTTAGTGGCCTTTGCAATTTTAAGACAATTCCTGGAAGCTTTCTAACTTTTTTATTGGTTTTGCCAATTTAAAGACACTTTCTACACAGTATTTTATTTTCTGCAAAATTTTTGATTATTTCAGAGGCCTCTGGCAATATTAAAGAATATCTGGCAAACTTTTATGACCCTTTTTAGTGGCTTTTAGCAATTTTAAGACAATTCCTGGAAGCTTTATAACTTTTTTATTGATTTTGCTAATTTAAAGACACTTTCTACATTGTACTTTATTTTCTGCAACGTTTTTGATTATTTCAGAGGCCTCTGGTAATATTTAATAATATCTGGCAAGCCTTTATGACTCGTTTACTGGTTTTGCCAATTTAAAGACACTTTCTACATAGTATTCTATTTTCTGCAAAATTTTTGACTATTTCAGAGGCCTCTGGCAATATTTAAAAATATCTGGCGAGCTTTTATGACTTTTTTAGTGGTTCCTGCCAATTTTAAGACCATTCTTGCAAGCTTTATTTCCTTTTTATTGGTTTTTTCGCAATTTAAAGACAATTCTTGGAAGCTTTATAACCTTTTTATTGGTTTTGCCAATTTTAAGACACTTTCTACATAGTAGATTATTTTCTGCAAAATTTTTGATAATTTCAGACGCCTCTGGCAATATTAAAAAATATCTGGCGAGCTTTTATGACTCTTTTACTGGTTTTGCCAATTTAAAGACAATTCTTGCAAACTTTATATCCTTTTTATTGCTTTTTGGCAATTTAAAGATAGTTACTACACAATATTTTATTTTCTGCAACGTTTTTGATTATTTCAGAGGTTCTGGCAATATTTAAAAATATCTGGCAAGCTTTACTTAATACATAAATTTGATCAAATGCCATTATTTTGCAGAATTAGTCCTTATAAATTTTGCCGTATCTTCTCTGACTATAAGGCCAGAAACAGAATACTTTTACATCAGATAGTAGGTTAAATTACTATTTTAATTGTATTGTTTACACATTATGAAATATACAAATAAAATCTTTAAAAAGTACACTCAAATCATAAAATTAGATAATTTCTTTAACTGAGGTACCTACCTGCTCTTACAATAAATTAAACTGAAATTGAAAAAACATGTTAAGTAAATCACACAAGAAAACCAAATTGATATGTATTTAATGCTGCTGAGTAACAAGTTACAAAAGGAAATAAATAAGCAATTTAAATCACAAAATCAAGAAGCAATTCTTAAAACACCAACAATTCTGTTATAAGTTAAAACACTGCTTTAGGATTTAATAGTCCCCAGGATACACACATTGCCTTTCCTTTCTTCCTTTCTTTGCCTTTCTTTTATGGAATAATTCTTGAAACGTTGGTATTGGGCTGTTTGAATGCACCTATCTGTGATGTTCTTTCCAGATAATTTAAATTGAATGTGGTTGTTGTTCCCAAGCCAAAGTTTGATTGGAACTTTCCGCCTTTGTTTACCACCAAATGTTGCAAGTTTTCCAGTTTGGTGAAGAAAAATCTTAAATTCTACGAAGGTCTCGCAATAACAACACTAATTAAGTTTTTATTTCTTCTGTTTGTAGTTTTTGCGGTTTTTCAACTTTTTAAAATTAATTAATTCTATTTATTAATTAATTTTCATCTTTCCACCTGGTTTACACATAAGAAATAACGTTATTATATACCTGGTTGAAAATAAACATTTTTTTTGACTAAGTCTGTCAAAATTTGGCATTTGTCGTATAATTGTTGCTCCCTAATGGAAAGAATATACTGTCAAAGTGATTTTTAATGATCCGAATGTTGGCTGAATGGATTGGCGTATCCCTAATCTGACTTGATAAATCGATTAAAGGGCAATTCCCACAACATTACCATAAATCCCGAGCCCTGAGGGCATCGTAAATCTCCCCGGAACTTAATAATAATAAAAAGTCCTAAATCACCGTACCGAAAAGTGAAACCGTCAATAAGTATTTGACATTGCTAAATAGCTTTGCAATTATACGATACAATGAGGCTTCAGAAGGGCTTGAAGGGCCCGAAATATATTTACCTGAAACACGCCTCAAATGGCCCTTGTGTTTAGTACAAAGACCCTAGAAAAAATTCAAAACTGATGCAAATACGAAAACGTCACCTCCATCAGGTTTTATTTTTACATACGAAATTTAGTGATCCTCTGGATCAGCTCACTTCATATGTTGATTATTTTGACAGTTACAGGGTGATGCAATATATCATTTTACAGCTCTTTGAATTTCCTTTTGACCATCCTGTATAGTGTCTATACTCAAAAGTCTGGTAACTGAGTTATTTAGTGGCAATTACAGATTTGATTGAATTAGTCGTGAACCAGTTTAACAGTTCATAACTCGTAGAGGCTTTTGGCAATATTCAAACATTTTCTAAAGGTTTTGGACACTTGTAGAGCTTCTGCCAGATATCCCTAAGGTTGCCAGAAGCCTCTAAGAAGGTCCTGAGCTGTCATAGAATTTTTATAAATTTGCCAGAAGCCTCTAAAAAGGTTCTTAAGTGTCTAAGAATTTTTTAAAAATTGCCAAATGCCTCTAAAAAGGTTCTGAAAATTTTAATATTTGTTTTAACTTGCCAGAAGCCTCTAAGAAGGTCCTGAGCTGTCATAGAATTTTTCTAAATTTGCCAGAAGCCTCTAAGAAAGTTCTGAGCTGCCTCAGAATATTTTTAATTTGCCAGAAGCCTCTAAGAAGGTCCTGAGCTGTCCTAGAATTTTTCTAAATTTGCCAGAAGCCTCTAAGAAGGTCCTGAGCTGTCCTAGAATTTTTCAAAATTTGCCAGAACCCTCTAAGAAGGTCCTGAGCTGTCCTAGAATTTTTCTAAAATTGCCAGAGGCCTCAAAGAAGGTCTTGAGCTGTCCTAGAATTTTTCTAAATTTGCCAGAAGCCTCTAAGAAGGTCCTGAGCTGTTCTAGAATTTTTCTAAATTTGCCAGAAGCCTCTAAGGAGGTTCTTAAGTGTCTAAGAATTTTTTAAAAATTGCCAGAAGCCTCTAAGAAGGTCCTGAGCTGTCCTAGAATTTTTCTAAATTTGCCAGAAGCTTCTAAGAAGGTTCTTGTGTCTAAGAATTTTTTAAAATTGCCAGAAGCCTTTAGGAAACTCCTGAACTGTCATAGAATTTTTCTAGAATTGCCAGAAGCCTCTAAAAAAGTCTTGAACTCTACAAAAAAAATTTAATTGCCAAAAACCTCTAGAAAGGTTCTGAACTGTCTAATATTTGTCTGAATTTTTCTGTGTCCAAGAAAGTTCCAAAAAGTTGCTGATTTCGTAGTATACAGAATGTTCAAAAGAGCGTTAATTTCTTCAGACAGAATTTCGTGGTTTATGAGTTGATTGGCATATTAATATATAGGGTGTTCCACTTAAAATAGCTGAGGTATGTTCATTTAATTGCGGTGATAGTGTATCAGTATAGGTATGATTGGTGGATCACAAATTTGCAGTTCCACCCAAATGAAATAGTGATAAATGTGTCTAACGCCCTATGTAATTAAGTAATTTGTAAAGGTGAAGGGCTTAATTTTGGGGTGGTTTATCAGACCTAAAAATCCATGAATCTTGCTGTCTTAATTGTAGTTTTAGTTCAGCTGCCCTTATTGAAAGTGTCTAATTTTTTTAAGGAAAAAAACCATTTAAGTTACTCGAAAAGGAAATTTTGCTGGAAATTCAGTCGCCCAACCACGTAGCATTTCCAGGAGAAAATCAGATTTGCCCTTCCACGTCAAATTAATGGACTACCAATTTATTCGAAAATCTAATAATTTTTTCTTAAATGCCCGCGAATATTTTATCGACTCGAGAAAATCCAGTTTTCCCTTCATCAAATTTACTAGAAAAGTCCCTGATTTAAAGGGAATTTTCTAGTTTTAAAGCAAAAAAAAATATTGATAATAACAAGAAGTGTGTAATTATTATGGCCCTCTTTAAAGAAGTGTATACGTCCCCCAGTTTTTTTTTACATTTCAGGAAACATAGCAGGTCTTCTTAGCCGAAAACCCTTAACAGATATTAGGACCTACGTTGTTTATAACCAGGCCGTAAAATTCAATAAATTGGACCAGTTCAAGGATAACTTTCCTTAAGTTACTGGAAGGTTTTGGTTCAAAGAAAACTGCTTAAGACTAAGAGATGTGTTCCGGCCTGTTGGTGGTATAAAGGGTCGTTTCCTTGTCTCTTCTTCTTCGTCCCTTTGCCCTTCCGACCCTTATGCTCTCGTATCTACATGCCTCTTGACGTCCATTGTTCGGAAGCGTGTAGCGAACGCCTGGAAGATCTTTGCCCTCGGCCGGGATATAATGACGGATTTCCATTGCCTGCAGAAAACTCTTTCTGTGCCAGACGGCTTCGTTTTTCCTCTTTTTTCCATTCCCTTCATCCCCCCCCCCCTCAATCCCGTCACCCTTTCGGTTTGGAGGGCTCCTCCAAGTGGATACGCGGTTCAAAGAGAAACGTTTCCGCTGAAAGTTCCTCTATCAAAAGAATTTTAGTAAATTTTCACAATCTGTATTGCACATTTAGTTCAAAATACTAACGTAACGTCACTGTCTTAGATTGATTTTTAATGAACAAAATGTCCTGGATGTAAATAGGGTTCATTTTAGCATACTCCTATTACGTTTAGTTGGCGGAAATTGCAGTACAGTACTACATAGTTTCAAGGGAATTTAGACCATAAAGACATTTTACTTAATTATTTTTTTACTAATGCTCTAGCAAAGTTTTGTTTTAAGTCTTTTGACAAACCTGACAGCCGTCACGTGACTGGTGACATGTTACCAGCTGTCACGTGACGTCACAACTGTTAAAATTACTTCTAACGAGCTATTTGATACAGTCTGAAGGAGACTTTCCTATTTTGAGTAGAAATTAGAGTTTGTTTTAATTTTCGGGCCGACATTTTGAATTCTATAAATATCTAGAACATTCTGGAAGATTCTAGAACCTTCCAGGGTGTTCTCGAAGAATCCAATAAGCTCTGTAAAGACCTAGAATGTTCCTGAAAGCTTCTACAAAAATCTGAAACAGTCTAGAAAGGTGTGGACGATTAAATGGCTGAATGGTGCAATGTTGTCATATTTTCTGAAAACTGACACTTTGGGCTACCTTTTCGCTTCAGTGACATTCTAACGTCAACTGTCAAATAAGCGAGTTATTCAAGATCAAAGTGACACGTGTCAGAAACGGTTGTCTTGGAAAGTTGGGTCAATTTTGAAGAAAATTGACTTTTGAAAATGAACTGCATTTTTTTCAATATCTCAAAAACCGGTAAAGTTACGAAAAAATTGCAAGAGTAGAAAAATATCCAAAAAATCTTTGTTAACCTAACCCTACAAGTTTTAAGGCACTTAAGCAAAGTTTAAACTATACAGAGTGTCTTAAAGTGTTGTAATGTTGGACTTGAACACACCCTGTACATTACTTAAAATTTTGAAAATTTTCAAGGCTACAGTTGTAAAAAGAAGACTCTAAGCTATATTTCGAGTGGTTGGTGGTTGTCGTAGACCAAAAACTAAGCGAGATATGGTGATTTGAAGTTACGACTTTACTTTATAACAAAAATTGACTTTTGACACTAAACTACTTTTTCTTCAATATCTCGAAAACACGTAAAGTTACGAAAAGATTGCAAGAGTAGAAAAATATCCAAAAAATCTTTGTTAACCTAACTCCACAAGTTTTAAGGCACTTAAGCAATGTTTAAACTATACAGAGTGTCTTAAAGGGTTGTGATGTTGGATTTGAACACACCCTGTACATTGCTTAAAATTTTGAAAGTTTCTCTATCAAACGAATTTTAGTAAATTTCCACAATCTGTATTGCACATTTAGTTCAAAATACTAACGTAACGTCACTGTCTTAGATTGATTTTTAATGAACAAAATGTCCTGGATGTAAATAGGGTTCATTTTAGCATACTCCTATTACGTTTAGTTGGCGGAAATTGCAATACAGTACTACATAGTTTCAAGGGAATTTAGACCATAAAGACATTTTACTTAATTATTTTTTTACTAATGCTCTAGCAAAGTTTTGTTTTAAGACTTTTGACGAACCTGACAGCCGTCACGTGACTGGTAACATGTTACCAGCTGTCACGTGACGTCACAACCATCAAAACTAGTATTATAGAGATATTAATACAATTTAAACTATAGAGTTTAATAGTTTCATGGCACAGAAGGATTTTGACAGTCACGGGACTGGAAATGTGTCACCAACTGTCACGTGACGTCACAACTGTTAAAAGTACTTCTAACGAGCTATTTGATACAGTCTGAAGGAGACTTTTCTATTTTGTGTAGAAATTAGAGTTTGTTTTAATTTTCGGGCCGCCATTTTGAATTCTATAAAGATCTAGAACATTCTGGAAGATTCTAAAACCTTCCAGGGTGTTTTCGAAGACTCCGATAAGCTCTGTAAAAACCTAGAATGGTCCTGAAAGCTTCTACAAAAATCTGAAACAGTCTATTAGAAAGGTGTGGACGATTAAATGGCTGAATGGTGCAACCTATCGAGCAATGTTGTCATATTTTCTGAAAACTGACACTTTGGGCTACCTTTTCGCTTCAGTGACATTCTAACGTCAACTGTCAAATAAGCGAGTTATTCAAGATCAAAGTGACAAGTGTCAGAAACGGTTGTCTTGGAAAGGTGGAAAGCAAAGTTTAAACTATACAGAGTGTCTTAAAGTGTTGTAATGTTGGATTTGAACACATCCTATACATTACTTAAAATTTTTAAAATTTTCAAGGCTACAGTTGTAAAAAGAAGGCTCTAAGCTATATTTTGAGTGATTGGTGGTTGTCGTAGACCAAAAACTAAGCGAGATATGGTGATTTGAATTTACGACTTTATTGTGTAACAAAAATTGACTTTTGACACTAAACTACTTTTTCTTCAATATCTCAAAAACAGGTAAAGTTAGAAAAAAAGTGCAAGAGTGGAAAAATACTCAAAAAAGCTTTGTCAATCTAAAACCACAAGTTTTGAGGCGTTTAAATAAAGTTTAAACTATACAGAGTGTCCCAAAGTTTTAAGTTGTTCAGAAATAATACATTTAAAGAGTTTTCTATTATTTTTTTTCAAGTTTTCGAACCGACACTAGATTAAAAACGAATTAAAAACACATTAAGAACGTTTGCCAACTTGTGAACATACAGGGTAGCTCCAAATAGTGACACTCGCACATTTTCGTCCAGTTTCTAGTGTTCGAGTTGGAACTTGCTTGGGCCGCCCTGTATATTGGAAGGAGGAATTCAATAAAGCGCGATCGAAAGCAAAAAAAAGCGACAATAAGAAATCGCTTAGCGAGGCGTTTTACACATACAAAAACCGATAAATACAGATGTGCCGTTTCGGCACCCGATTCCTAATGGATCCCATAAATATCTCGGGAACGGAAACAGGAACGTATTCCCGGTCTCCTTCTTGCAAACTCCCCCGAAAAATGGGACGGATCGGAAGCCATTTTGTATTGATCGGGTTGTTTTCCTGTCAGAAAAAGCTTTTTCGTCCATGTCTGGGTACTTGGATTTGTTTTTGATCCAGTTGGTACCCATCTAATGCCCATGAAGGTACTCAAAGTTTTTGAGGACTAATTTCTTTAACATTACCATTAGCACTGTGAACGGAAATTGCTTTAGAATGTTGATTAGTTTTACTGAAATTTCTATCATATATAACGTGACATTGTATTTTTTTTCAAAAAATTTAAAATTATAATTTTGTATACTAAGATCTACTTTTGCATATTACCACTATCCCTTTCTAAGGAAAATTGCATTAGAGCATTAGTTTGTTTTAAAGCAATTTAGACCATAATGACATTTTCGTGTTACTTTAAAACTTAAAAACAATACAGGGTGTTTTGAAGATAAATAAAATAAAAAAATGTCAAAATTGCACTTTTTGCAAAAATGGCATTTTTTCAATTTTTGAATGATTGTAACTTTTTTATTTGAACTTTTGTAGGTTTCACTACAACTCCATTAGAAAGATGATAAAAAATACTACAAAATGAGACAAAACTGGCTTCTCTAACTCTTCATGTTACCGAGATATTGAATTTCAAAAAGTAGTTAAAAAAGACCCATAATATACCTCAAAATTTTTAAAAATTTTAAAGTGGTTTTTTATTACTTTTTTCACCTAATTTAAGGTCCTTTGGTATAAATATGCCGTTTTCTGTGTCACATGAGTTGATTGGTCACACCGTTTGGCCGCTAGAGGCCGTCAAATTTCCTTCCCCATAAAATCACATATTTTTTGACACACGTTGCTTAGACCATAAATGTCTCCCTTATTTGACAAGTTACGTCAAAATGTCATAGAAAACAAAAGATAGAGCAGATTTCAAGCTTTCTAAAAATGTCCCCCCATGAGCTGATTGATAGCATCGTTTGGACGCTAGAAGGCGTCAAATTTCCTTCCCCATAAAATCACATATTTTTTGACACACGTTGCTTAGACTCTAAATGACTCCCTTATTTGACAAGTTACGTCAAAATGTCATAGAAAACTAAAGATAGAGCGGATTTCAAGCCTTCCAAAGGTTTCTCAATTTGAGTTGATTGGTGACACCGTTTGGCCGCTAGAGGCCGTCAAATTTCCTTCCCCATAAAATCACATATTTTTTGACACACGTTGCTTAGACTCTAAATGACTCCCTTATTTGACAAGTTATATCAAAATGTCATAGAAAACAAACGATACAGCAGATTTCAAGCTTTCCAAACCTTTCTCAACTTGAGTTGATTGGTAACGCCGTTTGGCCGCTAGAGGCCGTCAAATTTCTTTCCCCATAAAATCACATATTTTATGACACACGTTGCTTTGACCCTAAATTACTCCCTTATTTGACAAGTTACGTCAAAATGTCATAGAAAGCAATAGATAGAGCAGATTCAAGGCTTTCCAAAAATACGACCACATGAGTTGATTGAGTACACCGTTTGGCCGTTAGAGGGCGTCAAATTTCCTTAAAATCACATATTTTATGAATGATCCTAAATTACTCCCTCCCTTATAGATTTCAAAAACGACATTAGAAAAAGGATAAAAATACTACAAAATGAGGCAAATTAAGCGGTACTGTACTGGGGATAAAATTGGACCTTTCATTTTTAGTACAGGACAGTATTAAGGTGATTTAAAAAAATAAAACTTACACGTAGTTTTTTCTTGGAAAGTGACAAAATTACTTTGAATATTGCACGATTGCAATAAAACACGTCGTCTGCCACCCCTTTATCTACACCCCCCAACTTCCAGACCCCCCTTCTCATCCCCACCACCATTCGATCCAAAAGTATAAGAAAGCGCTTTCTTATTCTTACTTTTCTCGTGTAGGCGGAGCGTTTTTCCTTCCCCCCTTGCCGCCTCCACCACCCTCCTCCCGCTCTGGTTGACGTATGTGAATGTATGTGTGGAGGCGGCATATAAGCGAGAAATAGGATAAGGAAGGACGCGTTTTTAACGGCCCTCAGCCTATAAGGTAGGGCCCCGAAGGGCCCGATGCGATTGGTTGCGGAATTTTAGATTTTATGTAAAAAAGGAGATTACGGCGCCTCACTTTATATGTAAAGTGGATTTGGGAGCCTGGATTCGCATTACAGAGTCCAGAAAGTTTAATAATTATAAAGGAGGAAGTCAGCTGACCAAATATTGCGAACAAACCTTGACCTGCCCCAAAAATCTAATTTCTCTTTTGATATCCTCATTGAAAAAATTCTCCTGCTTCTCCTCTTCTTGATTACGTCCACGCCAGTCTCCAATTACCATAACGACACTCCATGTTGCCATATCACCCCCCTAAGTTTCTCAGAATGCTCTCATATGCACACCTAACAACTTTCTCAACTGCTTCTTATTTTGGCAGTGTTGGCGTATGTTTAACTTAATTAAAACACTTTAAGTGTACGTGAAATATGGTATGGAAAGGAGTGAGGGTCAAAGTGGCAACACTGTAAGACGCCAGCCCAATTAAGGCAGCTCAGGGCGCCTCGACGCCTAATTACCCCCTTCCCCCTTTTAAAAGCAATTGCGAAGGTCAAGGCTGTTTAGAGCGCGGTCTTTGACCTTTTTTTTCGGGATGGACAGTGGGGACACCAGATTTGACCCTGAGTGACCAAAACGACACCCCCCTTCACCCCTTTTTCCAGGTGAAATGGTGAGGCAACGCCCGTTCCCTTCGGCATCGATCAGGGACGGACTGAATAGGGCGCGTGCGCCCCTGGATATGTCAATACGACCGTATTCGCACACCTATGTCATCGCACGGGAGGGAGTTGGATGTACGTCTTCGGGGGAGATTTTGCGGTGTTGCCATTGATTTTTTTTGCATAAAACAATTTCCACGCTTTACACTGTGGTTCAAAAATTGTCAGTCAAATAACTATGTTTTATGAGTTTTGAAGTTGTCCTGAGTTTGCGTAATCCAACGATACTAATTCATACAGGGTGGCCCATTTAAAATTTTCGTCATTTTTAAAACAGTTGTCTGATGGTTAAGTTAACGTAACTCTAAATATCTCATAAACTGTGATAATTTCGTAGGGCTGTATTGGGTCACCGTGTAGAGCTGAGTGTGCGCAATACAACGAAGATAAAATATACACGGTGTCCCTTTTGAAATATCTCAGAATCTGTAACAATTTTGTATGGACAATGTTGGGTTGATACAGAGAGAGATCAAGTTTGAAGATACCCACTTGTAGAGGCCTCTGGCATTTTCAAAATGGTTCTAGAGGCTTCTGGCAATTTTAAAAAATTCTTAAACGGTTTAGGACACTTTTAGAAACCTCTGGCAACTTTGGGATAGTTATCAGTAGTTTTCAGAGGCCTCTGGCATTTTCAAAATGGTTCTAGAGGCTTCTGGCAATTTCAAAAAATTCTTGGACGGTTTAGGACACTTATAGAAAGCTCTGATAATTTTGTACAGATGTCAGCAGTTTTCAGAGGGCTCTAGCATTTCCAAAATGGTTCTAGAGGCTTCTGGCAAATTTCAAAAAATTCTTGGACGATTTAGGACACTTATAGAAACCTCTGACAGCTTTTGCACAGTTATCAGTAGTTTTTAGAGGTCTCTGGCATTTTCAAAATGGTTCTACAGGCTTCTGGCAAATTTCAGAAACTTCTTAGACGATTTAGGACACTTATAGAGACTTCTGATAATTTTGTACAGTTGTCAGTAGTTTTTAGAGGCCTCTGGCATTTTCAAATTGGTTCTAGAGGCTTCTGGCACTTTCAGAAAATTCTTGGACAATTTAGGACACTTATAGAAACCTCTGACAGCTTTTGCACAGTTGTCAGTAGTTTTTGGAGGCCTCTGGCATTTCCAAAATGGTTCTAGAGGCTTCTGGCAAATTTCAAAAAATTATTGGACGATTTGGGACACTTATAGAGACTTCTGACAGCTTTTGCACAGTTGTCAGTAGTTTTTAGAGGTCTCTGGCATTTCCAAAATGATTCTAGAGGCTTCTGGCAATTTTCAGAAAATTCTTAGACAATTTAGGACACTTATAGAGACTTCTAACAATGTTTGACAGTTGGCAGCAGTTTTCAGAGGCATGTGGCATTTCCAAAATGGTTTTAGAGGCATTTAGAAAATTCTTGAAAGTTTTAGGGCACTAATAGAAGCTTCTGACAATTTCAAAAATTCACATAAATACGGTTCATTTTTGCTTATTAGCACTGAATCATATTATGGAAAATATCATTACAACAGTCAATAATTTTAAAGGACTTTGAACTGTAACTACTTATGTTACTGAATTGAGTGTTCCAAAAAAGCCCGTACTAAACTCTTTTTTCTTTTGTGACTATTAAACAAAACAACTTGGAGAAAACAACAATTCCAAGGCAAAACGACCCGGAAATATTCGTTTAGAGACCTGGGAAATGTCTCGGCGCCATCTTCCAGGCATTTCAAAACTAATAAAAGAAATGCAGATTGCATTTCGGTGCATCAAAATGTATCAAATATGAGCGGCAAATTTTTTTAATAAAATTCCTTTGGATTCATCTTTTTCCCAGGTTGCCAGGACATTTTAATATTCCCCCGGTACTTTTTTTAATGCATTCTTTTATTTTCGGACGGTATTGAAATTGAAATTCCAATCTTCCGTCATACGTTGTATAGTATGCAAATATGGAAAAGGGCGTGGGAATCAAAAAAAGGGTTAGACAACACAAATTCCTATTGCGACATTAAATTATTTCCTTCAAGGAAAATATTAAAAATCCAGGTCTAAAAAACATAAGCAGCTGAGACGACCACCAGGTAATTTATTCCAGTTTCCACAACCAGAAAACTTTACAGGAACTGAGGTGGGAAAGTTGAAACCAGTTACGCGGTGCTGCTCCTATTTGACGAGAGCAGTCTGGATTGATTTTAATAAGAACATGAAGTAAAAAGCGGGAAATAAGCCGATATATCCAGAGGAGATGGTTGTTTTCACCCCCTCTCCACCCCAAGACAAATCCATGGGAATGTCAAAATGTAATTGGTTTGCTGATATGAGGCTTTTTCCCTTTTTAATTTGGAAAAATGGCTTTTACGAGACCCTTCTTTTTTTTATTTATATTACTTGCCCAAACATTACAGCTACAGAAGATCAACAAGCCAGTTTTTCTATGTATATTATTTGGAGCGACGGTTGGTTCCAGAGTGTTGCTAACCAAACCTGTACACGAGTGATTTCAAAATTAGAAGTTTCTGGCAATTTAAAAAATTCTTAGACAATTGGGATCTTTCCTAGAGGCTTCTGGCAATTTTAGAAAAATTCTGTGTTATTTCATGACTTTTTTAGAAGTTTCTGGCAATTTAAAAAATTCTTAGATAATTAGGATCTTTCCTAGAGGCTTCTGGCAATTTTAGAAAAATTCTGTGTGATTTCATGACTTTCTTAGAAGTTTCTGGCAATTTAAAAAATAAAGAATCCTCCTAGAGACTTCTAGCAATTTTTTAAAAATTCTATGACAGTTCAGGACCTTCTTAGAGGCTTCTGGCAATTTTAGAAAAATTCTTAGACAATTGGGAACTTTCCTAGAGGCTTCTGGCAATTTTAGAAAAATTCTTAGACAATTGGGAACTTTCCTAGAGGCTTCTGGCATTTTAAAAAAAATTCTGTGGCAGTTCAGGACCTTCTTAGAAGCTTTTGACAATTTAAAAAAATTCTTAGACAGTAAAAAACCTTCTTAGAGGTTTCTAGCAAATTTTTAAAAATTCAATGACTGTTCAGGACCTTCTTAGAGGCTTCTGGCAATTTTAGAAAAATTGAATGACAGTTCAGGACCTTCTTAGAGGCTTCTGGCGATTTAAAATATTTTTAGACACTTAAGAACCTTCTTAGAGGCTTCTAGCAAATTTTTAAAAATTCTATGACTGTTCAGGACCTTCTTAGAGACTTCTGGCAATTTTAGAAAAATTCTTAGACACTAAAGAATCTTCTTAGAGACTTCTAGCAATTTTTAAAAAATTCTATGACAGTTCAGAACATTCCTAGAGGCTACAGGCAAATTAAAAAAAATTCTTAAACAGTTTAACTGTTTAAAGTCGTTTGACAGGTCAGAATTCGACTAATTTGACAGAAACAATTTTTTTCACCAAAATGACTTGACGTTAGAATCTGTCATAGTTAGCAATGCTTGAGAGTGTCAAATAAAAATCCGAATTAATTTGACTCAAAACACTCAGTAGTAAGAAAAACTTTACAGTCAAACTTTGACAGCTGGTTATTATTATGACGTGATAAATGATAGGTTAGAATCAAATCTTTGAGGAAATCCAGCTGAAATATTTAGTCCAACTTTGACCGCTCAGAACTCGTTTAATTTGACAGTTACAGTTTTACAGTGACGTAGTATACAGTGTGGTCCAAATTGGTGATGCATGTATTGGGATCTCAAAAACGGTAAGAGCTACAGAGTCGGTTAAATGGGGAAAGTTTTAGAGAATTTGCTAAGAGTGAATTTTGCTAAGAGTGTTTGAAATGCACTGCCTCTGACGTTTTCCCAATTTTCCGGAAAACTGAGAAAGATAATTTAATTTGAAAACCGGAAATAAGTTTCACATAAAATTCTCTAAAACTTTCCCCATTTAACCGACTGCGTAGCTCTTACGGTTACAAAGATCCCAATACATTAGTAGAATCAATTTGGGACACACTGTATTTAACTCTTTCTTGCACACACGCACGTTATATGAATGAGGGGTGAAACAAAGCGGAAAAATGCGCTAAATTAATAAATTCCCACAATAAATAAGCGCCATTGAGGAAAAGTGCATAATATTATCAATAGATTGGCCAATGGCAGCACGAGGGGCCACCTCAACCAATGGCGTGTCCACCATAATTACGCAATAAATAATCGCCATTGCACTTACAGGTGTACATAATTATTATTATTTAAGGTGGCAATTGTATATTTGGGTGATGCAGTGGCGTGCATTGATTTTCTTTTTTTTAACCCTCAAGTTTTACTAATTAAAGGACTTTTCCAAGCACCTCACTTACCTTAATGAACCTTCTCCGGTGCATTCTCTTTCTCAAAAAAAAAAAATACAAAATATGGCGCCCGTATCCACTACAATTAGAACAAAGCTCGTCTGCACTCCATCTACACGAGACGCTTTTGTATCCCTGAAATATGCATTATCCCGTAACGGGAACGTGCTGAAGAGGAGATTTTTGGGCACGCAAATACCTTTTTGTTCCCTCAGGACTATAATTATTAAGCCTGGAAATTCGAGCCTTCCATTTGCATGTGTGTGAACAGATTACGCTGTTTCAATTTCTCCGGGAAATCTGATACGTGGGGCGAGAAGCATCTTCGACGTGTCCGTGAAAAAACCAATCAATGTTTTGAAATGTGACCCAGCAATGTAAAGTCCTTTTAATTCAAATTCATCTTAGATTGTAGTCGGATTGTGGTCTTGGATTTGTACACACCCTGTACATTGTTGAAGATTATGTATACTTTCAAGCTTACAGTTGCAAAAAGGAGACTTTAAGCTACATTTTGAGTGGTTGATGGTTGTCGTAGACCAAAAACTAAGCGAGATATGGTGATTTGAATTTACGACTTTATATTGACTTTTGTCACTGAACTAGTGTTTCTTAAATATCTCGAAAACATGTAAAGCTACGAAAAAAGTGCAAGAGTAAAAAAATACTCACAAAAGGTTTGTTAACCTAACCCCACAAATTTTAAGACACTTAAGTACATTTTCAACTATACAGAGTGTCCCAATATAAAATGATTTGGATTTGTACACACCCTGTATACTGTTGAAAGTTTGGTACATTTTCAGGGTTACAGTTGCAAAAAAGAGGCTGTAAACTACATTTTGTGTGGTTAATGGTTGTCGTAGACCAAAAACTAAGCGAGATATGGTGATTTGAATTTAAGACTTTATATTGAATTTTGTCACTGAACTAGTTTTCCTTAAATATCTCAAAAACACGTAAAGCTACAAAAAAAGTGCAAGAGTAAAAAAATACTCCAAAAGGTCTGTTAACCTAACCCCACCAGTTTTAAGACGCTTAAATACAGTTTAAACTATACAGAGTGTCCCAATATAAAATGGTTTGGATTTTTACACACCCTGTATACCGTTGAAAGTTTGGTACACTTTCAAGGTTACAGTTGCAAAAAGGAAACTGTAAGCTACATTTTGAGTGGTTGATGGTTGTCGTAGACCAAAAACTAAGCGAGATATGGTGATTTGAATTTACGACTTTATATTGACTTTTGTCACTGAACTAGTTTTTCTTGAATATCTCGAAAACAGGTAAAGTTACGAAAAAAGTGCAAGAGAAGAAATATTCTCAAAAAAGCTTTGTTAATCTAAAATCACAAGTTTTAAGGCGCTTAAATACAGTATAAACTATACAGAGTGTCCCAATACATAATGGTCTTGGATTTGTACACACCCTGTATACTGTTGAAAGTTTGGTACATTTTCAGGGTTACAGTTGCCAAAAGGAGACTGTAAACTACATTTTGTGTGGTTAATGGTTGTCGTAGACCAAAAACTAAGCGAGATATGGTGATTTGAATTTAAGACTTTATATTGAATTTTGTCACTGAACTAGTTTTTCTTAAATATCTCGAAAACAGGTAAAGCTACGAGAAAAGTGCAAGAGTAAAAAAATACTCACAAAAGGTTTGTTAACCTAACCCCACCAGTTTTAAGACGCTTAAGTACATTTTCAACTATACAGAGTGTCCCAATATAAAATGGTTTGGATTTTTACACACCTTGTATACTGTTGAAAGTTTGGTACATTTTCAGGGTTACAGTTGCCAAAAGGAGACTGTAAACTACATTTTGTGTGGTTAATGGTTGTCGTAGACCAAAAACTAAGCGAGATATGGTGATTTGAATTTACGACTTTATATTGACTTTTGTCACTGAACTAGTTTTTCTTAAATATCTCAAAAACACGTAAAGCTACCAAAAAAGTGCAAGAGTAAAAAAATACTCCAAAAGGTCTGTTAACCTAACCCCACCAGTTTTAAGACGCTTAAATACAGTTTAAACTATACAGAGTGTCCCAATATAAAATGGTTTGGATTTTTACACACCCTGTATACCGTTGAAAATTTGGTACACTTTCAAGGTTACAGTTGCAAAAAGGAAACTGTAAGCTACATTTTGAGTGGTTGATGGTTGTCGTAGACCAAAAACTAAGCGAGATATGGTGATTTGAATTTACGACTTTATATTGACTTTTGTCACTGAACTAGTTTTTCTTGAATATCTCGAAAACAGGTAAAGTTACGAAAAAAGTGCAAGAGCAGAAATATTCTCAAAAAAGCTTTGTTAATCTAAAATCACAAGTTTTAAGGCGCTTAAATACAGTATAAACTATACAGAGTGTCCCAATACATAATGGTCTTGGATTTGTACACACCCTGTATACTGTTGAAAGTTTGGTACATTTTCAGGGTTACAGTTGCCAAAAGGAGACTGTAAACTACATTTTGTGTGGTTAATGGTTGTCGTAGACCAAAAACTAAGCGAGATATGGTGATTTGAATTTACGACTTTATATTGAATTTTGTCACTGAACTAGTTTTTCTTAAATATCTCGAAAACAGGTAAAGCTACGAGAAAAGTGCAAGAGTAAAAAAATACTCACAAAAGGTTTGTTAACCTAACCCCACCAGTTTTAAGACGCTTAAGTACATTTTCAACTATACAGAGTGTCCCAATATAAAATGGTTTGGATTTTTACACACCTTCTATACTGTTGAAAGTTTGGTACATTTTCAGGGTTACAGTTGCAAAAAGGAGACTGTAAACTACATTTTGTGTGGTTAATGGTTGTCGTAGACCAAAAACTAAGCGAGATATGGTGATTTGAATTTACGACTTTATATTGACTTTTGTCACTGAACTAGTTTTTCTTAAATATCTCGAAAACAGGTAAAGCTACGAAAAAAGTGCAAGAGTAAGAAAATAATCACAAAAGGTTTGTTAACCTAACCCCACAAATTTTAAGACGCTTAAATACAGTTTAAACTATACAGAGTGTCCCAATATAAAATGGTTTGGATTTGTACACACCCTGTATACTGTTGAAAGTTTGGTACATTTTTAGGGTTACAGTTGCAAAAAGGAGACTGTAAGCTACATTTTGAGTGGTTGATGGTTGTCGTAGACCAAAAACTAAGCGAGATATGGTGATTTGAATTTACGACTTTATATTGACTTTTGTCACTGAACTGGTGTTTCTTAAATATCTCGAAAACATGTAAAGCTACGAAAAAAGTGCAAGAGTAAAAAAATACTCACAAAAGGTTTGTTAACCTAACCCCACCAGTTTTAAGACGCTTAAGTACATTTTCAACTATACAGAGTGTCCCAACATAAAATGATTTGGATTTGTACACACCCTGTATACTGTTGAAAGTTTCGTACATTTTCAGGGTTACAGTTGCAAAAAAGAGGCTGTAAGCTACATTTTGAGTGGTTGATGGTTGTCGTAGACCAAAAACTAAGCGAGATATGGTGATTTGAATTTACGACTTTATTTTGTACAGACAAATTGACTTTTGTCGCTGAACTAGTTTTTCTTGAATATCTCGAAAACAGGTAAAGTTACGAAAAAAGTGCAAGAGAAGAAATATTCTCAAAAAAGCTTTGTTAATCTAAAATCACAAGTTTTAAGGCGCTTAAATACAGTATAAACTATACAGAGTGTCCCAATACATAATGGTCTTGGATTTGTACACACCCTGTATACTGTTGAAAGTTTGGTACATTTTCAGGGTTACAGTTGCCAAAAGGAGACTGTAAACTACATTTTGTGTGGTTAATGGTTGTCGTAGACCAAAAACTAAGCGAGATATGGTGATTTGAATTTAAGACTTTATATTGAATTTTGTCACTGAACTAGTTTTTCTTAAATATCTCGAAAACAGGTAAAGCTACGAGAAAAGTGCAAGAGTAAAAAAATACTCACAAAAGGTTTGTTAACCTAACCCCACCAGTTTTAAGACGCTTAAGTACATTTTCAACTATACAGAGTGTCCCAATATAAAATGGTTTGGATTTTTACACACCTTGTATACTGTTGAAAGTTTGGTACATTTTCAGGGTTACAGTTGCCAAAAGGAGACTGTAAACTACATTTTGTGTGGTTAATGGTTGTCGTAGACCAAAAACTAAGCGAGATATGGTGATTTGAATTTACGACTTTATATTGACTTTTGTCACTGAACTAGTTTTTCTTAAATATCTCAAAAACACGTAAAGCTACCAAAAAAGTGCAAGAGTAAAAAAATACTCCAAAAGGTCTGTTAACCTAACCCCACCAGTTTTAAGACGCTTAAATACAGTTTAAACTATACAGAGTGTCCCAATATAAAATGGTTTGGATTTTTACACACCCTGTATACCGTTGAAAATTTGGTACACTTTCAAGGTTACAGTTGCAAAAAGGAAACTGTAAGCTACATTTTGAGTGGTTGATGGTTGTCGTAGACCAAAAACTAAGCGAGATATGGTGATTTGAATTTACGACTTTATATTGACTTTTGTCACTGAACTAGTTTTTCTTGAATATCTCGAAAACAGGTAAAGTTACGAAAAAAGTGCAAGAGCAGAAATATTCTCAAAAAAGCTTTGTTAATCTAAAATCACAAGTTTTAAGGCGCTTAAATACAGTATAAACTATACAGAGTGTCCCAATACATAATGGTCTTGGATTTGTACACACCCTGTATACTGTTGAAAGTTTGGTACATTTTCAGGGTTACAGTTGCCAAAAGGAGACTGTAAACTACATTTTGTGTGGTTAATGGTTGTCGTAGACCAAAAACTAAGCGAGATATGGTGATTTGAATTTACGACTTTATATTGAATTTTGTCACTGAACTAGTTTTTCTTAAATATCTCGAAAACAGGTAAAGCTACGAGAAAAGTGCAAGAGTAAAAAAATACTCACAAAAGGTTTGTTAACCTAACCCCACCAGTTTTAAGACGCTTAAGTACATTTTCAACTATACAGAGTGTCCCAATATAAAATGGTTTGGATTTTTACACACCTTCTATACTGTTGAAAGTTTGGTACATTTTCAGGGTTACAGTTGCAAAAAGGAGACTGTAAACTACATTTTGTGTGGTTAATGGTTGTCGTAGACCAAAAACTAAGCGAGATATGGTGATTTGAATTTACGACTTTATATTGACTTTTGTCACTGAACTAGTTTTTCTTAAATATCTCGAAAACAGGTAAAGCTACGAAAAAAGTGCAAGAGTAAGAAAATAATCACAAAAGGTTTGTTAACCTAACCCCACAAATTTTAAGACGCTTAAATACAGTTTAAACTATACAGAGTGTCCCAATATAAAATGGTTTGGATTTGTACACACCCTGTATACTGTTGAAAGTTTGGTACATTTTTAGGGTTACAGTTGCAAAAAGGAGACTGTAAGCTACATTTTGAGTGGTTGATGGTTGTCGTAGACCAAAAACTAAGCGAGATATGGTGATTTGAATTTACGACTTTATATTGACTTTTGTCACTGAACTGGTGTTTCTTAAATATCTCGAAAACATGTAAAGCTACGAAAAAAGTGCAAGAGTAAAAAAATACTCACAAAAGGTTTGTTAACCTAACCCCACCAGTTTTAAGACGCTTAAGTACATTTTCAACTATACAGAGTGTCCCAACATAAAATGATTTGGATTTGTACACACCCTGTATACTGTTGAAAGTTTCGTACATTTTCAGGGTTACAGTTGCAAAAAAGAGGCTGTAAGCTACATTTTGAGTGGTTGATGGTTGTCGTAGACCAAAAACTAAGCGAGATATGGTGATTTGAATTTACGACTTTATTTTGTACAGACAAATTGACTTTTGTCGCTGAACTAGTTTTTCTTGAATATCTCGAAAACAGGTAAAGTTACGAAAAAAGTGCAAGAGAAGAAATATTCTCAAAAAAGCTTTGTTAATCTAAAATCACAAGTTTTAAGGCGCTTAAATACAGTATAAACTATACAGAGTGTCCCAATACATAATGGTCTTGGATTTGTACACACCCTGTATACTGTTGAAAGTTTGGTACATTTTCAGGGTTACAGTTGCCAAAAGGAGACTGTAAACTACATTTTGTGTGGTTAATGGTTGTCGTAGACCAAAAACTAAGCGAGATATGGTGATTTGAATTTAAGACTTTATATTGAATTTTGTCACTGAACTAGTTTTCCTTAAATATCTCAAAAACACGTAAAGCTACAAAAAAAGTGCAAGAGTAAAAAAATACTCACAAAAGCTTTGCTAACCCAACCCCACAAATTTTAAGACACTTAAGTACATTTTCAACTATACAGAGTGTCCCAACATAAAATGATTTGGATTTGTACACACCCTGTATACTGTTGAAAGTTTCGTACATTTTCAGGGTTACAGTTGCAAAAAAGAGGCTGTAAGCTACATTTTGAGTGGTTGATGGTTGTCGTAGACCAAAAACTAAGCGAGATATGGTGATTTGAATTTACGACTTTATTTTGTGCAGACAAATTGACTTTTGTCGCTGAACTAGTTTTTCTTGAATATCTCGAAAACAGGTAAAGTTACGAAAAAAGTGCAAGAGCAGAAATATTCTCAAAAAAGCTTTGTTAATTTAAAATCACAAGTTTTAAGGCGCTTAAATAAAGTGTAAACTATACAGAGTGGAGGAAAATTGAAATATTTAGGGAGATATAGTAATTTAAAAATTTGTATTATACAATCGTATATAAATATGGTCAAATCCTTTAAGGGCTGAATTGATATTGTTTCTAAAATGACAATTAGACCTAATTTGAATGAAATTTTTTGCTGTGTTCGGCAAATTCATAATTTACAACCAAATTTGGGGAAATTTGCCATTTTTAAATTACTCCCTTATTATCATTAACAACATTCTTGCAATGTTGCCAAAACTGATATTAATTATTTAATTTATAGTGAACTTTTTGCAACCTTACAAAGGTATTATTATTGTCCATTTTTGCTTGTCAACCATGTTAATTCTTACGTAAAAACCGATTACTTTACCGATTTGTTTCAAGCAAATTTGGACTTAAACTACACACAATTTTTTTTTTTTTTTTTTTTTTGATTATTTCATCGTTCTATTTGGCTATATCGAGTTACCGATCTAGTTACGGTCCCCTTGACATGAGGCTTGAAACAAATGAATTAAGTCACGAAGAGCAAAAGGTGCGGCGTGCAACAAGACGCATCGTGTGTCATCGAGGATCATATTATGCCCCCCAGGGGGCGTCCGAGTCACACGCAGCCCGGTCAATTAATTAATTTACCTGGACAGGGCATTATTAGCCCTATTTCACCCTGTAAACGATTTTCTTCGAACACTTGTTGTTAGTACAAAAGGGGTACTCAAACAACCCCCCCGAAGGATTAGGTTAGGATGTTGAAGAGGTGTTATGACGTGGTCCTTTTGTCCTATCGATGGGTATTAGCAAATAATGGACCGGTGATTTTCTACTTATGAACCGCATGCGGTATCGATTTTATATAAAAAAAGGGGGCTTGAAGAATTGTTTTGTTAAAACAAAAGAGCGAATTAATCACAAAGTGTTATCGCAAAAGAGCCGGTCCCAAAGACACGCGATTTTTATGTTAATAGGCAATATATATCCACGTTTCAGCTGGAAAATGCCGGTCATGTGCCATTAGAAAATTAAATTTTTTCCCCAAGAAATTCAGTCACAAATTTGATTGCCAAAACCATCAAAAATCCAATTAACATAGTCCGGATCTGTGTTAATTTTTTCCAGAGACAAAAACCACCCCGGGAGGGTGTCCGGAACGGTTAAAGGGTTGCCCTTCTTTTGTTTTTTTGCCTTTTAAAAATTAAAAAAAAAAAAATTACTTTCCAACAGCTGGATTCTTTTATTGTTTTGTCCGATTGTTTAGATAACCCATGAATGGTGTTTCTGGGCCCTTATAGTAGGTTTTTTTTTCAATGCGAGTATTTGCATATTAAGAGCCCCACCAAATCAAACTTTGACTTGACATTTTAAATGTCTCCTAACCGGTACCATCTGCTTAACATTTCACGACCCTGTATACGCATATTAATCCACAGTCAGAGCAAAAAAAATACAGAGTGGAGCAAAAAAAAAAGGCCAGTTGTTCGCTCGTTTAATTTAATGTGCACCCTTTCAGTTAAATTTATTCTAAATTGGATTTGTGAGTTTTTTTTTTCACAGTACAGGTCCGGCTCAAACTTTCTAAAATGTCCAGTTATTATAGAAATCTGTGGTTTAATTCACATTCTAAGTATTATCAAGTGGATAATATTGCCAGACAGGGTAAAGTGCCACCTATAGGGTTATAGGGTTGACCAAAAAAATGGTATTAGACTAAGCAAAAACAGCAACTCTCTAACTGTGAAACTAACCAAGTTGTAACCTGTCAAAGTTTACTCTACTTACTTGACATCACTTTGGTGTTTTCACTGCAATAACTCCCTAATTTGAAACGTTTCAAGCCTAATTGTAATAGTGGATTTAAAAGGAATTTCAAGGGCTATACAGAGGTCAAAACAGCAACTCTCTAACTGTCAAAATAACCAAGTTGTGACCTGTCTACTTACTTGACATTACTTTGGTGTTTTCACTGCAATAACTCCCTAATTTGTAACGTTTCAAGCCAAATTCTACTAGGGGATTTAAAGAGAATTTCAAGGGCTACACAGAGGTCAAAACAACAACTCTCTACCTGTCAAACTAACCAAGTTGTAACCTGTCATAGTTGACTCTACTTACTTGACATCATTTTGGTGTTTTCACTGCAATAACTCCCTAATTTGAAACGTTTCAAGCCTAATTGTAATAGTGGATTTAAAAGGAATTTCAAGGGCTACACAGTGGTCAAAACAGCAACTCTCTAACTGTAAAACTAACCAAGTTGTAACCTGTCAAAGTTGACTCTACTTACTTGACATCACTTTGGTGTTTTCACTGCAATAACTCCCTAATTTGTAACGTTTCAAGCCACATTCTACTAGGGGATTTAAAGAGAGTTTCAAGGGCTACACAGTGGTCAAAACAACAACTCTCTAACTGTCAAAATAACCAAGTTGTGACCTGTCAAAGTTTACTCTACTTACTTGACATCATTTTGGTGTTTTCACTGCAATAACTCCCTAATTTATATCGTTTTAAGCCTAATTGTAATAGTGGATTTAAAAGGAATTTCAAGGGCTATACAGAGGTCAAAACAGCAACTCTCTAACTGTCAAAATAACCAAGTTGTGACCTGTCTACTTACTTGACATTACTTTGGTGTTTTCACTGCAATAACTCCCTAATTTGTAACGTTTCAAGCCACATTCTACTAGGGGATTTAAAGAGAATTTCAAGGGCTACACAGAGGTCAAAACAACAACTCTCTACCTGTCAAAATAACCAAGTTGTAACCTGTCAAAGTTGACTCTACTTACTTGACATCATTTTGGTGTTTTCACTGCAATAACTCCCTAATTTGCAATGTTTTACGCCATATTCTAACAGGGGATTTAAAGAGAATTTCAAGGGCTACACAGTGGTCAAAAAAGCAACTCTCTAACTGTCAGAATTATCAAGTTGTGACCTGTCAGAGTTAACTCTACTTACTTGACATCACTTTGGTGTTTTCACTGCAATAACTCGCTAATTTGCAATGTTTTACGCCATATTCTAATAGGGGATTTAAAGAAAACTTCAAATGCTATACTGTAGTCAAAACAGCAACTCTCTAACTGTCAAAATAACCAAGTTGTGATCTGTCAAAATTGATTCTACGTACTTGCCATCATTTTGGTGTTTTCACTGCAATAACTCCCTAATTTGCAATGTTTTACGCCATATTCTAACAGGGGATTTAAAGAGAATTTCAAGGGCTACACAGTGGTCAAAAAAGCAACTCTCTAACTGTCAAAATAACCAAGTTGTTATCTGTCAAAGTTGACACTATTTATTTGACATCACTTTTGGTGTTCTCACTG
Organism: Ips typographus; assembly: GCF_016097725.1. Taxonomy (NCBI): domain Eukaryota; kingdom Metazoa; phylum Arthropoda; class Insecta; order Coleoptera; family Curculionidae; genus Ips; species Ips typographus. Next base: position 2,011,422 of record NC_138434.1, on the reverse strand, counting down.
CAATATCTCTCTAATTTGTAGTCTTTAAAGCCACACTTTGATAGGGGATTTTAAAAGAAATTCAGCAACTCTCTAACTGTCAAAATGGTATTCTAGGATTTTAGGTAAATTTTGACAGTTTGGACAATAGTGACAGATATCACGTAGTTTTAGAAAATAATTTAGTTAGACAGTCACGTGACAACTGTTAAAATAACTGTCATAAATACGTTTTATACCGAATAGTGCAATAAACCTTTCTAAACCGTGATTTTTGCAACTTTTTAGTACAGTTTGACATTAGTGACAGGTATCACGTGGTCATAGAGGTTAATTTAGCTAAACAGTCACGTGAAAACTGTCAAAATAACTGTCATAAACTTCAGAAACAGGTTTTATAATGAATACTCTAAGAAAACTTTTTAAAACTGCAATTTTTGAAACTTTTGATTACAGTCTGACAGTTTTGACGTTAGTGACAGTTGGTCATGTGATTTTAGAACACTATTTTTACCTAGACGGTCACGTGACAACTGTCATAAATCTCAGAAATCTGTTTCGTTTCGAAAACTGTGCTAAACTGTTTTCGAAACGAAATTTCAAAATTCTTGCAGGTTCGTGACAAATTTTGACAGTTTTCACATTTTGACAGTTTTGAAAGTCAAGAAGACAACTGTTGAAATAACTGGAAATGCTGAAGGTCACGTGACTATTTTCTACAGTCGAATGGAATCTTAGATTGATTCAGTTTAATGTTAAAATAGCACCCTTGCGGTCACGTGACCTGAAGGTTACGTGACTATTTTTAGGTTTGAAAGCAAAGTCACGTGACTTTTTCAATCACTAAATTTTTAATTACGAAAGTCATGTTAAGGTTAGGTTAGGCATTAAACACTTTGGGTATCACTGATTTAAAACCAGAAAAAATTTAAAATTTGGAAAAACTTTTGATAACCCCTGAAAGGTTAGGTTTAGGGTCTTATGTAAATAACTGTGACGTCAAAGAGAATTGTTTCTTCTGTGTGAGTCAAACTCGATACTTTTTTCTGGCCGGGTACACTCCGCTAATGGACTCTTTATTCGGTGGGTATGGTAATGAGCGACCGGACCGCCATCTGTGAACCATTCGAGTACGGAAATGATGTATTCTTTTATGAGTCTCCGGGGGTAGTAAGCGATATTATTTTCGCTATCGGGGCGCAGCACCCCGAAATGGAATTTTAAATTTTGCGCATATAGAAAGTTACACCGAAAAGGGTTAATGAGGAATTTAAATATGCATCAAGGGCTGGTAAAATGGCAGGTAGATGAATTCAAGGGTGCATTTAAAAGCATCCCCGCCGCCCTTTTCCTCTTCTTTAGTTTGAAACGGGGTTGCCTCGCGGCCAATTTTCGAACGAGCAAACTTTAGAATTAATCTCCGGAAAATTGCTTTTCAATAAAAAAACATGCACACACACACAACTTTTCACCGTGCTCGGGAAAGTCTCTCGGAGTTATTTTCAATTTTTTAAAAAAGTTTTAATTTGCCCAACTTAAAGGGCCACGTGTACAGGGTGTCTCATTATAAATGCCTTCCCCTTTTTTTGTTCTAAAGATTTGAACGCAACTTACTTGAATTAACCCGGATGTCCCCAAAAAGTTTGACAGACCAAACTTATGTTTTTTTTATGAAACACCCTGTATATTATTCAATTGTTGAATAGAGCACGTCTCGAGACGATTTCAACGATATATAGTTTGTTGAAAAATGAAAAAAAGTAAATTTTTCAAACCACCCTTTGATCGTTAATTCAAAACCAGTCAACTACGCAGCACTCAGTTTAAACGTCATTAACTCGGTTATTTGACAAGTGACAGTAAAAGTGATTAGAAATAAAATTGTAGAGAACATTCAGAGGTTTGCAAAAAATACCATTCAATCAGGTGATCTAGTTCACTGTTTAGCCGCTAGAGGGCGTCAAAGTTGACCGTTAATTCAAAACCTATCAGCTGCGCAGCACTCAGTTTAAACGTCATTAACTCGGTTATTTGACAAGTGACAGTAAAAGTGATTAGAAATAAAATTGTAGAGAACATTCAGAGGTTTGCAAAAAATACCATTTAATCAGGTGATCTAGTTCACTATTTAGTCGCTAGAGGGCGTCAAAGTTGACCGTTAATTCAAAACCAGTCAACTAGGCAGCACTCAGTTTAAACGTCATTAACTTGGTTATTTGACAAGTGACAGTAAAAGTGATTAGAAATAAAATTGTAGAGAACATTCCGAGGTTTCCAAAAATACCTTTCAATCAGGTGATCTACTTCACTGTTTAGCCGCTAGAGGGCGTCAAAGTTGACCGTTAATTCAAAACCTATCAGCTGCGCAGCACTCAGTTTAAACGTCATTAACTCGGTTATTTGACAAGTGACAGTAAAAGTGATTAGAAATAAAATTGTAGAGAACATTCCGAGGTTTCCAAAAATACCATTCAATCAGGTGATCTAGTTCACTGTTTAGCCGCTAGAGGGCGTCAAAGTTGACCGTTAATTCAAAACCAGTCAACTACGCAGCACTCAGTTCAAACGTCAATAACTCGGTTATCCGTTATGTATCGGGTTTTACCGTACGATATTTGACAACTATGACAAAAAAAAAGAGGAGAAAGTTTGTTGTGGTTATGTTCTGTTTTTACGTACGTTAAAACTTGAAAGTCGAATAACTTAAAGAACGGTCACAAACGTTAACTGCATTACCGTAAACTGTCAAATACCGTAAATTCATAACGTGGCAGTTCCGAGAACTCTCTATTATTTTTTGATTCAAACAAAACGCTATTCTAATAGAGTTTGCCGTTAAAATTCAGAGTGGTGACTTTCTTTTTGCAAAACATGAAAAATAATTTAAAAAAAAAATTGTCATTAAGTGTCAAATTCGTTTCAAACAAAACGTTCAATTAACGGAATGTGCCATTAAACTAAACAGCTGCAGCATGCAAAAATCGACTATAACGACACCCACCTACATATCCGAGGCTGTGTTATCGTGCCAACAATAATCTAATAGGCCAATCAAACTAATTCGATGACGTCACCTCAATAATAAATCCTGACACTCGATTTCGTTTGAAAAGGACCCGGCCTGGAACGTTTTGTTAGGCTAACGAGGCCTAATCTGTTCTGACTGGTTTATAGGCCGTAAACATGCAATGTTCAATTTGTACGTAAATATTTTGGAATTCACAGCAATGTTGCCAAGTCAGCGTTTTTCAGATGTAAAATGACCTTTTTTACAGTACAAAATTTTGATTTAAAAAGTCGAATATCTCGGAATTGGTTAGAGTTACGGAAATTTGGCAAGAGACCAAAAATGTTGAAAATCACTTTCTGCACCCAGTGGACTAGGTTAGTAGGCGATGACGTGGTAATAACTGGCGTAGGATTACTTTCAGAATAACTGTTTTTGTTTTTTTTTCGAACATCCTGTATATGTTCAACTGTTTTGCGGTTCACATGAGAAAAAAATAAAGTAAATCCAGACGAATTTCAGCTTTCTACAGTCTTTGAAATCCAAAAAATAACCTTAATACAGAATTTTGAATTTTTGAATTTTAAAGGCAATTTTCAAAAAAAAATAAAAAACTCGAATATCTCGAAAACCGTTAGAGTTACACAAATTTTGTAAAAGACTAAAAATATTTAGAATGACTTTCTGCACCTAATGGATTAGATTTACACTCACTTAGTATTAGGTAAAAACAAATTTAACTGTTTTTATTTTTGTTTTTTCTTAAACACTCTGTATATGTTTAATGTTATGGCGGTTAGCAAGAAGTGAAATGGCAGTTCAATACAATTATTTTGCGCTTTTTACCGCCTTTGAAACCCAAAAAATAACCGTAATACAGAATTTTGGGAGTTTGAAATGTAATTTTCAAAAAAAAAATAAAAAAGTTGAATATCTCGAAAACCGTTAGAGTTACAAAAATTTTGTAAAAGAATAAAATATTTAGAATGACTTTCTGCACCTAATGAATTAGATTTACCCTCACTTAGTATCGGGTAAAAACAAGTTTAACTGTTTTTCTTTTTGTTTTTTTTTTAAACACCCTGTATATGTTTAATGGTATGGCGGTTAGCAAAAAGTGAAAGAGCAGTTCCATACAATTATTTTGAGCTTTTTACAGTCGCCGAAACCTAAAAAATAACCGAAATACAGAGTTTTGAAAATGTTGACTACAATTTTCAAAATCGAAAAGTAAAAAAGTGGAATATCTCGGAAACGATTAGAGCTACGGAAATTTGGCAAGAGACCAAAAATGTTGAAAATCACTTTGAAATAGTGTAAAACGTAAGAACTTCTGATAAAATCACAGTTTTGGATTAAAAGTGTTTTTTTTTTTCACTTTTTTGGACACTCTGTATGAGCTTAATCGTGTGGCGCTTTTCGGAAGGTGAGAGAGTGCTACCAGACCAACATTTTGAACATTTTAACGGTCTCTGAAACCCCAAATTTGACCGAGATACTGAATTTTTAAAATGTCTACCGCAATTTCCAAAAAATTTTAAATATCTCGGGAACGGTTAAAGATCGTTTGAATACTGGGAAGATGCAAACAGGGCTCATTTTTGCTTAAATTAAAGTTTATTTTTAAATTGAAATGTTCACTGACAACACAATTCCTATGGTTCTTTTTTCTTACCATTAAATTTATATGGATAATTTTGAAATTTCTACAAATAGGGTGGTTAAAAGATGATTTCAAGAGCTTTAAAATAATATATTGAAACACCCTGTAACTGTGAAAATAACTGAGTTATGGACTGTAAAATGAAAACTGTTGAATTCAGACTACATAACTCAGTTATTTGTTGTTTTTACACTGTGAAACTCTACAGGGTGGTTCAATATATTTTGTCATTAATTAAAACAGATTTTTGTTGGGTCAACCGACTTGAAATAACGTTTGGGACGACAACCATTTTAACCGGAAATAACTTGGCCCCTGTCCAACTTAAAGAATTGGTGTAAAAGAGGTGTTTAAAGGGAATTAAAAGGTCTTTACATTGGTGGGTCAACCAACTTTCTAACCTTTCAAGGGCCGAATTTACAACCCTTCAAAAGTGATGTTAAAAAAAAACCAGTCAATTTCAGAAAAAACGCCTGGCTGAGCAGTTTTCATCGATTTCGGTTTGAATTTCCGCCGGATTAGTGTAAACAAGTAATTTTCCAGGCATATAGGGAGTGTAAACAGCATCCGCGAATCCATTACAGGGCAATTTCCTTAAACTGCAGCGGGAAATATTGAGGCCAATATTGGCCGTGCTAAGACCGCCATATTGCTCTAAGTTGCCGCTCCAAACTGTATGGAGCTTCAATGCAGCTCTAATTGCACAACCAGTTTAAAAGATTTGATTTTTTTTTTTAATATCTCAGAAACGAGTTGATTTGTGAAGGAAACGGTGATTTAGGTGTTTTAGAAATTGGGGGTTTCAGTAATTGTACTCACCCTGTAGAAATTAAGATACTTGTGAGGGTTTAAAATTTTTAGGGAGTTTTGTATACTTTTTGAATTGCAAAGGAGAAAAATATTTTTGTTTTAAGATTCAGAATTGTAAATGAGCAATTATTGGATACCTTAATCAACTAATTTGAATTGATCATCAAGTGAGTCATCAAGACAAAAAAGTCAATATTAACGATCCGATATTGGTCCGATAAATACCATTTCCTCACCATATACCGGCTGATTTATGTCATTTAATTTAATATTAATAACCCGAGTCTAACGCCTTAAATTTATTTAATTAAAATATTTAATCTCGCTTCGCATCTTGACGATATTTTATAACGGCCGTCACGTACGATCAGGACTCGGTATCGTATGGAATATCTCTGTATATAGGAAATATACGTTACGGTCATTGAATTATTACTGCTTTATTAGCAATCAGCCATAACAGAACAAACTGACCGATGAAAGTATTTATGTTTGCCTCTTTTTTCCCCTGAACGAGAAACTTACTAATCTTGACAGCGATCAAATGATTTTCAGTTGAATTTAAAAAAAAATAAGAAACTTACTATAATCTTGACAGCGATCAAACTGCATGAATTTCAGTTGATTTAAAGAAAAAATTCAGTACGGTTCAAATTTGCTTCAAACCATTTACAAACCTAATGGAATGTGCCGTAAGCATTGAGGGTCACAGCAAACGAATTGCAACCTTAATGACATCAAATGGGTTTAATTAAAATTATAGAGCTAATAATTTTTTAATATTTGCCAGAAGCCTCTAAGAAGGTCTTGAATCTTCTAAACATTTTTTGACAATTCCAAAAGCCTCTAAAAAACACTCCAAAACTGTGTTTCTAAGAAATCTTTAAATATTACACAAAATCCTTTAAAACATATTTTAAGATTTTTTTTTTATTTTGCCTCTAGAATTATTTTGGAATAACTGCATATTAATCTAAATTCTATGGGGAATTTTCTAAAAATTTGCTAGAAATTTTTAAAAAAATTTAAAAAATTCTAACAATTTTTCAAAAATGCCAGTGGCTTCTCTACATAGTACAGAAAATCATTCAAAACTTAATAGATACGTCTAAGAAGATTTTAAAATATTTAATAAATTTTTAGAATTGTCAGAAGCCTCTAAGAAAGTTTTAAAATTGACTAAAGCCTCTAGAATTATTTTCAATATGGCTGAAGTCTGTAAGAAGATCATGAACACTCTATTTTTTTGGAATTTGCCAAAAATGTCTAAATACTACGGAAAATCACTTAAAATTTGTTAGAAGCCTTTTAGAAAATTTTAAAATCTGTAATTTTTTCAAAATTGACTAAAACATCTAGAATTGTTTTGAATATGACAGAAGTCTGTAAGAAGATCATAAACACCTTAAATTTTTTTTTTTAATTTACCAAAAATTTCTAAATAATACAGAAAATCACCTAAAATTTGTCAGAAGCCTTTAAGAACATTTTAAAACCTTTTATACATTTTTTAAAATTGACTAAAGCCTCTAGAATTATTTTGAATATGGCAGAAGGCAGAACCTTTTGTAAGAAGTTCATAAACACCCTAATTTTTTTGGAATTTGCCAAAAATTTCTAAATAGAATAGAATAGAATAATGATTTATTTAGCATAATGCTATATACAAAAACAATTACAAAGGGTATAAAAACTTAAAATAAATTTAAAAAATATATAAAATATATAAGCCTTTAAAAACATTTTAAAACCTTCTGTAAATTTTTTAAAATTGACTGAAGCCTCTAGAATTATTTTGAATATACCAGAAGTTATTAAGAAGGTCTTAAACCGTCTAAAATTGTTTTTAAATTACCATAGCTCTTTGGAAATATTTTACAAATGTCAGAACCTTTTAAATACCACTGAAAATTTTCTAAAATTTGCAATAAGCCTGTAACTTAAGAGGCCTTTAAATTGCCAGAAGCCTTTAAGTACCTATAACGAAAAATCTTCCAAAACTTGACAAGAATTCCTAAGAAAGTTCTAATATTTTTTTAAATTACTAAATGGTTTTATAACTCGTTTACCGGAATAATTTTTCTCTAAAACTCACAAATAAACGGGATATTGACCGGGAAATAGAGCTGTGTAAGTGAACAAGCTTTATTAAAAATGTCACAATATTGACAGCTCCTAACTTGGTTTCTATGACAGTTGGAGTATTCATTCAAACGTCAAAATGTAGTTAGTAATTTTTACTTTAATTTACCTGAATACAATTTTCTTTCAAAAGTTACTAATAACCGAGATATTGACAGGGAAATAGAGCAGTACAACTGAACCAGCTTTAATGAAAATATCACAATATTGACAGCTCCTAACTTGCCACTTTTTTCCCCTGAACGAGAAACTTACTATAATCTTGACAGCGATCAAACAGCATGAATTTCAGTTGATTTAAAAAAAAAATTCAGTACGGTTCAAATTTGCTTCAAACCATTTACAAACCTAATGGAATGTGCCGTAAGCATTGAGGGTCACAGCAAACGAATTGCAACCTTAATGACATCAAATGGGTTTAATTAAAATTATAGAGCTAATAATTTTTTAATATTTGCCAGAAGCCTCTAAGAAGATCTTGAATCTTCTCAACATTTTTTAACAATTCCAAAAGTTCATAAACACCCTAATTTTTTTGAAATTTGCCAAAAATTTCCAAATACTACAGAAAATCACCTAAAATTTGTCAGAAGCCTTTAAGAACATTTTAAAATCTTCTATAAATTTTTTAAAATTGACTAAAGTCTCTAGAATTATTTTCAATATGGCAGAAGTCTGTAAGAAGATCATGAACACCTTAAATTTTTTTTCAATTTACCAAAAATGTCTAAATACTACGGAAATTTACCTAAAATTTGTCAGAAGCCTTTAAAAACATTTTAAAACCTTCTGCAAATTTTTTAAAATTGACTAAAGCATCTAGAATTATTTTGAATATGACAGAAGTCTGTAAAAAGGTCATAAACACTCTAATTTTTTTTGTAATTGTCAAAAATTTCTAAATACTTCAGAAAATCACCTAAAATTTGTTAGAATCCTTTAAGAAAATCTTCTATAATTTTTTTAAAATTGACTAAAGCATCTAGAATTATTTTGAATATACCAGAAGTTTTTAAGAAGGTCTTAAACGGTCTAAAATTTTGACAACTCCTAACTTGGTTTCTATGACAGCTAAATGTCACAAATAACCGAGATATTGACAGGGAAATAGAGCAGTGCAACTGAACCAGCTTTATTGAAAATATCACAATATTGACAGCTCTTAACTTGGTTTCTATGACAGTTGGCAGATTCGTTTAAACGTCAAAATGTAGTTAGTAACTTTGACTTTAATTTACCTGAATACAATTTTCTTTCAAAAGTCACAAATAACCGAGATATTGACAGGGAAATAGAGCAGTGCAACTGAACCAGCTTTATTGAAAATGTCACAATTTGACATCTCCCTAACTTGGATCCTATGACAGTTGGAATGTTCATTCAAATATCAAAATGTAGTTAGTAATTTTGACTTTCTTTTATTTGAATAATAAGTTGTAACTGTCATTTAGTTACAACGTTTGTTAACCCAGAAACTTAAAAGTTAACCAAAAACTACCTTTTTTTTTATTAAACTTCTCAACTGTTTTGACTGCAAAGTGAACACATGGCAACAGCGCCGAGTACCGTAATCGGTCGTTTGTCAATTTTTCTATTCCTCGAAGGCTCTCAAGAGCCTACATGAAGTTATTATGGGCGACACCCACGTTTATGTCAGCATTTTAATATGTTTACTTTGAAAGGATCGGTTTATTTGTCCTCACTTTATACCTCGATGGTACCGGCCCATAAAATGTATGTTAGGTAAAAAGGCGTCGGTAAAATGTGTCTTAAAGCCGATTTCCGGAGGATTAATGTCCGAATGACAAATTACATTAATAGAAATCAAGTTGGTTCTCTTAAATGGTAATTTATATACGTTGGACGGTTGGAATTTGAAATGGGCGAGGCACAAATGGTACTTTATTACCACTTAAGATGGTCTAGAAAGCTTTTCCTAATCATAATTAAGATGAATTTTTTACGCAGTGCGGCAACGTCGCTTTATCTAAATAGAGCCTAATAAAGCTATCATACGGGTACCTAACCCGCATAAAGGCCAATCAACCCAAAAAAGTTTATCCACCCTATAAATTCATTAAAGTAGGCACTGTTAACCACCCACACAGATTTTTGGATTACCCTGTATTTAGACCAATTATTTGTTCACATTCCTGACTCACTTCTCTGCCAAAATCACTATTCTAGAACGCTTAGAATGTAATTTAAACTAAGTTTAAACATTTTGGGCTGCTACGTCCCTGTGTAATTAAATGTGGTTCTTTCTACTTTTTGTTTCGAACTTGCTGGCTTCATCAGACTTTGAAAAATACTAATTTATGGGACTCATTACAATTCCTAAACCGTTCAAATATCCTTTATATATATATATAGATATAAGCTGAAATGTGGTCACGTGTTTCCTGTATACATTCCAACGATAAATTCAATAATGACGAAACGTCGGGAATATTTAATTTATGATCGGCAACATTAACTGCATATTTAGTGTGTTTAGGGACGAATCTTCCTGTTTAAATTATCCGCGTGCTAAAGTAACTCTTAACCGGTAAAAACGCACCCTTAAATGGTACGCACCGTATATGGGTGCGGTAAAAAGTGGACAAAACCCTGGTACTAATTCGAGTCAAAGTAGCATAAATCTGGTCGGTTTTTGCGATCGGACGTGGAATGCATACGGGGATGAGTAGAAAAAAAACAATTTACCAACTTTGGAGTTAACTGTCAGTTTACATTATACTCGTAAATCCGTTTCTTTTCACTTGTGAGTAAGGTGCAATTTGGTTTATCATTATTATCGGTTACAATGGTAAATCCGCTTAAAACAGTGATACGTTTCATAGGAAATTCGACCTTACTGATTTATAATTTTACTGTAATTTCAAATTATCATATCTCGTTTAGTTTTTGGTCTACGACAACCATCAACCACTCAAAATGTAGCTTACAGAATGTAGTCTTTGTAAACGTGACTTTGAAATTATTAAAAATCTTTAGTAATGTATAGGGCGTGTACAAATTTAAAACCATAACATTTTGGGACACTCTGTATAGTTTAAACTGTATTTATGCGCTTTCAAACTTCTGGGGTTAGTTTAAGGAAGCTTTTTTGAGTAGTTTTCTACTAATGCACTTTTTTCGTAACTTTAGTTGATTTTGAGATATTGATGGAAAATGAATCAAGAAACATTTTTTTTTTACAAAATTTCAATTTAGCATATCTCGCTTAGTTTTTGGTCTACGACAACCATCAACCACTCAAAATGTAGCTTACAGTGTCCTCTTTGCAAATGTGATCTTGAATGTAAGCAAAATCTTCTGTGTTGTACAGGATGTGTACGAATCCATGACCATCATACTTTGGGTCACTCTGTATAGTATAAACTTTATCTGAGCCCGTTCAAGTTTGTAGGATTGGGTTAACAAGGCTTTTTGGAGTATTTTGGTATTCTTGCACTTTTTTCGTAAATCTACTTGTTTCTGAGATACTGAATAAAAAATAGTTTAGTGTCAAAAGTGAATTTTTCTTTACAAAATTATGTCAAAATTTCAAATCACTATATCTCGCTTAGTTTTTGGTCTACGACAACCATCAACCACTCAAAATGTAGCTTACAGTGTCCTCTTTGCAAATGTGATCTTGAATGTAAGCAAAATCTTCTGTGTTGTACAGGATGTGTACGAATCCATGACCATCATACTTTGGGACACTCTCTATAGTGTAAACTTTATCAGAGCTCGTTCAAACTTGTAGGGTTGGGTTAACAAGATTGTTTGGAGTATTTTTGTATTCTTGCACTTTTTTTGTAACTCTTCTTGTTTTTGAGATACTGTATAAAAAACAGTTTAGTGTCAAAAGTGAATTTTCCTTTACAAAATTATGTCAAAATTTCAAATCACTATATCTCGCTTAGTTTTTTGGTTTACGACAACCATCAACCACTCAAAATGTAGCTGACAGTCTCCTTTCTAAGACTACCACCTTGAACCTAACCAAAGCCACCGGTACTATACAGAGTGTATACAAATTCAAGACCACAAAATTTTCTACAAGTTTTGGTAAAAGTCGTTTGGAACAATTTGAATCACGTGAAATTACAATAAACTTTATTCTCGAAATCTCACGCTTCCAATCTTGACTAACAGATACTGCACCCTGTAAACAGGTCACGTGATCGTATTGTTTTGGCACCGTTTAGCGTGCAGAGCCCTTTGACCTTTGACACTGATGAAGAAGTCTTTCAAGCAAAATAATAACGAAACGTGTTTTCCAGAACGATAATCATCAGAAAAAGGGCTGAAATAATCGTACGAAACCATCTGCATTGTTCGGAGATGATTTAGGGCCCTTCGAAGGGTCGTTACAAGGCGCTAAAACTGCCACCGAATTGTCTTGTACTTGGTACTGGGTTTTGCATTTCCTCTACCTGCAATTCACTGATTTAGATCAGGCATTTTTTTTTATGATGACCCTGTATATTAATGGACGTCGCGTGTGAAAACGCTGTTAGTTTAGGAATACTAATTTTCTGGCTAACCATTGTCTGGCCCTTGATACATTGACTATAAGGTAAATAAGGTAAAAAACCGTAATACGTTGGATTTGTATACACCCTGTACAATACAGAATATTTGGTACAATTTCCAGATTGCAGCTGTAAAGAGAATTTCGTAAGCTACATTTTGAGTGGTTGGTGGTTGTCGTAGACCAAAAACTAAGCGAGATATGGTGGTTTGAACTTTTGACTTAATTTTGTAGAGGAAAATCAACTTTTGACTCTAAACTATATTTTCTTTAATATCTCAAAAACAAGTAGAGTTACAATAAAAGAGCAAGAATAGAAAAATACTCAAAAAAACCTTGTCAACCTAACCCCATAAGGTTCAACTTTCTTAAGTAAACTGTAAACTATACAGAGTGACTCAAACAGTTATGTGTATGGTTTTGTACACACCCTGTACAATACAGACAATTTTGCACATTTTTTAGGTCACAGTTACACAGAGGAGACTGTAAGCTACATTTTGAGTGGTTGGTGGTTGTCGTACATAAAAAACTAAGCGAGATATTGTGGTTTGAATTTTGGACTTAATTTTGTAGAGGAAAATCAACTTTTGACTCCAAACTATATTTTCTTTAATATCTCAAAAACAAGTAGAGTTACAATAAAAGAACAAGAATAGAAAAATACTCAAAAAAGCCTTTTCAACCTAACCCCACAAGGTTGAATTTACTTAAGTAAACTGTAAACTATACAGAGTGACTCAAACAGTTATGGGTATGGTTTTGAACACACCCTGAACAGTACAGAAAATTTTGCACATTTTTTAGGTCACAGTTACACAGAGGAGACTGTAAGCTACATTTTGAGTGGTTGGTGGTTGTCGTAGACCAAAAACTAAGCGAGATATGATGGTTTGAAGTTTCAAGTTCATTTTGTAAAGAAAAACTGACTTTGACAGCAAAACATTTTTATGTGGAATATCTCAGAAACTAGAGGAATTACAAAGAAAATGCATGAGTAATAAAAAAATTTGAAAATAATATTAAATTAAATCAGAAGTATGCAGGCTCTTAACTCTGTACAGGGTGTCCCAAATAGTAAATGAAACGTTCGAATTGTTAGTATGTTAATGCAAAAAAAATCTCTTTGGACGATGCGGTAATAAACAAGACATTTATCACTCTCCTTGTCATGGCCCGTGCATCGGTAATGGTGTTGTCCTTTTTTTCTATTTCGTTGGAAAACCATTTAGAGCGAGACAAAAGCCGCCGTCCCGTCCGTTTCATCCATCTTATTCCGGGGAGTTCCGGCCTGTCCGCGGTCCCTCAGATGGATACAAATGGCCCTGTCGTCGGCGACATGTCAACCGGAGCGCCCTCTAACGGACGGAGAAAAAAAAAATGATATGACAACGTCGCCAACATACACATACGTGTCGTATAATCGTTTGGGTTGGGTCATGTCCGAGGAATTCTCGCTTTTAGCATGTTTTTTGTTTTGCATTTGACGGTAAGTATAATCAAGCAGACGGTTATACAGATGAGTGACTCCTTTCCAATACAAGCTAGAATGTTCATTGACCTATTTGAAGCGTCAATTTTGACACACTGCAACTCTCATCCAGTAACAGCGGCAAAGCTCATTGACCTCACATTTGACAGTTTTGTACAAATACCAGTTCTGTATTGTAAAGTTACCAGGGACTACTAACACCAGGAACACGTGAACTTACAGATTTAAAACAATTAATTCAATTCATCAATAATTACTGAAACTGATTAATACTTGGGCTTGAAAACTACTGGAAGCGCCATCTACCGTCCGCCGGCGTAAACTACAATCTAGTACAAAACAGGGTTGTCCATATTGCCACTGCAAAGCCCGTACGCGTTTAAACAACCTTTTTTTTAATCAATTCTGTTTGAATCATACTTTATTAAGCAAAAAAAATAAATAATTTAGTAAAAGAGTTTAATCTTCAAGGGTGTGAACGAGTTTTCCAGGTAAACAAACTGGAAGAATTATTAACACTTTATAGCTCTATGAAGTCACTTTTACACTTGTATAGTTTTATATGTTTATCACAAAATGGCGTCCTTATTTGACCCTTTTACTACAAGCGTTATATAGGGTGGTCAAAAGGATATTCAAACGCAACCAGTATAATTAGTAGTAAAAAAAGACACCCTGTAACTATAATCGAGTTGTACAGAGTGAGTCAAAGTTTTACAGATTGTCAAAGTGACAACTGTCGATTTTGTCTAGTCACCTTTTTATTGTCAATAACTCGGTTAGTTGGCATTTTTAGTACAATCTTCTCATCTGACAATTTGTAGAGGACACTATGCGCTAAAATCTGGCAAAAAAATCAACTCGCTAACTGTCAAAGTAACCAAGTTACAAGCTGTCAAATTGTCGTCTGTCACATTAAGACTAATTATTTCTAAATTCTGGTTAGTCACTTTTTAACTGTCACAAACTCGGTTATTTGACATTTTTCAGAAAATTACTATAGAAAGTGATCGCAAGAGGATTAAAATTGCTTTAAATTTGCTGGTTTGAAGCACCCTGTAGGTGTTAGAATAACGGAGTTACAAGCTGTCAAAATGACTGAACTGTCAATTTTGTCAAGTCACCATTTAACTCTCAATAACTCGGTTAGTCGATTAACCTAACCTAACCTAATAGTTTTTGTAATATTTAAATTTTTTTAACAAAAATTTTAGTCTGTTACAGGTTATCAAAGTGACAACTGTCGATTTTGTCTAGTCACCTTTTAATTGTCAATAACTCGGTTAGTTGGCATTTTCAGTACAATCTTGTCATCTGACAGTTTGTAGAGGACACTCTTCGCTACAATCCGCCAAAAAAATTAACTCGCTAACTGTCAAAATAACCAAGTTACAAGCTGTCAAATTGTCGTCTGTCACATTAAGACTAATTATTTTTGAATTCTGGTTAGTAACTCGGTTATTTGACATTTTTCAGAAAATTACTATAGAAAGTGATCGAAAGAGGATTAAAATAGCTTTAAATTTGCTGTTTTAAATCACCCTGTAGGTTTTAGAATAACGGAGTTACAGGCTGTCAAAATGACTGAACTGTCAATTTTGTCAAGTCACCATTTAACTGTGAATAACTCGGTTAGTTGACGTTTTTCGTAAAAACTTGTCATTTGACAGTTTGTAAAGGACACTCTCAGCTACAATCTGTCAAAAAAATCGACTCGCTATCTGTCAAAATAACCGAGTTACAAGCTGTCAAAGAACAGAATGCGTCAGCCACCATTTCCAGACGTACGTCAGTCAATTCACCTTGATTGACGTCAAATTATATTATTATTTTATCTGCCACGTCTTTATGAACCATCCTGTATATCCAAAAGTAATTTTAAACTATGCATCTCAAAATATTCTCTTAAACTTTTGTATTTAACATTTTTTGAATGTAATCTAACTTTACTTGAACGTTGATTCACCCTGTACAACTGATTATTTCCGGTAATGGCGGACTGGTACTTCCTAATGGGCGTCATGGTGTCTTAGCCCCGCCTGTCTATTGTTTTATTATTTCCTTCATTATAATGTGTGTGGTACCACTTTTGGTACTAGAAAAATGTTTACTTCTACAAACTTCTGAGTCCGGTTCTGTTGACCTTATCCAATAACACAAACTTGCATTCCAAAACATTTATTTAATTAGTTTCAATAAATTTTTGGATTTTCTCCACAGTGTATAATATGCGTTAAGGCGTGTATTTATTATACTGTTCGTTAAATCTAGTAGACACTAATTGCAGCTCATCCTGTATAGTAATCACCTTAATAGGGAAAATCGCGTTATTTATGGCTTGTAACGGTTTTTTCCACCTGACCTGCTCATCTTTTTGTCTTTTCATTATTTTTTTTAATTTCTGACAAAATGGCGAATGTCATTGGAGAGAAAGCCATTTGTAAAAATGTCTTCCGACCTCCTAAAGTAGTGTCTCGTTAATTATTATATTCTATGCTAACATATCGCTTTTCAGGCTTAAAAAATTAATAAGAACACCCTGTAACTTTTGTGTGTCAAAGTAACAAGGACCAACTGCATGGATAAACTAAAGGAGCTTAAATTCACTTCACCAACTAGTTAGAGGACAAACAATTATTGACAAGTGGTTAGGTTAGGTTAATTGGGATTTTAAAGAATTAATAAGAACACCCTGTATTTTTTGTGTAAGTGTCAAGGACCAACTGCATGGATAAACTAAAGGAGCTTAAATTCACTCCAGCAAACTGGTTGGAGGACCAATAATTACTGACAACAAGTTAAGGTTACGTTGTTCTAAATCACCCTGTACACCAGGTAGGTGATTTAATTGTTCCCAATCCGTTGCCATGTCACTTTTTTTTTAAATAATTAAATATTGTCAAAATTTTGTGTCATAACTTTCCACATTTTTATTAATTTTTTTTCTAGCAAAATTCAAGTCTACTCATTACATATTGTTCCCCCCTTTTTGCAAAATGGCGTTTGTGTGCCCCGAAAAGAGTCAAAAACGCAAAGACCTCCTCAAAGACCTAAAATGCCTGCTAGACAACATGGGTGGAGGAGATTCGGGATGCTGCCAACCACCGTCAGTAAACAGTTGTTTAGGACCTGTCATCGAGATTTACGATCCCTTACCAAAACCCTGTTTACCTATTTGCAGCCCTACTTGCGGTCCATGTCCACCACCCGGATGTTGTCCACCCCCCGGTTGTTGTCCACCACAATGCACTCCAGGTGCGGAACTAAAATCCTGATGATGGTGTTCCTTTAACAAGTTTCTTGTTAAAGGTACATGCCCGCCACCAAATGCTTCGGTGCCAATTTGCCCTCCGCCACCACAACCGATTTGCGTGCCGCCCATTTTGCCTGTGTGTACCCCAGTACCACCACCTTGCGTGCCCATTTGCAACCCAAACCCACAAGAGCAACCCTGTGTGCCGTGCAACCCTCCCCAGATGATGGTGTGCTACCGTCGACCGCAGACAAACTCATCCAGAGATCCCCGGAGTAAAAGTCGTGAATTGAGGGCCAGTATTTTGCATATTGGGTGTCACTGTGAAAAACACAATGGTACTGATGCACCAAGTTGGGCTTGAAATGGGGATTTAAACGGGGTTTGAGTATAGGTCTTCAAGATGACTGCCCCAGATCGCAATGTCAAGGATCTCCAGAGTGTTTAACCCAACCTGACCCTACCTGTCCTCCATCTCAGTTCTCGAACGGGAAACACTTAGGACTGAAAGGAGCTGGAAAAGGACAAAATCTAGAACAGTACCAGTGCTACCCAGCCTATGTGCGTCTACCATCTTGTGCACCATGCGGTGGATCTGGCAATGGTGGTAAGTTTTTGAGGAAGGGGACAGGGGCTTCAATAACTCTATACTCTTTCAGGCTGTCCTCCTTCTTGCGGTCCCTGTCCCTCTCCCTGCGGTCCTTGTGGACCGTGCCTTCCCCCTTGCGTTCCACTGATAGCTCAAGCACCTTGCCCACCTCCTATCATGCCCACCCCACCTCCATGCGTCCCAGTAGGCCGAGTGGTACCAGTTTGTCCCGCTGTTCCAGTACCCATTCCCTGTCCCCCACCGTTAACCTGCTGTCCCCCCGCCAATCAACCCCAGTGTTGTCCTTGTCCACCACCACCATGTTGTCCTTGTCCTTGCTAATCCACAAAATAAACTTTTTTAGAAAAAACCGATTTTTTTATTACTTTAAGGGTGGTTGACTAGCTCTCAAGGGCTCTGTCCAATCAGTGAAGATGACGACCAGTGGCAGGAAATGTGCAAATGTCCCACAGGGCAATGTAAATTTACGTTGCCCCATTGCCGGTGCTGGTGTACTAACGGTTTAGACTGTAAAGAGAATCGTTTGCAACGTTTAGGTCTGTTACAATCTAACTTCAACCCCATCAAACTAATATCTAATTTGACAGGGAAACGTCTTGAATCAAGCACCAAACCACATAAGACAGAGTGGAGGAATAATATGGGGGACTTTTTCTGCCGACCCTGTATTTGCCACCCCCAATTTAATCCTGGTAGTTTTAACAGTATGCACCACCAGGGTGCGTTATTCTTGAACTTGTAGAATGTGACAGGAATCCGTTATTCTCAGCTTCTTCTGTCACATTCTATCAACACTTTCCGTTCCCTGCTTTCAAGAATTAGGCCCCAGGCATTTTGAACGTTTAAGTTTAGACTGTGAACGTTCACTGTAAAGAAAATCACATTCTGAACTGAAATCTTCAAAATGACTGACCCTTAATTTAACCACACACAGCACTAGAAGAACAATGCCAGCCTGATGATGATGGTGTCAAAGTCGAAACGTACGAACAAGCAGCGTACACCAGTGACGTATGTCAACACGGTCCTACTGATGACGTCTACACAAAACCGTGTGGTCTGACAGTGTATTGTGAAGAGTGTACCAGCAATCCGTGTTTCTGTGATTGATACGTCACAAAACGAGTGGCAACGTTTCGTTTAATTGGACGTTTTCAGTGGTAAAAAAAATGTTTTTTTTTACCAAAAAGGTGTGTTGACAAGGTTTTTAAGCGCTGTTGTCAAGTCATGTTGCATTAAACCTTCTCCACTACTTTTACAACCTTTTTTCTGAAAAATGTTGTATACCTAACCTCAACACTTCTTTCTGGAACACATTTCCGGTATAAAAGCTAAAGATGGTATACATGGTAATGAAAAAAGAGAATTTTAAGGGCTACAAATTGGTCTATTAAACCACCCTGTAACTGTCAAAATAACAGAGTTACGAGCTGTCACAGTAAAAACTGTCAAAATCAACCAACTCAGTTTTAACAGTAAATAACTCACTTATTCGACGTTTTAGGTAAAATCGCTATACGGGGTGGTCAAAAGAGAATTTCAAGGGCTACAAATTGGTATATTGAACCACCCTGTAACTGTCAAAATAACAGAGTTACAAGCTGTCACAGTAAAAACTGTCAAAATTAAACAACTCAGTTTTAACAGTAAATAACTCACTTATTCGACGTTTTAGGTAAAATCGCTATACGGGGTGGTTAAAAGAGAATTTCAATGGCTACAAATTGGTATATTGAACCACCCTATAATTGTCAAGATAACCGAGTTATTGACAATAAAATGGAGTAATTTACAGGGTGATTCAATGAATTTTTAACATCCTTGTAATTTATAATTTTTTATTCGATTTTTGGAATGTACGTCATATTCTAGGCTTACTTGATGTAAAATGTTTGTATCGCTATTCAATTGTTTTTGCTCTAGCAGCCTTACTTTGACCACCCTCATCGAAAGCAGAAATTCCTAATTTGAGCGAAATTTTGGTGCACTTTTTCAGAAAATCCTCCATAACTCGCTTATTTGAAACACCCTGTATAAAACCACCCTATAACAAAAGAAAGCTAATAAACCGGGCAATCACGTGACGTTGAGCGGATACGGCTTAGCCCCGTTTAGCCGCTAGAGGGCGTCAAAGTTGACTCTCGTTTTTTGTTTGAAAGTTAAGCCTTCTAAACAGTGTTGGTTAGTTTTAAGAAACGATTTTTAAAGAAATAAGCCTTTAATCACATTTTTGCATGTTGCCAAATGCCACTTTTAATATCAAACAATACAAAAAATAAATAAAAAGGCAATTTTTAGGGTAAAACAATCTTTATTTAAACTTCTAACAATAAAGGGAAAGGAATGATTCATCAACTTACAATCTAGTAAAGGTGAAACCTACATAAAAATATCTAATTTTATTTACATTTTTCAATGGTAGTAGTATTAAATTTGTATTGTCAGCTAACAAGAAGTTTAACCTTAATTAATACTGGTCTCAATTCTCAGAGCCAAATTCACACTACAATATTGTATTTATTTCTGGTATAGTAAAGTACAGTTTAGACACTTCCCATACTTCCTTTGGAGGTCTGCAAAACAAACTTTTAAAACCCTCAAAAAAAAAAAAAAAATTAAAAACTTACCAAAAACACTCCAACAATCAACCCAAACAGTCCAATAGCACTGCCAAAGATTTCAATAATTAAAATCTTTACAAACAAGGTTTTATTAGCAGCATCTGCAATGGCAGCCCCCGAGCCTACAATGCCCACACACAAACCGCAGAACAAGTTGACAAATCCTACAATGGTGCCCGCCCCAAAGATCACATGAGCCCCCATAAAGTTTTTGATCCTGGCTTCTTCAGTCACAGTGACTGTATCATATTTCTGCAATTTTTAGGTTATTTCCCCACTGCAGCAATGTAATTTGTAATTTACCGCAAAGTTGCTAGACAACACTATAGCAGTGATCAGACCATAAATGGCCACAGCTTCACAGAAAATAATGGAAATTAAGTTTTTTGTTTTGATTCTTGGGGCTTTCACACCAGCACCCACTATACTAGCTCCAGTGGTGTAAATTCCACTGAAAACCATTAAAAACTTGTGTCAGGGTGTGTATGGTAATGGGGAGGTACTTACATGGCTGCCCCAACTACAGACAGGGCGACAGATAGGGATATACCAAGTGCCCCCCACATGTAAGGAGATGTGTTGTCAAAAAACCTAAAACAGACCAAATCAAGTTTTAGCATTTAAACAATCTAAAGTCCTCACCATCCTAAGCTCACTTGCTCCCCTTTCCCGGTTAACATGTAGTATAAAGCTGAAATTGGGGTAAATCATGTGACTATACAATCACGGGACTTCTTAGAGGAAAAAACTTACGGAAAATTGTCACGGTGGCCGTGGCTAAGTACCCTAATGTGTACAGTAGGTGGTACCTCATTTTGTTACGTTCTCACAACCTAAAACAACTAAAAAGAACTAATAAAAAAAAGGAAAATTGTAAGATAAGTTAGTAGGAGCTGCAAAACCGCACACCCATCTGACACAAGTTAATCAACTGATTTTGACAGTGACAGTGGTGGCAACGTTGC
Source organism: Ips typographus (assembly GCF_016097725.1). Classification (NCBI taxonomy): domain Eukaryota; kingdom Metazoa; phylum Arthropoda; class Insecta; order Coleoptera; family Curculionidae; genus Ips; species Ips typographus. The sequence continues at coordinate 1,990,355 of NC_138434.1, read as the reverse complement.
AACAAACACCAAGTTTAACAATTCCCGTCCTGGCAGCTTAAGACCGTAAAACTAAAAGAAGAAGAAGAAAAAACTCCCTAATAATTCAATTAAAAATTAAAACCTAAATTAAATCAAACTGCTGCTTAAATGAAAAGTTTTAATACAAAAATAAAGTTAATTAAAGAAAATTAGTGTGGCAACGCTGCATCAAATCAGGTGATTTTAAACGTCTAGTCCTCTCTCTCTCACTTGAATGCAACAAAGCGAGAAGACAATTAAACGTCAAAATTACGATTTTGACAGCCACATCACTATTCCATAATAACCAGAAAAAGTTGTGTTTTTTTTACAATCCAAACACTTTCCCAACAAAGTGCAACACTAGTGACGCGAAAACCATGACCGTCTGAAAGACCGACCCAGACAAATCAACGATGGAACGTCGCCAATTCATGGCCTTCACCACCGTGTGTTTTATCCTGTTTTGGAACATTGTATCCTTACAAAACACTTCGGTGGTTCTTAACAACACTGTAAACCAGTCAGTGACCGAACCATCCCTTAAGGTGGGCAACAACACTGCAGAGGTACAACCATCTGTACCCAGTTTAGTAAATCGAACTGAGGTGGTTGGGGTTGATTTGAACAACACTGCAGAAGCTAACGCAACCAAAATCAATGTGACATCAACCACACAGTCTGTGGAGCCTGTGTTGCCTGACAAAGAGGCCGCTGAGGATGAGCACAACAGTTCTATGGCGATTTTTTTTGTTTTATGTGTGCTTGCTTTGGGGATTATGTTGATACACTTGATGCTCCAAACCGGGTTCCAGTATGTGCCTGAAAGTATTGTTATTGTATTCCTTGGGGCTTTGATAGGCCTGGCTATGAGTGCTTTGTCTAATAGGAATATTAGTAACTGGAGGAAGGAGGAGGCTTTCTCCCCCACAGCTTTTTTCCTTATTTTACTGCCCCCTATTATTTTTGAATCAGGTTATAATTTGCATAAAGGAAATTTCTTTCAGAATATCGGGTCTATTTTAGTGTTTGCCATAGTGGGAACCACAATTTCAGCTTTTGTAATTGGATTTGGGATTTACTTTTTAGGTTTGGCCGATGTGGTGTACAAGTTAAGTTTTGTTGAGTCATTTGCTTTTGGTTCCTTAATTTCAGCTGTGGATCCTGTAGCCACAGTTGCCATATTTCATGCCCTAAATGTTGACCCAATTTTAAACATGTTAGTTTTTGGTGAGAGTATCCTAAATGATGCTATTGCTATTGTATTAACTACTGCAGCATTGGAGTCCAATAATCCATTAATGGGGACTGGGGAAGCAGTAATTTTGGGGATTCAAAATTTCTGTCTTATGTTTTTTGCTTCGGCTGGAATAGGAGTGATTTTCGCCCTAATTAGCGCTCTGTTACTCAAACACGTTGACCTTCGTAAAAACCCTTCTCTAGAGTTTGCCATGATGTTAGTGTTTACTTACGCTCCCTACGTTTTGGCGGAGGGTATCCACCTATCAGGTATCATGGCTATTTTGTTTTGCGGGATTGTAATGTCCCATTACACTCACTTTAACTTGTCCACAGTGACCCAAATCACAATGCAACAAACTTTAAGAACTTTAGCTTTCATTGCTGAAACTTGCGTCTTTGCTTATCTTGGTCTGGCTTTGTTCAGCTTCAAACACCGCGTAGAACCCGCCCTTATAGTTTGGAGCATCATTCTCTGTCTAATAGGCAGAGCTTGTAACATTTTCCCCCTTGCAATCCTCGTAAACCGCTTCCGCGAACACCAAATAACACGCAAAATGATGTTTATAATGTGGTTCAGCGGTTTGAGGGGCGCAATCTCTTACGCTCTGTCGCTGCATCTGAATTTTAGCGACGAAACCCGTCACGTGATCATCACAACCACATTGATTATTGTGTTGTTCACTACGCTGTTTTTCGGCGGGTCCACCATGCCCCTGTTGAAGTTTATGCAGGCAACCAAAAATCCGGCCAAACGACAGAGAAAACGCAAGAAGGAGGTGACGTTGAGTAAAACGAGGGAATGGGGCCAGGCTTTGGACTCTGAACACCTGTCTGAGACCACCGAGGGCGAAATGGAGGTCTCGTTTGTCTCTGACCGCATCAAAGGCTTTGCCAAATACGATTTAAAGTATTTGATACCGTTTTTTACTAGACGGTTTACGCAACAGGTAAGTTTTTGATTGAATTCCGTCAGCTAGTAGTGCAAAGTGGTTTTAATATTTATGTGGTACAGATTAGTTCACTGTGTTTCCGTTTGTGGCGCTGTCCACCACTATTACTGACGGTTGACAGCCTGTCTGACTGTGATGACATAACCCCTAACCTAACTTCAATTTAATTTTATTTAATAAATATTTTGCAGTAAATACCTAAAAAAAACATGAAATTATACGCGGTGGTACCCACCCACGGTTTACACACTAAACTTTTAGCCGAAACCCACTTAATTTCTTGCGTAGGGCTTATTCTAGTGCTGTTCTGGCTTGTCCTCACTAATAGTTTGTATAACATTGGAAAAGTGAGTTCCAGTGTGCTTCTCTACGTCCTGCTAGTCCTGGAAGGATTCAAGTACCAGTACTATCGCACCAAAATACCTAGAAAACCAGACCAGCATAAAAAACCTAAACCCGATGATTTGTTTCACAGACTATTGTATTCCAGCCTCTACATTGGCTATTTGGGGTTTGTGGGGGTGATATTTGGAGCCCCACTTTTAGGACACTTTGAGGAATGCTACACTTTTGCTTTGATTGTGTTTACCTTGGCAGTGTTGCCTACAGTGTTGTATCTGGGTAGTGGGGGTCCAGATTGGTTGCTGGGGTCATTAGTGTCTTTAAATGTGGACCCAAATCTGAAACCTTTCTTAAGTATCGGTCAGTTGACGCTTTTCGGTGCGTGGCTCGGGGCTATGGTGATCCCTTTAGACTGGAACAAGCCCTACCAAATATGGCCCATACCTTGTATCTTAGGGGCTGTAATAGGCAATTTAGTGGGAAACTCTGCACTGCTAGCTGGTTATCTACTAGACCCTAAATCAAAGAAAAAAATAAAAAATGAATGTTAATTGTTTAGGAGCTGAAAGATTGCAAAAGCCAAATGACTGATTTGACCAATCAGTGGTACCAAGCCATTCGTATATCACCAGATCAATCAGATGAGGAAACCGGCAACACCGCACGTTCCAGCATATCCAGTATAGTTCGCTGACCTACTTCAAAAGTCACTTCAGAGAAAATCCCATTAGTCAAGGCTTAAACTACATTTTTGTGTGTCTATCTAGGATTTGGTGCCAAATTGCTGGATTTTGTTTTATTTTGTGATATTCTTGTAGGTATTTATTTCTAAAAAATGTAAAACACCAGTATTACAAAATATAAAACAATTTAACTTTAATTTGATATGGTCGCCACTGTATTGACGTAACTGTACGATTTACACGCTTTCTTGACTGTATACAGGGTGGTTTGACTAACATGTAGTAATTATTGAATCACTCTGTATATATTGCAGCTTTATCCGGTCATATAAATGTGCATGTTTAATAACATAAAATTGTGTGTATTAAATATTAATAAAGTTAACTGTATCTTTTGTTTATTGTTGTCTCTGTTATGCTAATTATTATTTATATATAAAGATGATTATACAAAGTGTGGTTTTTTTGCTACAAAACATGTAAAATTTCCGCCAAATTAAATACCAAATTAGGTACCAAAAAACTGTATAGAAGGTAAAAGTTGCCTCCCATCGAGGTGCATTTGTGGTAAAAATTCAGACCTCTAACCTGAAACTGTTCCTGAGATATTGAGGAAAAACTGCAAAAAACCAGAGTCAACTTTGACGCCCTCTAGCGGCTAAACGGGGCAACTGAGCCGTGTCTGTTCAACGTCACGTGATAGCCCCATTCATTAGCTTTCTTTTGTTATACGGTGGTTTTATACAGGGTGTTTCAAATAAGCGAGTTATGGACGATTTCCTGGAAAAGTGCACGGAATTTTAATCTAAATTAGGGAGTTTTTGGGCCTACTATACTAACGGCGACCATTTTGGATTTTCGTTAATCAAAGTGATTTTTTTAACTAATTTGAACCTGGGGAACACAAATCTGACGTCCATTTTGCTCTAACTGTCACCGTTTCGGAGATGACCTTGATATTATGTCAATTTTGACACTTTAGGGCGTGGCACCCTTGCAAAATGACATTTTGACAAATGACACTTTAAGTCATTTTTATACTATTAACCTAAAGGTATTTAACCAGTTGAGGATAATTTTGAAAAGAAAAAAATTTCTTAAAAAAATCAGAAGGTATCACACTTGAAATTTCTTGACAATTCCAGTTTTTAATTTTTCAAGGTCAAACGGTGCATGGCACCAAAAAAGTTAATAGAAGGTAAAAGTTGCATCCTATCGAGGTGCATTTGTGGTTAGAACTTCAGACCTCTAACCTGAAACGTTCTTGAGATATTGAGCAAAAACTGCAAAAAACGAGAGTCAACTTTGACGCCCTCTACCGGCTAAACGTAACAATTTAGCCGTGTCTGTTCAATGTCACGTGATAGTATCTTTAATTAGCTTTCTTTTGTTATACGGTGGTTTTATACAGGGTGTTGCAAACAAGCGAGTTATGGACGATTTTCTGGGAAAGTGCGAATTTCTGCTTTCGAGGAGGGTGGTCAAAGTAAGGCTGCTAGAGCAAAAACAATTGAATATCGATACAAACATTTTACATAATGTAGGCCTAGAATTTAAGGTAGATTCCAAAAATAAAAATTTTAAGTTTGGTTTATTGCTCAAATTTGGGGAATACTAATGGATTATCTAGGAATAAAGTATATGCAAATATCTACAAGATTCATATTTGGTATTTTTTTTATAAATCCATTTAATTAAACAAGTTACAAGGATGTTAAAAATTTATTGAATCATCCTGTAAACTACTCCATTGTACTATTGTCAATAACTCGGTTATTTTGACAATTATAAGGTGGTTCAATATACCAATTTGTAGTCCTTGAAATTCTGTTTTCATCACCCTGTATAGCGATTTTACCTAAAACGTCGAATAAGTGAGTTATTTACTGTTAAAACTGAGTTGTTTGATTTTGACAGTTTTTACTGTGACAGCCCATAACTCTGTTATTTTGACAATTACAGGGTGGTTCAATATACCAATTTGTAGCCCTTGAAATTGTCTTTTGATCACCCTGTATAACATATATAGTAGAAATGTCACGCTACCGAAAGATTAGAGCTTTTATACCAGGAATCTTTTTGTTTGTTGTCCAGAAGGGATAAATTTATAAATAATATTTTTTAAAAAAATTGTATTATTTTGAAAAGTATTGAGGTTAGGTATACAACATATTTCAGAAAGTTTCCGTTAATTTTCCGGAAAAAATTAGAAAATCTGAAAATTCATTTGGATCTCTGGTTTTAAGTTTTCTTTCGGTTTGTAATTTCGGATCCAAACGCGTTATACGATTCAAAAGTCACATGACCACCGTGTGATTTTAAAATTATGGTGTCATGTGACTTTTAGATCATAACGCTTTTTTGATCCGAAACTTATGCCAAAATCCCTTAAACTCATATCAAAATCAAATCTAGAGATTTTGTTTCCGTATGTCAAGTTCAGTTCTCTTGGTGGGAAATTTCTAACTAAAACTCATATATTATTAATGAATAAAACGTTTTATTTACAATAGTAAAAACAATAAAAAATATGTAATTTAACATATACAAATTCAGAGTGCTTTTTTCCATCTGTTGCCACGAGAAATGGCAAAATTGAAGGCGTTTTGCCACAAAAGTTGCGCCATTTTGTCGGGAAAATAGATGAACAATTCAACATTATTGTTCCAAGTTGTTAGTTTTAAAATTTCGCTACTATTTTCGTAAACATGACAAGTATGACAATCAAATAATGAGAAAACCAAATCGATTTTGCCATCCCGTAAATCTGCGGCTGTTTTATACAGCTTTAGGTCTGTATTTTCGAAAACAGCCAATCTACCTCCATAAAAAAATATGTTTTGAATTAAACTGCCCACAGCCAATGGGGTGCGCATCGGTCCCACGCCTGTACCTACAGTAACCCGTAATTGCATGTACAGGGTGGCATCGCTGAAACGGAAAACCTTCTGGTCGATATTGGTCATATTAATGGTCCTGTAACCCATCAATTCAAATTGTGGAATCTCGACACCCTGCCACAATTTTTTAATCTTTTTTGTCCATGACTGGACTGGGGGCTTCACCGACAACTTGTACAACGATATCTTCAATTGGAAATCGCAAGCTTGCTGGTCAAATACCATACAACCGGGAAACGTCACGATTCCCTGACGATCCGGTTTGGTGGGTCGGGAGGCCACGATTTTGACGTCATTCTCGACTACCATGACGTAACAAAAATGGGGCGCCGCAACGACGTTATTCAAAGGGGCCGTGTCAATTTTTATGTCGTGAGCTGTGATTCGTCCGTTGACATTCGATGTTGACACAGTGTCTTTTGGTTGTCGGAACTCTGATCTTGCCCTAGCCAGTCTAAGTGCTTCTACATGCAGTCCTGCAAAAAAATTATGATTTAGTTGCATTTTTTGGCAACATAAAATTATACAGGGAAAAACTGACAGAGATAATTGCATGCACAAGACAAACACAGAAAATATACAGTAGTAGGCAAAAACTTTGAGGCAATGTTGCCGCTTAGCTGAGTTTTTCTATGACCAGTTTTAGATTGATTCATTAAAATTTACTGATTTTTTAGCTACTTACTTGCAAGCAACAACTTTCTGGCTATAAACATGTGGTCAGTAGTACCCAGGAACCCTCGTTTGTATTTCGCTGCTTCCAGGGCTTCTTCCGCAAGAACAACTTCGACCAAACTAAAATGGATCATCTTGTTGTAGTCCTTGATCGTTAAATCCGACATTTTTCGTTGATTTCGTTGTGAAAAAGTGATTTGACGCGTTTTTTCCCGGTTATATATCATTTCGTTTGAAACTTCACTGAATTTTTCCCGTAAGGATTTAAGGGCAATTTCCTTGTTCATTTTGAAGATGTTTATCGGACTGAATTCGTACAGAAACTGAACCCAAAATGGTCCAGTTTATAGGGCCTAGTCGTCGTCAACCTTTCGGTACCTGTTTTTATTATTTAAAACCGCCCTTTATTCAGAGTAGCCATAAATGGTGTTTATTTGAAACTGTCTGGAGTCGGTACTTATTTTGTCTGCATGGTAATGGTAATGGTCGGTGTGGATGGTGACAGATGTACTGGGACCTGATTAGATCTATTGTACCCCATCTTCTTCTGCTATCTCAAGGTTTCCTTGGTCATATAGCAGCCCCTCAAAACTTAGTTCCTTTAGGTATTTCTTCCACAGCCAGCTGGTATAATCCCAGTTTGTCTGCATATATTCAGGGTGTCACAAAAATTACTTCTTTCCAGCTTGACACCTTCTTATATGTACTTCAAAACTACATATGTGCAGCTATTGCGTATATAGAATGTATAGTTTGTGATTGGTCTATCTGATGTCTGACATACAATGCAAAGTTATTTAGTAAACACGCTGTATAAAAATTCATGAACAAAGAAAATAAAATTCAAAGAATTGTGTCATTTTATTGGGCTCGTGTCTAGACAAATTTTATAACCACCCTTATTTGCTAATAGGATTCCGCACAATTCAAGCTGGTGGTTATACCCAGGAAATGGGTCCGTAATAAAATTTGCCATTTTTACCTTTATAAAGTAGGAATTTTGATTTATTGTACCGTGTGATTGTATATTTTTAGTTTAAAATAAGAGCAAAGCCGGGAATTATGCTTGCCGGATATGCGATCAGCAGTTCCTCTTTCAAAATTAGAGATGTAAAAGCGGACATTTTCGAGTCGGAAAATTTCCATTTTTGGAAATTTACCGGAAAATTACTTTATTACGTTTAAATGAAAATTTTCCCCTTGATAGGGAAAACGACTGTCAAACTTATCATGCATTCTAATGAGATCATTTATTAAGACATTGAACCGCTATTTGACCCGTCGTACTCTATAAGTATAGCTTAAGTTAAGTGTGGTTTAGAGTGTGACTTTTTTCACCTGTACTGTCACAGTCTGACCCACACTTAAATTAAGCTCGGCCGGTAAATGATTAAAAGTACATTAAACTTTATTTGAATTGATATTGAATTGTTGTACCATTATTAATTAAAAGCGAATTATTTTCCAATTTTTTCCGGAAAATTACCGGAAACTTTCTGAAAAATGTTGTATTCCTAACCTCAACACCTTTCAAAATAAAATACATTTTTAAAAAAATATTATTTATAAATTTATCCCTTCTGGACAACACATTCCCGGTAAAAAAGCTGTAATCTTTCTATTTATAATTAAACAAGTTACAGGGATGTTAAAAATTCATTGAATCACGCTGCAAACTGCTCCATTGTACTATTGTCAATAACTTGGTTATTTTGACAATTATAGGCTGGTACAATATACCAATTTGTAGCCCTTGAAATTCTCTTTTTATCACCCTGTATAGCGTTTTTTCCTAAAACGTCGAATAAGTGAGTTATTTACTGTTAAACTGAGTTGTTTGATTGTTGTTGACAGTTTTCACTGTGACAGCCCATAACTCTGTTATTTTGACAATTACAGGGTGGTTTAATATATCAATTTGTTGCCCTTGAAATTGTCTTTTGATCACCCTGTATACCATATATATATAGTAGAAATGTCACGATACCGAAAGATTAGAGCTTTTATACTGGGAATGTGTTGTCCAGAAGGGATAAATTTGTCCGAGATATGGATGATAACTTTGTAAGCCATCTTGAAGGCGGCCATAAGAATTTACAAAGTTATCATCCATATCTTGGAAACCAATGACGATAGATTTTTTCTAATTACGTCATCGTGTTCTATGTAAAAAAGTGCCTTAAAAAATTAAAAAGGAAACCGGAAATAAGTTTCACATAAAATTCTCTAAAACTTTCCCCATTTAACCGACTCTGTAGCTCTTACCGTTTTCGAGATCCCAATACATGCTACACCAATTTGGACCACACTGTAGAGGGTGGATAAATGCATTAGACTGATAGTGCCTATTAAATTTTAAAAATGTCTTTAATGTAGGTTTTTACTGAAAATAAAAAGAAAAGGTCAATATTGGAATGGTTTAATTCTTGCATTACATATCAACGAGTACGTAAATAACATTTATATATTTATAGGTATATAACATGACAATATAATAATAAAATAACTGACCAACAAACTTAATTTAACAACAACCGTGAAGTAAAATTCTGAACTTGCTCAGATATGTCGGTTGTGGCTTAACCAGTGCGGAAAATGGGACTTTACGCATTTGTTAATGACTTTTCTGGGAGTTAACCGACTGATAGTAACCGGCGAGCAGCTCCCAGGCTTTGGGGGCCATAAAACCGTCAGGCGGATGCTCACCAGTTCTGGCCAGGGTGCGCATCCTGGTGCCCGAAATAAAGTCAAAATCGGCTTTTCTCGAGGCATCGAAAAAGCTCATTTTCTTCGCTTTACGATCGTACGCTGCTACTCTAAAAGGAATAATTTCCAGTTCAGACAATCCTAAAAAAAAAAATAATTTTCCTGGAGAAGTTGTAGGTTTAGTTATTTGATTGATACCTGGTGCCATTTTTAATACGCGTCCACCATGGGTGGATTCGTATAAGTTTCCGTCGGGAGTTGCCTCTTTTCCTTCCGGATGGGTTACACCAGCAGGATCTCTCCCCACAATGTAGAAATTTGCACCTTTGACAAATTTCCTTAAAATCTCTTCTGTTCGCTTTTGATTAACTTACCAGCATTCATACGAGCTTTGGCGTGCCATTGCACTTCAGTAGGTCCCGCGTACAGCATCGGACTAGGAAAAATTGCCAAAACTGTTGAATTTCGATCAAGCAGACCGTCATCCATTACCGCCAAATGTTGTCTGATTCTTACCGGTAGTGGCACGTCGTCATCTTTAATCCACCCTCCTGTTCACAAATATATGACAGATAAAGTTAACAGAATGCTCTAAAACCTACCTAAAGGATGCAAGAGCAAAATCGGTTTCTTGTAGCCTCTCTCGTGCAATTGGTTTTTCGTGTCCGTCATTAAAAGCGCGTGACCGTTGTGGATGGGGTTACGTAACTGGAACGCAAACACCACGTCCGCTTCCATTTGCTTGAACTTTCTCCTCAACTCGTTAGGGGTTAATCTGCCGGTTAAATGGGTTAAAACTAACCCTAAAAGTAGAACCAATTTGGCCTACCTGAACTCGTCCAAACCGTCACCCCATTGTACTCTTTTGAGTACCTCAAGATCACCACCTACCAACCAATCACCCGATTCGATAATTAAGCGCACGTGAGGGTGATTTTTGTGTGTTGTACCTGTATAAGACAGAAATCATTATCTTCCACCATAGAAAATCTCAAAATGTCAAAAATGACATTTTTAACAGAACAAATGTTAAAATAATATATTTGTGACAATTTTAAACTAAAAAAAAAAGGGAGTTTTAGACAACTTTGGCATTTTACAACCTTAGAATGACATGTTTGACTGAATAAATATTAAAACAACATGTTTCTGACTGATTTAAATTGAAAAATGGTCGTTCTCAATTATTTTGACAATTTTAACGTCACAACGATTGTTTGTTCTACCTGTATAAGACAGAAATCATTGGCCGCATTCGTTTTCAAGCTCCATGGAACCAGCAGCGCGTTTTTCACGTCACGATGGCGTAATTTAGCAAAAGCATAATTTAACCAACTGTCAAATTACGTCATTGTGACGTCAATAACGCGCTGCTCGCTCCATGGAGCTTGAAAACGAATGCGGCTATTATCTTCCATCATAGAAAGTCTCAAATGTCAGTTTTGACTTGAAACGTTGTCATGAACTGGCAATTGTCAAAATGCGTTTCATTAAGCATTGTACTTTAGTAAAATCTAAATTTTTAAACTCAGTTTTGGCGTTTCTTTTAGAATCCAAAGACAAAAACGTACAGAACCTGAGTAAGATCCAGAAGAAGAGGAAGGAATGGAGGAAGACAATGATTAACTTAAATATTCCAATTTCAAGGCATTATTGTCAATTTTTTAGTTATTTTTGTATTAATAAAGGTATTCCAAATTAAATAAGAGAATTTATTGTTTCGGGTAAAAGTAAAAGTAATTTTTCTAGTTTTTACGTCAATTTTCTCAAAAATGACGGTTTTCTTGACAAAATTTGGTATTAGTTTATTTTAGAAATTTGAAAGAATCGATTTTCGTCAAAAAACCACAATTTTTGAATTTTTAATTTTTTTTTCGAAATTCAAAAATTGAGTGAAAATGATGGTTTTCTTGACAAAAATTGGTTTCAAATGACTTTAAAAATTAAAAAAAATCGATTTCCGTCAAAAAAACAAACTTTCAAAAAAAAGAAAGAATAAAAAATTTTAATTGATATTAAAAATTCCAAAAAAATTGATTTCCGTCAAAAAATCTTGCTGCAGAACATTCTCGAACCTTGGAAAATATTCTAGAACGTTCTAGAACATTCTACAACCTTATAGAACGAATCAGAATATTCTAGAACGTTCTGAAAGCTTTTAGAAGCTTCGAGAATTATATGGAAGTTTGTAGAACATTCTCGAACTTTGGAAAACATTGTAGAACGTTTTAGAACATTCTACAATCTTTTGGAAGCTTTGAGAACGTTTGAGAATCATTTGGGAGCTTGAAGAACGTTCTCGAACATTGGAAAACATTCTAGAACGTTTTTGAACATTCTACAAGATTTTGAAACGTTTGAGAATTATCTAAAAGAAAATAAAGAAGCTTTCAAAAGGTTGTAGAATGTTCTAAAACGTTCTAGAATGTTTTCCAAAGTTTGAGAATGTTTTATAAACTTCCAAATAATTGTCGAACGTTCTAAAAGCTTCCAAAAGGTTGTAGAATGTTCTAAAACGTTCTAGAATGTTTTCCAAAGTACGAGAACGTTCTACAAACTTCCAAATAATTCTCAAACGTTCTAAAAGCTTCCAAAAGGTTGTAGAATGTTCTAAAACGTTGTAGAATGTTTTCCAAAGTTTGAGAATGTTCTACAAACTTCCATATAATTCTCGAACCTTCTAAAAGCTTCCAAAAGGTTGTAGAATGTTCTAAAACGTTGTAGAATGTTCTACAAAGTTCTAAATAATTCTCGAACGTTCTAAAATTATATTCTTTCAGGAAAAATTCCATTGGACCACGGCTTATAAGCCCGGATAACTTTCATTTTTGACAGTTGTTCCGGTAATGACAGATCAAACGACAATGTGAAACTAACCACCATACTTCAGAACTGTCAGATACACAACCATAAACCCCTATAAAGTGATTTTAATATACTTTCTTTAGGGTTAATTCACTTTCAGGGTTTCTCTATAGTTTTACTGTCATTTTGGGCTGGATTTTGACACGTGTCAGTTTCAAAGTATACCAACAGTTGACAATAGACATTTTCAGTCATCTGCTGTCAAAATTCCCATTTTTGAGCTGTCAAATGTATTTCCAAAGCAATTAATAAGGTCTCATTGGGATTTAAGCTTTTTTCACAGTTTTGACGTACCTGACAGATGTCACGTGACACTAGGATAGTTTTTAATTTGACAGTTACGTCACAACTGTCAGAAACTCTCACCCATAAAGCTGCAAAGTGCATTTTACCCGTTAACAATTCAAAATATTTTGAAACTTTCACTTTGTTAACAGAAAAAAAATTTAAGCTCAGAAATGGGAGTTTTAGACAACTTTGGTAATTTCAACGTTAGAATGTCAAATCAATATCTTTCACCATGGGAAGTCTCAAAATGTCAAAAATGACATTTTTAACCATATAATCTCAAAATAAAATATTAACAGTTTTATCCACTTTTGATAAATAGAACGTCAAAATAATATTTTTTTTTATTTTTTTTTGGTTACCATGTTAATCAAGACATTTTTCAATCATTTTGTAGACACTTGACAATTTAAACGTTGAAATGTCATTCTAACTCATTCTGTCAAAATAAGATGGTTTATGTTACTACAGCTTAAATGTTTCAAGGTTAATACTTTGACCAAATTTAGTTCCATATACTTTCAATAGGTACAACGTCAAAAGTTACACTTTTTAACAATATCAAACTGAAAATGACAGTTGCACACATTTTTGACATTTGACTATCAAACTGAAGAGCTAACTAACGTGAAAACTCACCAAACTGTCTGGCAATTCGTTCTTCTTTTCGATGATAATAAAATTCTGGTTTTCTCAAAATGGCATAACAAACCTGCCCATAATACAGGGCGATGGCGGAACTGTCCTGCAATCTACAATTAATTCCTCAACCCTCTCAAAATACACTTCAAATTTTAGGTTTTTCTAGTACCTATTTTTGTCCACCGTAGTTAGAGGCAGCACTATCGCTACACTCTGATTAACAGCGCCGCCCTCTTTGAGTAAACAATTAAAGTGGACGGCTTGCAAAAATTCGTCTTCGCGCATGAATCCTTTGAGTGGATAGGCCCATCCTTCACTCAAAATCTGAACAAATTTGATACATCTTTATGTAAATCATAGAAAACATTATAAATCTAGATTTACATGTCAATGGGACTGTTTGAAGTCACGTTTTGACAGGTTGGACCTAGCTATTACGATAATTTCTCCGCGAGAGGGAGTTTTATGTTATATTTGGTGTGCTTTCACATTAAACAACCGAAACTCTACAATAATTGTGAAATGTTTTATTGTTTTTCTATTTGTTAATATCAGGTTTTGATAAAAAGGTGTGTTCTATAGTAAGTCGGACTATAATAGTGAACCTGCTTTTACCATCAATGCTAATAGATTGATTGCGGGATTAGGAAACTTAAAACTGCTAGAAGTTGCTCTTGATTCATAATCTGACACTCTCATATCACTCACAAAACTCACGAACAACACAAATATGCAACCTTAACTTTACTATACCTTTTAGGTACTTTAGTGAAGGATATTCAAAATAGATGTCATCATAATGACAACAACAATGACAACTGGTAATTAGTCGTTTTCTTTCGGATCTAAACGCGATATGATCCGAAAAATCACGTGACCTGCGTATAATTTTGTAATCATGAGGTCATGCACCGCCTACTATACTAGAAAGCCTAGAAGGTGCTTGTCAAAAACTCCAAAATGGCGGAAATAGTGGTGACAGTTTGCGTTAGTTTGTATTGTGGAAATTGAGTTTTTTGAGGATTAGATGAATTTTTACGGTTTAAAATCAAAACTTGAGGTTATTTGCGTAAGTTATTTTGGTTTGCTGCCGTTCATAAGTTTTTCAAGCCACATTGTAACAACAATTCAGGAAAAAGTCTTTTTTACTTTACAAAAAACCGGATCTAACTCAAATGTGGTTGAACACTTTGAAATGGAATGATTTTACTCAAACACTATACTAACTGGTAAGTACAAGTGCTTTCTAGTACAGTAAACTTATTAGGTACTTGTTACATGCACAGGTATGTGAGTTACAATTTAAAGCATCCTTTATTGTGAGAGCAACAAAAATAGTTTTGAATGAATGTTCTTGGTAATAACATAAGAACCATTTACCAGTTTTGCTTACCTAGTTTCAAGGATTTACAGATTTTCTTACATTGAACGGTGTTTAAACTAGTTTGCTGTGTGTTGTGTACTTTCCAGGACAAATGTTCTAACCAATTTGTTTAGGCTAGACTTGATTGTATATAAAAGAGCTCTATCTATACATATCTGGATCGGGAATGAACCCTTTTTTGATTTTTCACTCACAACTTGCAATCAACTACACGAAACAATTAAAAAAAACATATTTTTTACTGTATCTGTATACGTTTGTGTATAAAACCAAAACCGCTAACGTCGCCATTAAAAGTGACATTTTAAGCTTTCTAGTATATGGGTCATGCGATTTTTTCGAAAAAAATAAAGTGGCTCCCTCCGGCGGCGGATTCTATCGAAATAGCTTTTTTTAATCAAATGTCAAATGTTGTGTCTTCATGGCCTGCTATTTAAGATGGAGATCTAGGCTGAATTCGTTTTCAAGCTCCATGGAGCGCGCAGGGCATTTTTGACGTCACAATGATGTAATTTGACAGTTGATCAAATTATGGTTTTCCCAAATTACGTCATAGTGACGTCAAAAAAGCTCTGCTCGCTCCATGGAGCGTAAAAACAAATGCGGCCCTAGATTTATAATGTTTTCTATGACGAAAATGCTGGCAAGAACAAGTTTAGCTTGTTTCTTAACTAAATTTTGATTTTTTTCGTGTAACTCACCTGTAACCACTGTAAATCAACTTCCCCAATTTCCAATTTAGGCAAACTGGCAGCCTCCTCTTCCGCACTAGCCAATCGGCTTTCAGGAACAAACAATTCAGTTACATAACCTTCATTTTCTTCAAACATGGGTATAATTCCATTATCGCGCAACATTTCAATAACCAACTGCGTGGATTCCGCCACCGTGTACTGTCTAGTACCATCTGGTGTACACTCAATGGTTTTCACAACCAATTCTGGGTTGTTTGGCGTCTCGTACACTTGATCCACCCCGGTAAATCCGCGTATGATGCCCTGTTTAGCCTTTTTGTACAATCCCTTAGGATCGCGACGTTCACACTCCTCCAAAGGTGTGTCAACAAATACTTCGAAGAAAGGCAAGTCATTATCGGCGTGAATACGTCGGGCTACCTCACGATCTTCCGCAAATGGAGATACGAAGCTGCACAAGCACACCTGACCGGCATCAGCAAATAGTTTTGCCACCTCTGCCACTCTACGAATATTTTCTTCTCTGTCTTTCTTAGAGAAGCCCAGATCTTTATTGAGACCATGTCTCATATTATCGCCATCAAGGCTGTAGGCTGGAATACCATGAGAGACTAGGTAGGCCTCCAATTCAAAGGAGATGGCAGTTTTACCAGCTCCAGATAACCCTAATAGTGAAAAAGACCTTGCAATGCTTATAAACAAACTTAAAGTAATTTTTATCATAAATCCTTAATAGGTAAGTCACTAATAAGCCCTAATATGTGTGATATTATATACAGAGGATTGGTTTCCAAAAAAACAAAACCTTATCATTTACAAGGTATTTTAAATTTAATCAACAACCTATATAGTAAGTCCTACCTGTAAACCAGACTGTGCAGCCCCGGAAACCACGTAAATGCCCTAAAATTTGTCCCCTTTTAGCTCTGGTCACTATATGATCTTGTTTGGTCACATTGGTGGCCACTTGAAGTCCAGTTTTTTGCTTCTTGTAGACGTTTTCCATGTTTGCACTTTCCCAAACTGACTATCACTAAAGCAAAGAAAGTGCTAAACAATTAAAACTGTAAAAACACAGGGAGGGGCTTCCCAATTATTAACTTTCACATACAAATTGGCCTAGAATTTGAAAAACACGTACCTGCTTTGTTATACAAGTGGCCACCCTGTATACTTTATAGCCTGCACGAGTGCAAGGTTAAATTACTCCAAACAAGGCCAAATTTACTTTAAAATCACCTTTTTTTTTCATCAAAACAAAGTTTGACGTGGATCGATAACCTATATAAACAAAGAGCGAGAGATGACAGATGGCAGTAAAGAGGAATGTCAAAAACCAACACTGGCAGTTGACAGTTTACATTGATATATCAGTTTTCTCTCTTGCACTCATCGAACTAAACAAAGACGAACATGTTTCTTAAAATCCTTACAGGGATGTAAAATTTCCGGAAAATTATTTTTATGGAAGGTTTTCCAGAAAATTTTCCTGAAAAATTGGAAAATTTAAAAATAATTCGTTTTTTACATTTTTGTTCTATTAACCTAGAGGTATTTAGGCAGTTGGGGTTAATTTTGAAGATAAAAAAGATTCACTTAAAATTTCTTGACAATTTTAGTTTTTAATTTTTAAAGGTCAAACGGTGCGTGTTACCAAAAAAATGTATAGAAGGTAAAAGTTGCATCCTATCGAGGTGCATTTGTGGTTAGAACTTCAGACCTCTTACCTGAAACGTTCCTGAGATATTAATCAAAAACTGCAAAAAACGAGAGTCTTCTTTGGCGCCCTCTAGCGGCTAAATCGGGCAACTTACTCGTGCCTACTTAACGTCACGTGATAGCCCCGTTCATTAGCTTTCTTTTGTTATACGGTGGTTTTATACAGAGTGTTTCAAATAAGCGAGTTAGGGACGATTTTCTAGCAAAGTGCACCAAAATTTTAAGTAGTCACGGCAAAGTAAGGCTGTAGGAGCAAAAACAATTGAATATTGATACCAACATTTTACATTAAGTAGGCCTATAATTTGTAAGGTGGTTCAATATACCACTTTGTAGCCCTTGAAATTCTCTTTTGACCACCCTGTAGATAGTTTTTACCTAAAACGTCGAATAACTGAGTTATTTACTGTTAAATCTGAGTTATTGTTTGATTTTGACAGTTTTTACTGTGACAGCCCGTAACTCCGTTATTTTGACAGTTACAGGGTGGTTAAATATACCAATTTGCAGCCCTTGAAATTGTTTTTTGATCACCGTGTATACCATATATAGTATAAATGTCAGGCTACCGAAAGATTAAAGCTTTTATACCGGGATGTGTTGTCCAGAGGGGATAAATTTATAAATAAGATTTTTTTAAAAATTCATATTATTTTGAAAAGTGTTGAGGTTAGGTATACAATATTTTTCAGAGATTTTTTCATTTTTTAGCCGAGCTTAATTTAAGTGTGGATCAGACTGTGACAGTACAGGTGAAAAAAGTCACACTCTAAACCACACTTAACTTAAGCTATGCTTAGAGTACGACGGTGCAAATGGCGGTTCGATGTCTGAAATTATCTCCATTAGAATGCATGACAAGTTTGACAGTTGTTTTTCCTATAAAGGAAAATTTTCATTTAAACCTGAAGTAATTTTCCGGTAAATTTCCAAAAATGTAAATTTTCCGACTCGAAAATGACCGCTTTTACATTTCTGATTTTGAAAGACGAACTGCAATGTTGCCAGGTTGAACGCATATCCGGCAAGCATAATTCCCGGTTTTGCTTTTATTTTAAACTGAAAGTATACAATCAAACGGTAAAACAAATCAAAATTCCTACTTTATAAAGGTAAAAATGGCAAATTTTAATTACGGACCCATTTCCTGGGTATAACCACCAGCTTGAATTGTTCGGAGCACGTAAGGGTGGTTATAAAATTTGTCTAGACTCAAGCCCAATAAAATGACACAATTCTTTGAATTTTGCTTTATTTTATTTTCTTTGTTCATGAATTTTTATACAGTTTGTTAGCTAAATAACTTTGCATTGTACGTCAGATATCACAAGACTGGTAGTCAGATAGACTAATCACAAACTATACATTCTATATACGCAATAGCTGCACATATGTAGTTTTGAAGTACATATAAGAGGGTGTCAAGCTGGAAAGAAGTAATTTTTGTGACACCCTGAATATATGCAGACAAACTGGGATTATACCAGCTGGCTGTGGAAGAAATACCTAAAGGAACTAAATCTTGAGGGGCTGCTATGAGGAAACCTTGAGATAGCAGAAGAAGATGGGGTACAATAGATCTAATCACGTCCCAGTACATCTGTCACCATCCACACCGACCATTACCATTACCATGCAGACAAAATAAGTACCGACTCCAGACAGTCTCAAATAAACACCATTTATGGCTACTCTAAATAAAGGGCGGTTTTAAATAATAAAAACAGGTACCGAAAGGTTGAGGACGACTAGGCCCTACAAACTGGACCATTTTGAGTTCAGTTTCTGAACGAATTCAGTCCGATAAACATCTTCAAAATGAACAAGGAAATTGCCCTTAAATCCTTACGGGAAAAATTCAGTGAAGTTTCAAACGAAATGATATATAACCGGGAAAAAACGCGTCAAATCACTTTTTCACAACGAAATCAACGAAAAATGTCGGATTTAACGATCAAGGACTACAACAAGATGATCCATTTTAGTTTGGTCGAAGTTGTTCTTGCGGAAGAAGCCCTGGAAGCAGCGAAATACAAACGAGGGTTCCTGGGTACTACTGACCACATGTTTATAGCCAGAAAGTTGTTGCTTGCAAGTAAGTAGCTAAAAAATCAGTAAATTTTAATGAATCAATCTAAAACTGGTCATAGAAAAACTCAGCTGGCAACATTGCCTCAAAGTTTTTGCCTACTACTATATATTTTCTGTCTTTGTCTTGTGCATGCAATTATCTCTTAATTTTATGTAAAAAATGCAACTAAATCATAATTTTTTTGCAGGACTGCGTGTAGAAGCACTTAGACTGGCTAGGGCCAGATCAGAGTTCCGACAACCAAAAGACACTGTGTCAACATCGAATGTCAACGGACGAATCACAGCTCACGACATAAAAATTGACACGGCCCCTTTGAATAACGTTGCTGCGCCCCATTTTTGTTACGTCATGGTAGTCGAGAATGACGTCAAAATCGTGGCCTCCCGACCCACCAAACCGGATCGTCAGGGAATCGTGGTGTTTCCCGGTTGTATGGTGTTTGACCAGCAAGCTTGCGATTTCCAACTGAAGATGTCGTTGTACAAGTTGTCGCTGGTGAAGCCTCCTGTCCAGTCATGGACAAAAAAGATTAAAAAATTGTGGCAGGGTGTCGAGATTCCACAATTTGAATTGATGGGTTACAGGACCATTAATATGACCAATATCGACCAGAAGGTTTTCCGTTTCAGCGATGCCACCCTGTACATGCAATTACGGGTTACTGTAGGTACAGGCGTGGGACCGATGCGCACCCCATTGGCTGTGGGCAGTTTAATTCAAAACACATTTTTTTATGGAGGTAGATTGGCTGTTTTCGAAAATACAGACCTAAAGCTGTATAAAACAGCCGCAGATTTACGGGATGGCAAAATCGATTTGGTTTTCTCTTTATTTAATTGTCATACTTGTGATATTTACGAAAATACCAGCGAAATTTTAAAATTAACCACTTGGAACAATAGTGTTGAATTGTTCATCTATTTTCCCGACAAAATGGCGCAACTTTTGTGGCAAAACGCCTTTAATTTTGCCATTTCTTGTGGCAACAGATGGAAAAAGGCACTCTGAATTTGTATATGTTCAATTACATATTTTTTATTGTTTTTACTATTGTAAATAAAACGTTATATTAGTTAATTATATATGAGTTTTAGTTAGAAAATTCCCACCAACTCTACGTTCAGAAAAAGCCAAGTGAGATTCAGAAACCAGCAAGTGTAATTCGGAAAAAATCAATTTAAGTTCAAAAAGCATCAAATGAAGTTCAGAAAATTGAAAGCCAATTCCATAAAATACATTATTCTGTGGATAACATTACCAAAGCTGAAACTCCAATGCATTTTAATGAATTAATATACTTAATAATACAATGAATGTTATGAAAAAAATAACACAATTTAGGTTAAAAATTAAACTGAATTGAAACTTTCTGAATTCCAATCTCCAAACTGTGCTAGTTTTCGTTTCTTTTCAAGAGAATAGGAAATTTAATGAGGATTTCTCACTCCAAGTGGGTTTTACAGGCAATTTTGTCCTTGATTGTTCTTTCAAACTGTGTTCCTGGCAGTTCAAATTTTGACACCACTTTTTTTGCCTGACTGTACTAAATTTTTTACTGTTTTTTAATGTTATTGAATAGGAAATTTAATGGGGATTCCAAAAATGTGCTTAAATCAGTAATTTTCTCGCTTCAAGTGGGTTTTGCATGCAATTTTGTATCTGACTGTCTCTACAAATTGTGTTCCTGGCAGTTTAAATTTTGACACCACTTTTTTCCCTGACTGTACTAAATTTTTTACTGTTTTTTTATGTTATTGAATAGGAAATTTAATGAGGATTCCAAAGATGTGCTTAAATCAGTCATTTTCTCACTCCAAGTGGGTTTTAGAGGCGATTTTGTACCTGACTGTCTCTACAAACTGTGCTCTTGGCAGTATAAATTTTGACACCACTTTTCTCCCTGAATGTACTAAATTTTTTACTGTTTTTTTATGTTATTGAATAGGAAATTTAATGAGGATTCCAAAGATGTTCTTAATATAATAATTTTCTCACTCCAAGTGGGTTTTACATGCAATTTTGTACCTGACTGTTTCTACAAACTGTGTTTTTGACAGATTAAACTTTGACACCACTTTTCTCCCTGACTGTACTAAATTTTGTAGTGTTTTTTTATGTTATTGATTAGGAAATTTAGTGAGGATTCCAAAAATGTGTTTAAATCAGTAATTTTCTCACTCCAACTGGGGTTTTCATGCAATTTTGTACCTGACTGTCTCTACAAACTGTATTCCTGGCAATTTAAATTTGGACACCACTTTTCTCCCTAACTGTACCAAATTTTGTAGTGTTTTTGAGGTTAGTGAATAGGAAATTTAATGAGGATTCCAAAAATGTGCGTAAAACAGTCATTTTCTCACTCCAAGTGGGTTTTACAGGCAATTTGTCCCTGACTGTCTCTATAAACTGTGTTCCTGGCAGTTCAAACTTTGACACCACTTTTTTCCCTGACCATACTAAATTTTTTACTGTTTTTTTATGTTATTGAATAGAAAATTTAATAAGGATTCTGAAAATGTGCTTAAATCAGTAATTTTCTCACTCCAAGTGGGTTTTACATGCAATTTTGTACCTGACTGTTTCTACAAACTGTGTTTTTGACAGATTAAACTTTGACACCACTTTTTTCCCTGACTGTACTAAATTTTTTACTGTTTTTTTATGTTATTGAATAGGAAATTTAATGAAGATTCTGAAAATGTCATTAAATCAGTAATTTTCTCACTCCAAGTGGGTTTTACATGTAATTGTGTACCTGACTGTTTCTACAAACTGTGTTTTTGACAGATTAAACTTTGACACCACTTTTCTCCCTAACTGTACTAAATTTTGTAGTGTTTTTTCAAGTTGTTGAGTAGGAAATTTAATGAGGATTCCAAAAATGTGCTTAAAACAGTCATTTTCTTACTCCCAGTGTGTTTAACAGGCGATTTTGTACCTGACTGTTTCTACAAACTGTGTTTTTGACAGATTAAACTTTGACACCACTTTTCTCCCTGACTGTACTAAATTTTGTAGTGTTTTTTTATGTTATTGAATAGGAAATTTAATGAGGATTCCAAAAATGTGTTTAAATCAGTAATTTTCTCACTCCAAGTGGGTTTTACATGCAATTTTGTGCCTGACTGGAATTCACCAAAAAACACAGAAATTAATATTGAAAGTCAAACCTATAAACCACCCTATTGCACCCCTCTCTCCTTATTCTAAACATTGGTTAACTCAATTTTTGGTTAGTTTTGGAAATACTGGTTTGATTGCAGCTTTTTGATATGATAAATACGCAAAAACCGAGAGAATCAAATTTTTTATCAATACGGTCCATTCGCCAATTGTCAAGAAAAGGTGGTAATTGTAAGTTATTTCTAAGGCTTGGGCGCAGCCACCAAACGTCAAGAAAACTTATTATTATGCGTTCTGACCTGAAAATTAAATTTACTATTTGGAGAGCAGAATTGCCAGAAGGCAAGTAAATCTTAATAATATAGTAGAAGGCAATGCACGTCATTGACGTTTAACGCGCCTCGTTGCCAAATGATTAGTTTTTTCATTAAAACACGAACTTTACATAAATTTTGTTTTTATTTACTTCCTATATAGAAGTTGACGCAGTTTTTTATCAGAGAATTTTGAATAACAATATTAGTCAATATTGAGGCTTTTTAAGAAATTTTCTTGACAATTGGTGAAGGTGAAAATGTATGTAAAGAGAAATTGTTCTTCTTGAGGTATTATTCTTAAATAAGTCCCCCAACACTCTGTATTTGGGTTTAAAAATAAAAATTGTCTCGAAATGACATGGAAACTTGAAAGTAGTGGCCCTTTGAGGGATGAATACCCAAAGGAACAACCCCCCGTATTCAAACCCGCAAAAGGGGTGAGAAAAAACCGGTTCGACAAAATAACCCATTTTCCTCGGAGTTATATTATGTCTCCATTTCCAGGGAGTTTTAATTCCCACGACTCTACAAGTTTACTTCCCCTTTTCCAACCCCCACATTTCTGTGGTTGATTTCTTGTAGCAATAATTATCCTTCACTCCACGAACGAAATATAAATAAAAATAGAGGGAAAACTTTAAAACAAATGAAAAGCGCTTGCGTCAGGGTTTTCCCAGCCAACCCGTTTTCGTTTGAAAAGCATTCGTGGTCCGTTAGCAGTGCGTGTCAGTGCTTATTCACCCCCAAACCCTCAAAAAGTTCCGCGAAGTTGCCTGAAGATGTAGTTTTGTCCGAAACTTTCCCATCCAATGTTTCCAGATTGTGACTATTTTTAAGTGTTTTTTTACCCAAAACACAACATTTTTGCAAAAAATATGAATAGTGTGTTAGTGTTTGCGTTTGTGGCGTTCGTCGCCTTCTGCGGTGGGTTGTCGACGCCGGCCTGCGTTTGTGATCGGCGAGAATGTGAAATTGTTAACGAAGTGGATTGTCCTGGACTGGGGGTGGTCGTTTGGGATCCTTGCAAGTAAGAAAAAATTCCAGGATAATCGATTTTGGTAGTAACAACATTTAACGGCGATATCGCGTGGGGGTGCTAAAAATACTCCAATTTAAGGGTTGAGATTGACGTAGGCAACACCTATGATTATTATACAGGGTTTTTCAGTGAAAAGTAGCCACCCTGAATATCTTCCAAAATAATTTCTCTGTTAAAAAATGCTAAGACACGTCAACAAAGATTGCAAGGGGGACATCTTTTTACGTAGGATTTGAATTTCTGCCATCAGCCCCTTTGCCGCCATAGCCATCCCCACTAAGTTTTCAAATGGCACCATATCCTGGCACATCGTTGGAAAGGGTATTTCATAAGGAATTAATTGCACTATTTTATTTGTACATTTGCTTTGAATTAAGCAAATTAAACACTTAAGAAAGTGAATTAACACTTAAGAAAGTGACAGTTTTAAGCACATTTTCGGAATCCTCATGAAATTTTCTATTCCATAACCTAAAAAAAATTCTAAAAATCGAGTACAGGCAGAGAGAAAAGTGGTGTTAAAGTTTCAACTATCAGGAACACAGTTTTTAAGGACAGACAGGGACAAAATCGCTTGTAAAACCCAGTTGTAGTGAGAAAATTATAGTTTTAAGCACATTTTCGGATTCCTCATAAAATGTTCTATTCAATAACATAATACAATTCTAAAAATCGATTACATGCAGAGAAAAAAATGGTATTAAAATTTCAACTACCAAGAACACAGTTTTCAAGGACAGAGAGGGACAAAATCGCTTGTAAAACCCAGTTGGAGTGAGAAAATAACAGTTTTAAGCACATTTTTGAAATCCTCATTAAATTGTCTATTTAACAAGCTTAAAAAACACTTGAAATCTAGTACAGGCAGAGAGAAAAATAGTGTTAAAGTTTCAACTACCAGGAACACAGTTTTTAAGGATAAGCAGGGACAAAATCCCCTGTAAAACCCAGTTGGAAAGAAAAAATTAAAGTAGAATTAGTATAACAAATGTAAATTTTAAGTGGAAAAATCACTTGTCAACAACTGTCAACTTAGCTGTAAGCAGTTTTTCCGGAAAAAAAAACCGAAAAAATTGCACACTCCTCACAACAACATAAAGAATAGTGTTACCCTTTCTAGCTTGAAAGTTATTGTTTTAATTAAAATAAAATGTTTATTTATGGAAATCATTATTTGTATGTTTTTACCGATATCCGACACGGTTTAGGCACTTTTCCGCACTAAATTGAGGTAAAAACACTAAAAAAAAACAGAAAAAAACAAACAAAAATAATACCTGACAGCTAACTGAAGGTCGGTCATGGCCAACTTGATTGCATCACATCATATAGCAGGTTGCCTATCCGGACAGTAGATCTCTTTGTTTATTTTAGTGCAAGAGTGAAAGAGACAACTGTACATTGGTTGTGTTCTGTCAAAAATTGCCTTAATTTTCACTGTAAATCAGTTTAGTTTAATGATATTTTACTAGTTTGTTATAAATGACTGACTAGGAATCAACAATAATTTGCACTAGAAAAAGTCTAAGGACAGGGCCTCCCCTTTGCTTCTGGACAGTAGGGTCGGCCAGCTGTATTGTTGTATAGACCCACTAATACTGATTTAAGTTAATTTTAAAAGGTTAAAATTTGCTAAACAGTTGTAGAACAGTCAAAATCAAAGACATGCATGCATCAAAAAAGCAAAATGTACAAAAAAACTAATTTAAATTGTCAAAAAACTCACCGATTATCTGGTCTCGGTTCCTACATAAAAATTCGTTTTTTTAGACGTGGAAACCATTATTTGTATGTTTTTACCGATACCCGACACGGTTTAGGCACTTTTCCGCACTAAATGGATGTAAAAACACTAAAAACAACCCAAAAAACCAGAAAAAAACAAACAAAAATAATACCTGACAGCTAACTGAAGGTCGGTCATGGCCAACTTGATTACATCATATAGCAGGTTGCCTATCCGGACAGTAGATCTCTTTGTTTATTTTAGTGCAAGAGTGAAAGAGACAACTGTACATTGGTTGTGTTCTGTCAAAAATTGCCTTAATTTTCACTGTAAATCAGTTTAGTTTAATGATATTTTACTAGTTTGGTATAAATGACTGACTAGGAATCAACAATAATTTGCACTAGAAAAAGTCTAAGGACAGGGCCTCCCCTTTGCTTCTGGACAGTAGGGTCGGCCAGCTGTATTGTTGTATAGACGCACAAATACAGTTTTAAGTTAGTTTTAAAAGGTTAAAATTTGCTAAACAGTTGTAGAACAGTAAAAATCAAGGAAATGCGTGCATTAAAAAACCAAAATGTACAAAAAAAACTAATTTCAAAGTGCAACAAAACTCACCAGTTATCTGGTCACGGTTCTTACATAAAAATTCATTTTTTTAGACGTGGAAACCATTATTTGTATGTTTTTACCGATACCCGACACGGTTTAGGCACTTTTCCGCACTAAATCGATGTAAAAACACTAAAAACAACCCAAAAAACCAGAAAAAAACAAACAAAAATAATACCTGACAGCTAACTGAAGGTCGGTCATGGCCAACTTGATTACATCACCATCATATTGCAGGTTGCCTATCCGGACAGTAGATCTCTTTGTTTATTTTAGTGCAAGAGTGAAAGAGACAACTGTACATTGGTTGTGTTCTGTCAAAAATTGCCTTAATTTTCGGTGGTAATATCCCTAGTGCATTTAATTTTTCCGGAAAAACGAGTTTCTAAGTAATTTGTTTTAACAAATTACTACTTAGAAACGAGTATTCCAATTCTCACAATTCATCATTCTCCAAATCTGAACAATCGATTTCCTGGAAGATGGATTGGTAGACGTGGTCCCATGGAATGGCCTGCGAGATCACCCGACCTCACTCCGTTGGACTTTTTTCTATGGGGGCATTTAAAATCTAAAGTCTATGCAACACAGCCGGCCAATATTGCAGACCTCCCTTCCAAAGTCGCTTCTATTATTGTATGGAAGTTAACGGAGGTTATTTTGAGCCATTAATTAAATGATAACCGCTATTTGCTATTATTTCTGCAGTTAACAAAAAATAAACACAAAACGTATTTTTTATTTTTTTTGGTCTCAATTCAAAGCAAATGTACAAATAAAATAGTGCAATTAATTCCTTATGAAATACCCTTTCCAACGATGTGCCAGGATATGGTGCCATTTGAAAACTTAGTGGGGATGGCTATGGCGGCAAAGGGGCTGATGGCAGAAATTCAAATCCTACGTAAAAAGATGTCCCCTTTGCAATCTTTGTTGACGTGTCTTAGCATTTTTTAACAGAGAAATTATTTTGGAAGATATTCAGGGTGGCTACTTTTCATTGAAAAACCCTGTATTTAAATACAATACATTTATAAGAGAAAATCACAGAGTTTCGTAACACTGAAACCTCATCTGGAAAAGTTCAAGACCGCGGAAACGGCCCTAATCGTTACGCCATTAAAATCAGTTCGAATCCGGAAAGTTTGGAGAAAATATCGCCCGGGAAAACTTCTACAGGAACACTCTCAGCTGATAAATCTCTCCCGAATTGAGAGGTGGGGACGGGAGGGTAGATCCGGAAACGAAATGCGGTTCAACGGCCATTCTTGGCCTGCTTTCGCCATTTATTTAATTAATTAGTATTGATAAGTGGAAATTTCTACCTGGAAAACTGAAATTTGGATTAAATTTTGCTGGGTTAAGGGAGGCTCGTGAATGTTTTAACCCCCCCCCCATCCCCGCTAAATCAACATGGCCGCTTCTCAAAGTTTTAAACTAGGTCGGAACGGTCATTTAATTAACGTAAAACAACATTTACAATCCTCTTCTAGTCCTCTAGCTATTGCTCAATTTAAAAAAAAAACAGTTAAATGCTGCCATTTGTAATGTAATAATTATAATTTTAACACCCTGTACATGATTTGTCTGGCATAATAGCTACAGCACTAGTATTGTCTTGCTACATTTGACAGTGCAGCATTTACGCATATCTTCTTTCTTCAGGATCTTCTTACAGGATTCAGGCAATTTTAGAAAAATGTGTAGATAGTGCAGGATCTTCTTAGAGGATTCAGGCAATTTCAGAAAAATTCTTAGACAGTTCAAGATCTTCTTAAATGCTTCAGACAATTTTCAAAAAAATGTGTAGACAGTGCAGATCCTTCTTAGAGGATTCAAGAAATTTCAGAAAAATTCTTAGCCAATTCAGGGTCTTTTTAAAGGATTCAATGATGCTATTTTAACGATAAGAAGAGTCACGTGGCTTTCTAGATTCCATTCGAAGCTGGAACTTAGTCACGTGACCTTTATAAGTGAATTTGATGGTTGAAAACAATCACGTGACCTTCAGAAATCCCCTTCAATCGTCAAAATGGACACGTGACTTTTAGAACAACATTTTGACTTTATATAATATGATCACGTGATTTTCGAAATACTGTTTCAAGGTTAAGTAGAGTCACGTGACCCTCTAGACTTCATTCGATGTTGGAACGAAGTCACGTGACCTTTGTAAGTGAATTTGTTGGTTGAAAACAATCACGTGACCTCCCGAAAACTCCTTCAATCGTCAAAATGGACACGTGACTTTGAGAACAACATTTTGACTTTAAATATGATCACGTGATTTTCGAAATACTGTTTTAGCGTTAAGTAAAGTCACGTGACCATTCTAGGTAAATTTGATATTTGAAAATAATTACGTGACCTTTTTGATTTTAAATATGGTCACGTGATTGCCAGCATACTATGTTAACCTTAGCGAGAGTCACGTGACGTTGGTAAGTAAATTTCATAATTGAAAACAATCAAAATTTATTTCCTTTTCTGAATTTTTTCCGTTAAGGACACTGAAATTGAAGTAAGTTTTGATATTAAACAATCAGGAAAAAAGAAAATAAAATTTACTTCCTTTTCCGAATTTTTCGATTAAAAGCTCTGAAATTACAGAAAGTAAGTTTTGATATCGAAATTTCAGGAAACAGGATTGGAATTGACTTTTCCCGAATTTTCCATCGAGGACACTGAAGGTATAGAAAGTAAGTTTTGATAACACAATATCGAGCAATCTAAAAAAATTAAATTCACATTTTTTTTAACGCAAAGAAAGAAAGTTTTGATATTAAAATTGGACGACAAATTAAAATATGGAAACTTGCTTCCTTTTTCAAATTCTGATTACGAAGCCCAGAATAGGAATTAGGGTTTGATGTTAAAAAACGTTAAATTGTCAGCCTGTAAGTGGAAACAAACGCCTACAAAAAGAAATATATACAGGGTGTTTCATTAAAAAAAAACACAACTGCGCCACTGAATTTCATAAAAAATATGGGAGACGCCCTGTATAACAAAACCAATAAAATTTAGAGTGACCAATTAAACAGGGATAGAGGTATACTTTTAGTGAACCCATTATGTGATTGCCTCAAATACAGGGTGACCCCTTTTGGTTATTAAAACAAATTGTACACAGTTCAGAACCTTCTTAAAGGTTTCAGGAAATTTTTTCAAATTCTTAGGCAATTCAGGATCTTTTTAGAAGTTTATGGCAATTTTTTATAATTTTTAGGCAATTCAGGATTTTTTTAGAGGTTTCTGGCAAATTTTAAAAAATTCTTGGACAGTTCAGAATTTCCTTAAAGACTTCAGGCAGTTTTAGAAAAATTTTTAGGCAATTTAGGATCATTTTAGAGATTTCTGGCAATTTTTTAAAATTCTTAGGCAATTGAGGATATTTTTAGAGGTTTCTGGCAATTTTTTAAAATTCTTAGGCAATTCAGGACATTTTTAGAGGTTTCTGGAAATTTTTTAACATTCTTAGGCAATTCAGGATCTTTTTAGAGGTTTCTGGCAATTTTTAAAAAAATTTTGGGCAGTTTAGAACCTTCTTACAGACTTAAGACAATTTTAGAAAATTTTTTAGGCAGTTTAGGAAATTTTTAGAGGTTTCTGGCAATTTTTTAAAATTCTTAGGCAATTCAGAATCTTTTTAGAGGTTTCTGGCAATTTTAAAAAATTCTTGGACAATTCAGATCCTTCTTAAAGACCAGGCAATTTTGGAAAAATTCTTAGGAAATTCAGGATATTTTTAACGGTTTCTAACAATTTCAAGAAAAATTGTACACAGTTCAGATTCTTCTTAAAGGTTTCTTTTTAGAGGTTTCTGGCAATTTTAGACAAATTCTTAGACAGTTTAAGATTTGTTTAGAGACTTCTAACAAATATTAACATTCTTGTTAACCTTTATTTTCATCTAAGATTACAAAGCGTTTAGGGGGTAGTTTTCCGGCATTTTCACGTTCTGCCCGAACAAAATTTCCCCCTTTTGAACGGTATACCGAAGGGGCAAACCCCTAAACGGTCTTCGTTGCTCATTCCGCAACGATGCGCCAATATTATTCTTTGCGTCCGTCTGGTGCAATAGCGAATTAAATTTTAAAAATGGAAACGCTCTAAAATTTTAATAAAAAGGAAATTTAATATTCTCAAAGGCCGCGGAGAGGTGAAGCACGGAATTGTAAGGAATTTGCATTAGTCCAGAAGAAAAATTAAGGGCATCAAAGCGGAATTTCGGATGGAAATGTTCACGTTTTTATTAACATTAAACGGGAATGGTTCGATGCGAACCGGAAAATTTTTTTTTTTTGCTTTTAATTGGAATATTTAGTGTAATAAGGGAATGAGAAAAATGCAATTTTCAGTTCCTGAAAAATTACTGTAGTTTTTGGAGTTTTTCTTTTCCTGACAATTTAACGGAATTATAGCATATTACCTAACTAGTGCTGTAAGAAGCATTTTACGCTCGACATGGAAAAAGCCGCGTAGCGGCGAGTGTGTAAGTCCATGAGGGCCTAAAATGCCTTAGAGCACGTGTGACGTACTATACTTTACCTACGACCAAATGGAAAGTCCAGTTTTCGCAATTCATATAATTCAGAGCAACTGAATTGTTTGTAATGGCCAGAAGCCTTTAAATATTATCAAAAAACTTAAAGCAATCGTTTAAAATGGCCAGAAGCCTCTAAATACTATCAAACCATCCAAAAAATTATGAGAAATCTCTTCAATTGCTCTAAACATAAGAAAAATTGTTATTGATCGACAGAGGCCTCTACGAGAGTCCTAAACCGTAGAAAAATTGTTTATAATGACCAGAAGCCTCTAAATATTATTAAAAACCTTAAAGCAATCGTTTAAAATGGCCAGAGACCTCTAAATACTATCAAACCATCCTAAAAATTGTGAGAAATCTCTTCAATTGCTCTAAACATAAGAAAAATTGTTATTGATCGACAGAGGCCTCGACGAGAGTCCAAAACCGTAGAAAAATTGTTTATAATGGCCAGAAGCCTCTAAATACTATCAAACCATCCTAAAAATTGTCAGAAATCTCTTCAATTGCTCTAAACATAAGAAAAATTGTTATTGATCGACAGAGGCCTCGACGAGAGTCCAAAACCGTAGAAAAATTGTTTATAATGGCCAGAAGCCTCTAAATACTATCAAACCATCCAAAAAATTGTGAGAAATCTCTTCAATTGCTCTAAACATAAGAAAAATGATGATAGGAAGAAATGTAAACAAAATCAATTTTTCCCAGCATTAGAGGGATAGTTTGTGGCCGATTTTAAAACTGTGCGTAAAGAGGTTCATTACGTAACGGAAAACTATGCGTATTTACACTGAGGTCGTAGGTAAAAGTACAAAAGTGTGTGAAAAGCTAGCAAATTATTAAAAAATTTGAAGGGTTGCATACAAACACCAAATATCCAGTTTTGCGTCCCGGAAAATTGCATGCGCATAAAATGGTCGCATTTATGTAGATTTCCTAGTTAGAGACCGGAATAGTTTTCGATTCCATTTTTCCGAAATGATTACTGGAATACGTCAGTTTTTTCTGGACTTAATCATAACGAAACCTGTTCCGTTTTACCTTTCCGAGTTTCGCGCTTCAAACAATAGCAAAAACGAAAATGGAGAGCAAGAGAGCGATTTTAATTTGAATGAAGCAAGTTTCCTCGCTGTTAAAGCTAAGTTTATCTTTTGACGGAGATATCCAGCCGTAAATTTAACAGAGACGTACTGTACAAGGCATTGTTTGTAATTTTCTGCTGTGGTAAAGTTGGAGAAGGGGCTTAGATATCAAAGAAAGTTACCTTGAATGTAATTAGACTTGCTTTCAAAGGGTTATTGTTCAAATTTCCTTTTTTGGTAATTTATTATAAACAAATTGCATATAAAAGGAACTTTTAATCAGGTCAACTTAAGGGCCCTTTGTCCACATACTCTGTCGGGTTAAGGGTTGGAGAAAAACAAACACAAGACCCATCAAATTACGACGATAGTGTATATACCCTAGACTAGTCTAAATATAGAAGACACGCTTTAAAATCCCACAAGACACTTTGAGAATATCCCAATGATTAAAATTAATTGTGACGTCATCGTTATTTTGTTTGATTTTTACTGTGTTATTTCAATTTGTGAATAAGTAGGCTATCAACTTTTCTCAAACTTAGTAAAACTTCTGAAAAATACATAATTCTCCCTAACAGAAAAGTAATGGAAAATTGCACCAAGGGGTGCCCTTCACCAAAACTATTTGACTGTGACAGATCGTGTGTAAAATATCACAGTCAAATTCCACAATGTCACTCACTTAAACAGAAAGTGAAATCACTTAAAAAGTGTTAAAGTTTACAATTTTACCAAGTAAAAACCACTTAAAAGAACAGTAGAAAAGAGAATTACTTTGCTGTACAAAAAACGTGAAAATACACCAAATTAATTACAATTTGACAGTAAATTTACTGAAAATGTCAAATTCCACAATATTACTCACTTAAACAGAGAAGCCTTTAAGAAGGTTCTGAACTGTCAGGTTTGTCTGTTCAGTCAAATATGACAGCTGTCACTCAAAGAATATAAACAAAAAAACTGACGTTTTGGGGAACCTCTTGTTTAAGTATAGAAGAAGAAAATAGTTCTGAACGACAAACAACAAAGAGAATGTGAGTGACAATATGAGAAGAAGAGAGAAGGAAATAGTCATAGAAACTGCTGCTGAAATGAAGAGGGAAGTAGAGATGACCAAAAGTCAGAATGAGGCAGATCCAAACGTGGGAAGGACAGAAAGAGAAAGAAGAGAACAAGAGCATAGAGACACAAGCAATAACAGAACAGAAAAAAATGGAAAGAGACAAAGTTAATCAAGAATATAAATCCAGAAGCCCCTAAGAAGGTTCTGAACTGTCCAAGAATTTTTTAAAATTGCCAGAAGCCTCTAAAAAGATGCTGAATTGCCTAAGAATTTGAAAAAATTGCCAGAAACCTCTAAAAATGTCCAAAACTGCCTAAGAATTTTTCGAAAATTGCCTTAAGTCTGTAAGAAGGTTCTAGACTGTCCAAGAATTTTTTAAAATTGTCAAAAACCTCTAAAAAGATCCTAAATTGCCTAAAAATTTTAGAAAATTGCCAGAAACCTCTAAAAATGTCCTAAACTGCCTAAGAATTTGTCTAAAATTGCCTTAAGTCTGTAAGAAGGTTATGAACTGTCCAAGAATTTTTTAGAATTTGCCAGAAACCTCTAAAAATATCCTGAATTGCCTAAAAATTTTAAAAAATTTGCCAGAAACCTCTAAAAATGTCCTAAACTGTCTAAGAATTTTTCTAAAATTGCCTTAAGTCTGTAAGAAGGTTATGAACTGTCCAAGAATTTTTTAAAATTGCCAGAAACCTCTAAAAAGATCCTGAATTGCCTAAGAATTTGAAAAATTTGCCAGAAACCTCTAAAAAGATCCTGAATTGCCTAAGAATTTTAAAAAATTGCCTGAAGTCTTTAAGAAAATTCTGAACTGTACAAGAATTTTTTTAAAATTGCCAGAAACCCCTAAAAAGATCCTGAATTGCCTAAAAATGATTACCAAAAACCTCTAAAAAGATCCTCAATTGCCTAAGAATTTTAAAAAATTGCCGGAAACCTCTAAAAATGTCCTGAACTGCCTAAGAATTTTTTTAAAATTGCCTGAAGTATTTAAGAAGGTTCTGAACTGTCCAAGAATTTTAAAAAATTGCCAGAAACCTCTAAAAATGTCCTGAACTGCCTAAGAATTTTTTTAAAATTGCCTGAAGTATTTAAGAAGGTTCTGAACTGTCCAAGAATTTTAAAAAATTGTCAGAAGCCTCTAAAAAGATGCTGAATTGCCTAAGAATTTGAAAAAATTGCCAGAAACCTCTAAAAATGTCCAAAACTGCCTAAGAATTTTTCGAAAATTGCCTTAAGTCTGTAAGAAGGTTCTGAACTGTCCAAGAATTTTTTAAAATTGTCAAAAACCTCTAAAAAGATCCTAAATTGCCTAAAAATTTTAGAAAATTGCCAGAAACCTCTAAAAATGTCCTAAACTGCCTAAGAATTTGTCTAAAATTGCCTTAAGTCTGTAAGAAGGTTATGAACTGTCCAAGAATTTTTTAGAATTTGCCAGAAACCTCTAAAAATATCCTGAATTGCCTAAAAATTTTAAAAAATTTGCCAGAAACCTCTAAAAATGTCCTAAACTGTCTAAGAATTTTTCTAAAATTGCCTTAAGTCTGTAAGAAGGTTATGAACTGTCCAAGAATTTTTTAAAATTGCCAGAAACCTCTAAAAAGATCCTGAATTGCCTAAGAATTTGAAAAATTTGCCAGAAACCTCTAAAAAGATCCTGAATTGCCTAAGAATTTTAAAAAATTGCCTGAAGTCTTTAAGAAAATTCTGAACTGTACAAGAATTTTTTTAAAGTTGCCAGAAACCCCTAAAAAGATCCTGAATTGCCTAAAAATGATTACCAAAAACCTCTAAAAAGATCCTCAATTGCCTAAGAATTTTAAAAAATTGCCAGAAACCTCTAAAAATGTCCTGAACTGCCTAAGAATTTTTTTAAAATTGCCTGAAGTATTTAAGAAGGTTCTGAACTGTCCAAGAATTTTAAAAAATTGCCAGAAACCTCTAAAAATGTCCTGAACTGCCTAAGAATTTTTTTAAAATTGCCTGAAGTATTTAAGAAGGTTCTGAACTGTCCAAGAATTTTAAAAAATTGCCAGAAACCTCTAAAAATGTCCTGAACTGCCTCAGAATTTTTTTAAAATTGTCTGAAGTATTTAAGAAGGTTCTGAACTGTCCAAGAATTTTAAAAAATTGTCAGAAACCTCTAAAAATGTCCTAAACTGCCTAAGAATTTGTCTAAAATTGCCCGAAGTCTGTAAGAAGGTTCTGAACTGTCCAAGAATTTTTTAGAATTGCCAGAAACCTCTAAAAATATCCTGAATTGCCTAAAAATTTTAAAAAATTTGCCAGAAACCTCTAAAAATGTCCTAAACTGTCTAAGAATTTTTCTAAAATTGCCTTAAGTCTGTAAGAAGGTTATGAACTGTCCAAGAATTTTTTAAAATTGCCAGAAACCTCTAAAAAGATCCTGAATTGCCTAAGAATTTGAAAAATTTGCCAGAAACCTCTAAAAAGATCATGAATTGCCTAAGAATTTTAAAAAATTGCCTGAAGTCTTTAAGAAAATTCTGAACTGTACAAGAATTTTTTTAAAATTGCCAGAAACCCCTAAAAAGATCCTGAATTGCCTAAAAATGATTACCAAAAACCTCTAAAAAGATCCTCAATTGCCTAAGAATTTTAAAAAATTGCCAGAAACCTCTAAAAATGTCCTGAACTGCCTAAGAATTTTTTTAAAATTGCCTGAAGTATTTAAGAAGGTTCTGAACTGTCCAAGAATTTTAAAAAATTGTCAGAAACCTCTAAAATTGTCCTGAATTGCCTAAGAATTTTTTTAAAATTGCCTGAAGTATTTAAGAAGGTTCTGAACTGTCCAAGAATTTTAAAAAATTGCCAGAAACCTCTAAAAATGTCCTGAATTGCCTAAGAATTTTTTTAAAATTGCCTGAAGTATTTAAGAAGGTTCTGAACTGTCCAAGAATTTTAAAAAATTGCCAGAAACCTCTAAAACGATCCTGAATTGCCTAAAAATTTTAAAAAATTGCCAGAAACCTCTAAAAAGATCCTGAATTGCCTAAGAATTTCTCTAAAATTGCCAGAAACCTCTAAAAAGATCCTGAATTACCTAAAAATTTTAAAAAATTCCCAGAAACCTCTAAAAATGTCCTGAACTGCCTAAGAATTTTTTTAAAATTGCCAGAAATTTCTAAAAAGATACTGAATTGCCTAAGAATTTTTCTAAAATTGCCTGAAGTCTTTAAGAAGGTTCTGAACTGTCCAAGAATTTTTGTTTATATTTTCATAAGCCTTTAAGCTAACAAGCCAACAAATATTTCAAATTTACCAAAACCCTCTAGAGTTACTTTGAGACTGACAGATTCTTCAAAGAGTATCATTTAAAACCTGTCAGAATTTGTAAGAAAATCCTGAAATTTGAGGATTAAGCAAAATAGCCAGCAATATGGTAAGGCAAACTGGACTTTAGTCAAAATGGAGTTAGATGATTTTGCAACATTTTCAAACTGGGCAACATCGATCTGGTCGGGGTGGTTTTCCAACAAAAAGCCACTCAAACACGTAGGCTGCTTTGTTTTGCGAACATTACCGAGAGGAGTGAAAGGGGTGGAAAATTCCCTTTAACAACAAAATGTCGGATACCTGTATGAGCCAGGCAAACGAAATTTACTTTGAAAAGTCAAAAGTTTAGCGCTTCAGGGCTGGTAAACTTGATAATAGTCAGCAGTCATTTGCACGTGAATATTACATCCTGAATTGCTCTTGTATGCGCATTAATTTGTGGATAATTAGTTTCAGTAGCATTTTCTAGTTTTCAGAAGACTGAAAAATATTTGTTCGGTACAAATAGCATTGTAAATCGATACGAAACAAGCCGTTTGTAGCTCAAAGGGAAGGAGAACAAACGATTCGCTATTATTGCCTCAAAGTCAGGTGAATACAAAATTTTGCCGCGATTTCTTTTATTGTATGGATTTGCAAACTGTTTACTGCAACTTGATAAAATTGAATTTTAAATCGTCTAACATAATCAAAGATAAATCCGGAATTGTCGCCGGATTGCGTCTCAAAGGGATTGAATGGGGCCATTGTTGCCCAAGGGCTCTCCCAAGTTTATTTAACCTGGAAGGGGAAAAAATGGAGAAGCGTCCAGGGATCGTTCAAATAGGGCCAATTTATTTCGAGACCCTTTTTCAGGCAGTTATTTTTATGCGCCTCTGCCAGTTCAGCACAAACCTGGATGACTTAATGATTCAACCCTTTTTCTAATAATAGTGAGCCTTTTTACGATTCATGGAATCGGCTCTAAATGCCCTACGAAACGTCTTTCAAGCTTAATCCGTGTGATAATGAAAAAGGGGCTTAAAACACCACGTTTTTACGGAAAAATTAATCTTCCCAGTGTTATAGAACAGAGTGATGAGGGATAGGAATCGTGCAATTTAGGTCAGATCAGTATTGTAGACAGTGTTGCCAAAAATATTTAATGGCAGTAGAATAATCAGTCAAAAAAAAACCGAAGATCAAAACAAATTCATTCATCTTACATTATTATACAGGGTGTCTTTTAATAGTTTGATTTGATTCTTGCTATATAAAAACTGTATTTCAAAAATCATTTTTTCATTAATAATGGTTTTTCAAATTTTGACATAGTGTCAGATCACGTGGTTTTAAGGGATAATTTAGCTAGGCAGTCACGTGACCATTGTCAAAAATCATAAATCTCAAAAACACTCTTTATATCGAATACTGCAAGAAAACATTTCTAAATCCTGATTTTTGCAAGTTTAGAGGATGATTTGACAGTTTTGACGTTAGTGACAGTTGTCACGTGATTGTAAAATGCTACTTAGATAGACGGTCACGTGATAATTGTTAAAATAACTATCATAATTCTCAGAGACACGTTTTACATCAAATACTACAAGAAAACGTTTTAAATCCTGATTTTCGCAACTTTAGAGCATGGTTTGATAGTTTTGACGTTAGTGGCAATTGTCACGTGATTGTAGAACACTATTTAGCTAGACGGTCACGTGACATTTGTCAAAATAACTGTCGTAAATCTCAAAAACACGCTTTATATCAAATACTGCAAGAAAACGTTTCTAAATCCTGATTTTTGCAGTTTTAGAGCACAGTTTGACAGTTTTGACGTTAGTGACAGTTGTCACGTGATTGTAGAATACTATTTAGTTAGACGGTCACGTGACAATTGGCAAAATAATGGTCATAATTCTCAGGAACAGATTTAATATCAAATACTGTAGAAAACGTTTCTAAATCCTGATTTTTGCAACTTTGGAGCATGGTTTGACAGTTTTGACGTTAGTGACAGTTGTCACGTGATTATAAAACGCTATTTAGCTAGACGGTCACGTGATAATTGGCAAAATAACTGTCATAATTCTCATAAACACGTTTTATATCAAATACTACAAGAAAACGTTTCTAAATCCTGATTTTTGCAACTTTAGAGCATGGTTTGACAGTTTTGACGTTAGTGGCAGTTGTCACGTGATTGTGGAACACTATTTAGCTAGACGGTCATGTGACAATTGGCAAAATAATGGTCATAACTCTCAGAAACACGTTTAATATCAAATACTGCAAGAAAACGTTCTTAAATCCTGATTTTTGCAACTTTTGAGCATGATTTGACAGTTTTGACGTTAGTGACAGTTGTCACGTGATTATAAAACGCTATTTAGCTAGACGGTCACGTGATAATTGTTAAAATAACTGTCATAATTCTCAGAAACACGTTTTATATCAAATACTGCAAGAAAACGTTTTCAATTCTGATTTTTGCAACTTTAGAGCACAGTTTGACAGTTTTGACATTAGTGACAGTTGTCACGTGGTTGTAGAACACTATTTGGCTAGACGGTCACGTGATAATTGTCAAAATAACTGTCATAATTCTCAGAGACACGTTTTATATCAAATACTGCAAAAAACGTTTCTAAATCCTCATTTTTGCAACTTTTGAACACAGTTTGACAGTTTTGACGTTAGTGACAGTTGTCACGTGATTGTGGAACACTATTTAGCTAGAGGGTCACGTGACAATTGTCAAAATAAATGTCATAATTCTCAAGAACAGGTTTAATATCAAATACTGCAGAAAACGTGTCTAAATCCTCATTTTTGCAACTTTTGAACACAGTTTGACAGTTTTGACGTTAGTGGCAGTTGTCACGTGATTTCAGAAGACTATTTAACTGGACTATGGAGTGAAAATTGTCAAAATAACTGCTAAATCTCAGAAAATTGTCTTGTTTCGAAAACTATTTTAAAATGTAATTCTTGCAAACTTTAGTAAAATTTTGATAATTCTGACATATGTGACAGACATCACGTGGGTTTTAGAGAATAATTTGGAGTAAGAAAATGACTGTTTTAAGCGCATTTTTAGAATCCTTATTCAATAAACTGAAAAAGTACAAAGCGAAATAGGCGAAAGTTGTTTTAGGCTAAAGAAACACTGTAATTTTGACGCAGAAATGTCATAATCATGTCACAATCCACAAGTGAAGAAACTACTAGATTATTGCACGAAATTCTAACAAAACTGCAGCTTTTGCAATACAGAGACACTTTATACTGCAATCAGCTTGTAATTAAGTATCTTTTAATGATCAATTAAACTAATTATAGTTTCTTCTAGCAAAGTAATCTTATAATAGACAACGGAAACAATTCCACTCCAACATTAGTAATGCAAAGTGCACGGTGGAGAATACGAAATGACTGTGGGGGAGGAAAAGGGGGGTGGTAATTTGCATCCATCAACTTCCGCAGGAAAGTCGCAGACAAATCGGTAGTACAACAGTTTGTCTTTATTTCCGTTACGTCAAACTAAAAACGATTCCCTTGAATGGTAATTAAAATCGATCCGGTCCTGGTATAAATTACTGATTTGCCCCCGGTAATTACGGATTAGGAATAGTTAATAACGGCAGATTGATACACGCACTTTAAATAAATCATCCCCTGGTCCGATGCAATTATACGCAAAGTGTGACGTTTTCCCATCAAAAACTTAAAGCCTAATCCCCTAGGGACCTGTAATAAATCGCCTGGATGAAGTTTTCACGTCACAACTTGCATAGATCACTCATCGATTAACGTCAAAGTAGGTGGACATGTTGATCAAGTGCTAATTTGATGCGATTAATTACCCTACCCGGCGTATTATGCATGTTAAGGGGAAATTCGTGACTCTCCATCATCCTGTATAATATTCGAAGAAACTCAGTTTTAACAGTAAATAACTCAGTAATGCGACATTGTAAGAAAAAACACTATACAAGGTGGTCAAAGGAGAATTTCAAGGGCTACAAATTGGTACATTGAACCACCTTGTAACTGTCAGGATAACAGAGTTATGGGCTGTCAAAGTGAAAACTGTCACACTCAAACTTTACAGAAAACAACTCAGTTTTAACAGTAAATTGCTCAGTTAATAGACACTTTAAGAAAAAACACTATACAAGGTGGTCAAGGGAGAATTTCAAGGAGGAAATGAAATTCTCTTTTAACCACCCTGTATAGTGTTTTTTCTTAAAATGTCAAATAACTGAGTTATTTACTGTTAAAACTGAGTTGTTTGAATTGGACAGTTTTGACTTTGACAGCCCATAACTCTGCTATTTTGACAGTTTTAGGGTCATTCAAAACACCAATTTGTAGCCCTTGAAATTCTCCTTTGACTACTCTGTATAGTGTTTTTTCTTAAAATGTCGAATAACTGAGTTGTTTACTGTTAAAACTGTTACTGTAACTTCATTTATTTTTGCTCTAGCAGCCTTACTGACCACCCCCTTCGAAAGCAGAAATTCTTAATTTGAGCGAGTTTTTGGTGCACCTTTCCAGAAAATCGTCCATAACTCGCTTATTTGAAACACCCTGTATAAAACCAACGTATAACAAAAGAAAGCTAATAAACGGGGCTATCACGTGACGTTGAGCGGGCACGCTTAAGTTGCCCCGTTTAGCCGCTAGAGGGCGTCAAAGTTGACTCTCATTTTTTGCCATTTTTGCTCAAAATCTCAGGAACGTTTCAGGTTAGAGGTCTGAAATTTTTACCACAAAATGCACCTCGATGGGATGCAATTTTTACCTTCTATACACTTTTTTGGTACCATGCACCATTTAACCTTGAAAAATTAAAAACTAGAAATGTCAAGAAATTTCAAGGGTGACACCTTCTAAATTTTTCAGAAAATTTTTTATTTTAAAAATTAACCTCAACTGCCTAAATACCTTCAGGTTAATAATACAAAAATGACGTAAAGTGTCATTTGTCCAAATGTCATTTTGCAAGTGTGTCACGCCCTAAAAAGTGTCAAAATTAACATCATTTTAAGGTCATCTTCGAAACGGTGCTAGATAGAGCAAAATGGACGTCAGATTTGGGTTCCCCAGGTTCAAATTAGTTAAAAAAGTCACTTTGATTTAGCAAAATCCAAAATGGTAGCTGTTAGTATACTAGGCCCAAAAAATCCTTAATTTAGACTAAGTTTCCGTGCACTTTTCCAGAAAATCGTCCATAACTCGCTTATTTAAAACACTCTGTATAAAACCACCGTATAACAAAAGAAAGCTAATGAATGGGGCTATCATGTGACGTTGAGCGGGCACGGCTAAGTTTCCCCGTTTAGCCGTTAGAGGGCGTCAAAGTTGACTATCGTTTTTTGCAATTTTTGCTCAATATCTCAGGAACGTTTCAAGTTAGAGGTCTGAAATTTTAACGAAATTTTATTAGTGTTATGGTAAATCAACGATTGCAGCATTTGTTCAAAAACCATCATTTTCATTTAATTGAACTTAAAAATGCTTATAAGTTCATTAATTCCAAGTTTCTTTCTAAAAAAAAGCTGATTACCCTTGATTGTTGCTAGATTTCAAAAGTTTTCAGTCTCCTGCTTGTGACAGTGAAGCCTTCTAATTAAGACTTTTTTTATGAATATTCAGCGATTCTCAAACTTTTCCAAATTAAAAAAAACCCTCCAATCAAGTCTACCGACAAGAATTAAGAGTCCCAATTAAAATTTTAATATTTATCGCTGCACCGGTAATTGTTTGATTTACAGGAACGGATTATATTTATTTTGTAGTGTTTTTGTTTTAGTGCAACAACAGGGAAACTAGCGAGAGCGCGAACGTTTACGGTGTAAACAAACTCTACCTCGTTCGTTTGTTGTTTTACCACCCCCTTGGGGGAATTTTTATTAATTACTTGTTTTTTATAAAAAAAATGTATTTAAAAAAAAAAATAAGAAAAATATTAGCCTTTAAAGTATAGATTGATGAGGGTTGAGAGTTTTCGAATTTTCAAATGTTCAAATCAACTTTGAAGTCCTTTGGCGGCCTAACCAACAAATCTATCTACCAAAGTTGGTATCTCTTTAGAAAGCCCATTTCAATGGCTATCTATAGACATATAAAAGTTTTACGAAACTATGTCAAAGAAGCAAGTTATTTAGGTTAAAAGTAACAATTGCACTAAGAAGGTTTAAAATTTCTTCAGTCAATTTTGACGCGCTCTAGCGGCCAAACCGTTAAACCAATTAACCCAAATTGGGACACTGTTGGAAAGCTCATTTCAATAGCTATATATAAACATATAAAAGTTTTACGAAACTATGTCAAAGAAGCCAGTTATTTAGGTTTAAATGAAGAATTGCACATATCGTACTTTTTTGAAATCTATCTTATAATGGTATTTTGAAAATAAAAAAAAAAATACTGAAAATTTGTAAGGGTTGTAAGGTTTGCCCTAATTTGGTTTTTTCTTAAAATGTTGAATAACTTAGATAT
This sequence comes from Ips typographus, assembly GCF_016097725.1. NCBI lineage: Eukaryota > Metazoa > Arthropoda > Insecta > Coleoptera > Curculionidae > Ips > Ips typographus. The sequence continues at coordinate 1,947,866 of NC_138434.1, read as the reverse complement.
TCACTGTTACGTCTGACTTGTTTGCTGGAAAGTTTGAATTGGACAGTTTTTACTTTGACAGCCCATAACTCTGTTATTTTGACAGTTAAAAGGTGGTTCAATATATTCCAATTTGTAGCCCTTGAAATTCTTCTTTGACCACCCTATATAGTGTTTTTTCTTAAAATGTCGAATAACTGAATTATTTACTGTTAAAACTGAGTTGTTTGCTGTAAAGTTTGATTTGGCCAGTTTTCACTTTGACAGCCCATAACTCTGTTATTTTGACAGTAACAGTGTGGTTCAATATACCAATTTGTAGCCCTTGATATGGTCGTTTCAAAATCGATGCATAAAAACACCAGATATCTAGGAAAATTCAATTTCTAACCAAAAAGTGCTAATCTTGCGTGTGGAAAACTGTCACGGAAAATATTCAGATGACGTTTTAAATAATTACAAAACTCGCATCTCGAGTCGGTCTGAAACAAAAAGAAACACGATTCTCCTTTGTACACCTGCGGGAAACATTGTTGAAAGCTGACCTGACAAATCTTGCTTTATACGAGAGGGTCAGAAGCTATTTGTTAAAAGACCACACGGTCATTTGCACAAACGAACTTCTTTGGCCGGCTGTTGTTCCCCGGGCAGAAAATGCGATTTTCCGTCCTCGTGCATCTCTCGGACTTAGTTGCGCGACGTTATACGAAAACTTTCCCCCATTTAATACTACAAATTTATTCTAAAGTTAAAAAAAAGTTTGAATTCGATTACATCGAGGTTTCGTGCAGTTGTTTGTCGTACAAAAAAAGTTGCTGGCTTTTGTGGCATCCTCGTGGTAAGTTAAAGTGGCTTTTATCGTCCTCTTTCAACCCTCTCAAATGCCTGACAGGTTTGAAATAAGGTGTAAAACTTTTTTAAATAACTTACGACAGTTATTTATATTGTGCTTTATGTAATGCTGAATTGTTTTTCAATATTATGTCAATAACTAAAGAATCATATCCATTTTAAAGAGAACTTTTTGAACTACTTGGGTAATCCAGAAATAAGTGTTATTTTCAAATAACCATCTTTGAGAAAGAAAATTTTGCAATTTCTGTAGACGCAGGGTTGCCAGATTAGGGGATATTCTTCAAGAAAATAAGTAATATTTTTGGGAATATTTTTTCCGGGGGATTTCTCCTGGACAAAAAATATTTTCAAAAAAATTCAAATTTTTAGTATTTTTTTTTTAAATTTTGAAAAAAGTACCATAGATGCAATTCTTCATTTAAACCTAAATAATTTCCTTATTTGGAATACTTTCGTAAAACTTTTATATGTCTATGGATGGCTATTGAAATGCGCTTTCCAACAATGTCCCCATTTGGGTTAATTGGTTTGACGGTTTGGGCGCTAGAGCGCGTCAAAGTTGACTGAAGAAATTTTAAACCTTCTTGGTGCAATTGTTACTTTAAACCTAAATAACTTGCTTCTTTGACATACTTTCGTTGAACTTTTATATGTCTATGGATAGCCATTGAAATGGGCTTTCTAAAGAGATACCAACTTTGGTTGATAGATTTGTTGGTTAGGCCGCCAGAGGACTTCAAAGTTGATCTGAAAATTTGAAAATTCTAAAACTCTCAACCCTCATCAATCTATAATGAAAAGGCAAATATTTTTCTTTTTTTTGTTTGTTAATATAATATAGTATAAAATACATTTTTTTTATAACAAACAGGTAATTAATAAAAATACCCTCAAGGGGGTGGAAAACAACAAACGAACGAGGTAGAGTTTATTTACACCGTAAACGTACGCGCTCTCGCTAGTTTCCCTGTTGTTGCATTAAAACAAAAACACTACAAATAAATGTAATCCGTTCCTGTAAATCAAACAATTACCGGTGCAGCGATAAATATTAAAATTTTAATTGGGACTCTTAATTCTTGTCGGTAGACTTGATTGGAGGGTTTTTTTTAATTTGGAAAAGTTTGAGAATCGCTGAATATTCATAAAAAAAAGTCTTAATTAGAAGGCTTCACTGTCACAAGCAGGAGAGTGAAAACTTTTGAAATCTAGCAACAATCAAGGGTAATCAGCTTTTTTTTAGAAAGAAACTTGGAATTAATGAACTTATAAGCATAGTAGGCCCATTTTTAAGTTTAATTAAATGAAAATGTTGGTTTTTGAACAAATCGTTGATTTACCATAACACTAATAAAATTTCGTAAAAATTTCAAACCTCTAACCTGAAACGTTCCTGAGATTTTGAGCAAAAACTGCAAAAAACGAGAGTCAACTTTAACGCCCACTAGCGGCTAAACGGGGCAACTTAGCCGTGCCCGCTCAACGTCACGTGATAGCCCCGTTTATTAGCTTTCTTTTGTTATACGGTTGGTTTATACAGTGTGTTTCAAATAAGCGAGTTATAGACGATTTTCTGGAAAAGTGCACGGAAATTTAATCTAAATTAGGGATTTTTTGGGCCTACTATACTAACAGCGACCATTTTAGATTTTTCTCAATCAAAGTGATTTTTTTAACTAAGGTCAACCTGGGTAACGCAAATCTGACGTCCATTTTGCTCTAACTGGCACCGTTTCGGAGATGATCTTAAAATTATGTCAATTTTGACCCTTTTTAGGGCGTGGCACACTTGCAAAATGACATTTGGACAAATGACACTTTACGTCATTTTTGTACTATTAACCTGAAGGTATTTAGGTAGTTGAGGTTAATTTTGAAAATAAAAAATTTTCCGGAAAAAAATCAGAAGGTGTCAAGCTTGAAATTTCTTGACAGTTTTAGTTTTTAATTTTTCAAGGTTAAATGGTGCATGGTACCAAAAAAGTGTATAGAAGGTAAAAGTTGCATCCCATCGAGGTGAATTTTTTGGTAAAAAATTCAAACCTCTAACCTGAAACGTTCCTGAGATTTTGAGCAAAAACTGCAAAAAAACGAGAGTCAACTTTGACGCCCTCTAGCGGCTAAACGGGGCAATTTAGCCGTGCCCGCTCAACGTCACGTGATAGCCCCGTTCATTAGCTTTCTTTTGTTATACGTTGGTTTTATACAGGGTGTTTCAAATAAGCGAGTTATGGACGATTTTCTGGAAAGGTGCACCAAAAACTCGCTCAAATTAAGAATTTCTGCTTTCGAAGGGGGTGGTCAGAATAAGGCTGCTAGAGCAAAAATAAATAAACTGTTACTGAGTTACAGTAACAGTTTTAACAGTAAATAACTCAGTTATTCGAGATTTTAAGAAAAAACACTATACAGAGTGGCCAAAGGAGAATTTCAAGGGCTACAAATTGGTGTTTTGAATGACCCTGAAACTGTCAAAATAACAGAGTTATGGGCTGTCAAAGTCAAAACTGTCAAATTCAAACTTTCTAGCAAATAACTCAGTTTTAACAGTAAATTACTCAGTTATTTGATATTTTAGGTAAAAACACTATACAGGATGGTCAAAAGAGAATTTCAAGAGCTACACACTGGTGTATTGAATGACCCTGTAACTGTCAAAATAACAGAGTTATTGACAATACAATGAAGTAGTTTCCAGGGTGATCCATTAAGTTTTTAGCATCCTCGTAACATGTTTCATTTTATCAAAAAATTACCAAACATGAACTTTGTAGATAATTGCGTCTTCTTTATACCTAAATAAGTATACAGGGTGTCCCAAACAAAAAAATTAAGAGTCCCACTGTTTCAGACCGACTCGGGATGGGAGTTTTATAATTATTTAAAACTTCCTTATTTCACACGCAAGATTAGCACTTTTCGGTAAGAAATTGAATTTTCCGAGGTCCCTGGTGTTGTTATACATCGATTCTGATAGCAAGTCAAATATTTCCCTATCACTTTTAGGTGAAATTGACGTTGTCTACCCAGTTTTGGATCAAAATTGCTATTATCACAGCGAAATGTGTTGAAAACGTTTACACCGAAATTTCCTGCTTTCCTCGCAGGAAAACTCCCCGTTTTTATTTAATTCCCAACCTAAAAGTTGCAATTTATACGACAGGTAATTTATATGGGAGCGATATTATCTTTGGGGAGCTTTAAATTACCACCACCCCTGTACGCACCGAAAAGTATAATTTATGCAGTTCTCGAGTGATTGATGGCGTTGTGGTGCCGTTTTAATTAAGTTTAAACACCCTATTCAATTAACACTTGAAGGTTGGGAGTCTTAATTGAACTATTACTTAACGTGCTACAGTACTGGGGCTCTGAATTTAGAGGAAAAAATTATATAAATCAAATAGTCTCGAGTGGTCAGAAAATTGGGATTCCCAATTTGTCACAAAGTTGATGATTTATGGTGAAAACCACACTTTTTCCTTTAAAAACAACTTAAAACACACTTTTCAAGATAATTAACCTTCTCCCCTTCTCTCTAGAAACTGTTTCAATCCTGGAAGCATTCGTTCGAATTCAATCCACTTAATTCCCATTCCTTTAACGCACCTGTAAGTTTAACGAGTTCTCCAGGAAATATTTTCCATCAGGGGGCGGAAGGGGGGTGGATAATTACAATCTTGCCACTGTATTAGGGATGACGGGGGTGCTTAACGGATCTTGTTCACGCAAATATTGTCGCTAGCTCAAAGATAATTGGGACGTTACATTAGAGGGACTCTGAACGGGTTGAGAGTCTTAAACCTTATCAAAAAGTGAAAAAAGGTTTGGATAACATTATCCAAAATGTGAAAAAGTTTTACTCATAACTCTAATATGCAAAGAGAATTTTGAATATGCCACATCTAGACAGTTTTGGTCTCCCCTTCTGGCACTTATAAGAAGGTTCTAAGCATTTGGAGGTCTCTGACACTTTTAATTTTAAACCATTCAGAACCATTTGGTTCTAGAGGCTTCTGGCAATTTAAAACAGTTATGGGAAGGTTTAAAGCACTTGTGGAGGCTTCTGGTACTTTCAAATTGGTGCTAACGGTTTCTGGCACATTTAAGAAGGTTCTCAGTAGTATTTAGAGATCTTTGTCACTTTCAAATTGGTTCTAGAGGTCTCTGACACTTTTAGAAAGGTCTCTGTCGCATTCAAAATGGTTCTAGAGGCTTCTGGCAATTTAAAACTATTCTAGGAAAATTTGAAACATTTGTAGAAGCTTCTGGCACATTTAAGAAGGTTCTCAGTAATATTTAGAGATTTTTGCAACTTTCAACTTTAGAGACCTTTGGAACATTTTTTTTATTTTTTAAAAAGGTTCTCAGTCGCATCAAGTGGTCTCTGACACTTTCAAAATGGTTCTAGTGGTCTCTGACAATTTAAAACAATTCTAGGAATGTTTAAAACACTTGTGGAGGCTTCTGGCACTTTCAAATTGGTTCTAGAGACTTTTGGCACTTTTTAGAAGATTCTCAGTAACACCAAGTGGTCTCTGACACTTTCAAAATGGTTCTAGAGGGATTTGGCACTTTTAAGAAAGTTCTAAGTAGCATTTAGAGATCTCTGTTGCATTCAAAATGGTTCTAGAGGCTCTTGGCACTTTTTAGAAGAGTCTCAGTCGCACCAAGTGGTCTCTGACACTTTCAAAATGGTTCTAGTGGTCTCTGACAATTTAAAACAATTCTAGGAAGGTTTAAAACACTTGTGGAGGCTTCTGGCACTTTCAAACTGGTTCTAGTATTTTCTGGCACTTTTAAGAATGTTCTCATTAGTATTTCGAGATCTTTGGCACTTTCAAATTGGTTCTAGAGACTTTTGGCAATTTTTAGAAGGTTCTCAGTAACACCAAGTGGTCTCTGACACTTTCAAAATGGTTCTAGAGGCTTTTGGCACTTTTAAGAAGGTGTTCAGTAGTATTTAGAGGTGTTACGCACTTTCAAACTGGTTTTAGAGACTTTTGGCACTTTTTAGAAGATTCTAAGTGGCACCGAGTGGTCTCTGACCCTTTCAAAATGCTTCTAGTGGTCTCTGGCAATTTAAAACAATTGTAGGAAGGTTTAAAACACTTGTGGAAGCTTCTGGCTCTTTCAAACTGGTTCTAGCGGTTTCTGACACTGTTAAGAAGGTTCTCAGTAGTATTTAGAGATCTTTGGCACTTTCAAACTGGTTCTAGAGGCTTCTAGCACTTTTTAGAAGGTTCTGAGTAGCACCAAGTGATCTCTGACACTTTCAAAATGGATCCAATGGTTTCTGGCAATTTGAAACAATTCTAGGAGGGTTTAAAACACTTGTGAAGGCTTTTGGCACTTTTAAGAAGATTCTCAGTAGTATTTAGAGATCTTTGGCACTTTAAAACTGGTTCTAGAGACTTCTAGCACTTTTTAGAAGGTTCTCAGTAGCACCAAGTGGTCTCTGACACTTTAAAAATGGTTCTAGAGGCTTCTAGCAAATTAAAACAGTTATGGGAAGGTTTAAAACACTTGTAGAACTTTCTGGCATTTTTAAGAATGTTCTCAGTAGTATTTAGAGATCTTTGGCACTTTCAAACTGACTCTAGAGACTTCTGACACTTTTTAGAAGATTCTCAGAAGAACTATGAGGTTTCTGACACTTTCAAAATGGTTGGTGGAATTCTAGAGGCTTCTAGCAATTTAAAACAATTCTAGAAAAATTTAAAACACTTGTAGTACCCTTCTACTGGTTCTAGAGGGCTCTGGCATGTTTTAGAAAGTGCTCAGTAGCATTTGGAGGTCTGTGACACTGTTTAGAACACTGGAACATTTAGAACACGTATGGGAAGGTTTAAGACGCACAAAATGGCTGAAAAATCAACATGTGTTTCCGCTTGTTGGTCTCGTCAGGAATCATTAAGGGTCCTAAAACTTACTATTTCGGCCCTTTTGGGGGTAAAATCGATAATGAAATGCAAAGACCATTAATCTTGTGGCGAAAGGAGCACGCTTTTTCCACGTCGACTAATGAAACCAATTTGGGGAAACAGAACGTTCGGATTATGTGCCCGGTTTCTTTCAAATGGATAAAACCAGCCGGGATCGATTTCCGCCACGTGGATTATCCCTGATAATTAACCGATTGATTAAAAGTTGGGTTTTTTTCCAATCCCTAGGGAGAAGGGGGGGAAAATGACTGTATTGTACAGACAAAAAAACTGTAAGTGAATCGGGATCAATTTCCCCGGCAATTAGGTGTAAGAAAGTTTCAGGAAAGTTTTCTGATCCAGCAAAATACCGGAACAGATTTGGAAGCAAAAATCAACTCTCTAGAGAGAGTTTTAAATTTGTGATTCATGAAGGCAAATGAACCGCAATCACAAGAAAACGTAAATCAATTTTATCGTAAAAATTGTGTAGCTCTTCAATTTTTGCCCCACCCCCCATTCTGGGGGGTGGGAATGATTAATTACACACCAAAGGCTCAAGTTTTTCGCTTGTTCAACCCGAATCGCACACCTTAAGGACGGGTAATATCCATTAACATAAATCTTTTGAGGATGCTCCCGATTACACTTTTACGGGCGAAAAACTTCCTCCAAAGGGGAGGGAATTTTTATTAATGATCTTCTGGGGCTACGCTCGCTTGCTCGCGGATTAGTTTCGTCGGTTAATTAAATTAACTCCTTCAGCATCGGAACGTGAGGTAAATCCGAATTTGGTCGGTGTCAATATAGAATTAAGCCGATTCTGAACTTACCCACCCCCCATCCTCCGCCTAATTTGATTCGAAGACCGATTAAACTTGCGAGAAACTGTGCGGATTCGGGGGCAAAAATTTCAAATAACAAAACTGAAATCCAATCTGCCATCCATTTCGTTTTATTGTGGGGAATTTAAATTGGAAGTTTTTTTTAGTAAAAATAATAATAAATGTGGTTTTTAAATTGGATCGTATTAATCCATTTTTTTTATTATAAAAAATATAAAAAAAAACTTGAAATTTGCCAGTTTTACTAGTAACGTACATTTTTATACAGGATGGTCTAAATTGATTGTAGGACACATGAAGGGTAGAAAGTACACCTTTCGGAGCTAGCAGGTCTTAAGTATATGCCCCAAGAAAAGTATCACGTGACCCAAAACCACGTCCTGAACTAACAGCTACGTCACATCTGTCAGTCACCATTCCATGAAGCTGCAGAACGTTCCTGTTTTAGCTTCGTAACTGTAGAACATTTCATTTTGAAGTTTTTTGTTGCCTAAAAGTCATTTTACTTAACTGTGACGTGTTTGATAGGTATCACGTGACCCAAAACCGCGTTCTAAACTGACAGCTACGTCACATCTGTCAATCATCATTCCATGAAACTGTAAAACGTTCCTGTTCTAGTTTCGTAATTGTAGAAGATTTCGTTTTAAAATTTTCAGTAATTTCTCTGAACTGTGACGTGTTTGATAGGTGTCACGTGACACAAAACCAGCTTCCTGGATTGGTAGTTACGTCACAACTGTCAACCACCATTTCAGAAATTTGTAAAACGTTTTACTATCAAAGCTGTAGAAAAGTGTGTTTTTAAGTTTTTTTTATCTTGTAAGTCAGTTTTGACATTTAAGGCAGGCATCACGTGGCACAAATCGACGTTTCTCAACTGACAGCTATGTCACATCTGTCAATTTCCACGTCTGTCACGTGACCCTAGATAACGTCCTGAAATGACAGATATGTCAAGTAAACCAAATTTCAGTCTATAGAACTGTAAAATCACTGTAAGTCAGGTGAAAAAAACATTTTGGTTGCTCCATGTTTTTTTAGTGTATTTTGACAATTGTGACCGGTATCACGTGACCAAAGTGACAGATATCACACATCTGTGCTACAAGCTACAACCACTCTAGATAATTTTAATTTCGTGATTTTTTCCGCTGTATTGAGTCATTATGGAGTGACAGCCATTTTGGTTAGTAGGATTAGTCAAACTTTGACAGTTGTCAGCTGCGTTGCTATGACAGCTAGTGCAACTTTTTATAGCTGATTCGATAGCCCAGAATGTTCACTTTATTTTATTTGTCTTGTAAATTTTTCCTCCAGGCTGAAATAACCGAGTTATTTAGCTTAGAAGCAAACGGTGCACGAAACAAGCCCCAATTTCACTACTTAAAAAACTGCTTTAAAAAGGGTGTAAACTTCAAAATCACGTATCTCCCTTACTTTTCAACTTACCGGGAGCTACAACCACTCAAATTAACCATTTTTAACTCTGTTTTTGAGGGGTGGCAACTAAAATTTTGTATTCCAACCCCTAAACGTGGTAGGGGTAGCTAAATGAGTTACCACCCCCTTTCTGGTCGAAACTTTCTTCTCTTGATGGTGTTCATTATTTCCACACTCTAATAGCATAATATAGTGAAAACTAAGGCAAGATGGAACAATACAGAGTGATCCAGTTTTAAATGTCAATAATTCATCAATCCATAACTAATTAAAAAATAAGTTGACATTCATTATGTCATTTTCCTGAAAAGTGCTTCCTAAGGAAAATACAGTCCTTCAAATTTCTGTTTAAATAAATCGTTTTTTTTGTCATAACTGTCAGACCGTTGGAGCAATATTGATCAAATTTGGAACAAGCACTTTATTACACGTTATTACGGTCAAAGACCCAAAACTAACCTAACCCAACTTAAAAATTGTCTTGGAAACGGAAAATTCACTTAAGAAGTTTAAAAAATATTATTGTAGGCAGTTTTCATAGTTTCCAGACAAACTAAAAGACTTTTGAAAATTGAATTAGAAAAGATACAAATTTCAGAAGCTTAAAAATTGTGTTTGTAACCAGTTTGCATGCAAATCGAAAGACTTTAATACTAAAAATTGACTTGTAGACATAAAAACTACTTTTTCAAGAATTTGTTACTACAAATTCATACATTTAAACCTTAAAAATTGACTTGAACCCCAAAATGTGACTGAACTAATGAAAAGGGACATCAGAAGCTTAAAATTTGCATTTGAAGTAAGTTTTCAGAGGCCTCTGGCAGCCATTTTGAACTGCCAGAAGCCTCTGAAACATTCTAATGGACATTTTAATTTGCCAAAAACTTTAAATAGAGATTTGAATGTGATAGAAGCCTCTGAAACCTTTTTAAGAGTGTTCTAAAGTTGCCAGAGGTCTCTAGACACATTCTGATGGACATCTCAAACTGCCAAAAGGTTCTAATAGAGATTTGAATGTGAGAGAAGCATCTGAAAGCTTTTAAGAGTCTTCTAAAGTTGGCAGAAACCGCTGAAACATTCTAATGGACATGTTAATGTGCCAAAAACATTAAATACAGATTTAAATGTGACAGAACCCTCTGAAAATCGTTTTGAAAGTGCCAGAGGCCTTTGAAACATTCTAATGGACATTTTAACTTACCAGAAGCGGTTAATAGAGATTAGATTGTTCCAGAAAGTCTTGAAACCTTTTAAGACACTTTGAAAGTCGCCAGAAACCACTCAAAACTATTTTGAAAGTGCCAGAGGCCTCTGAAACATTCTGAGGGATATCTCAAAGTTCCAGAAGGTTCTGATAGCCATTAGAATGTGCCAGAAGCATCTGAAATCTTCTAAGAGATTTTGAAAGTTGCTGGAAGCCTCTGAAACATTCTAATGGACATGTTAATGTGCCGGAAACATTAAATAGAGATTTAAATGTGACAGAACCCTCTGAAAATAGTTTTGAAAGTGCCAGAGGCCTTTGAAACATTCTAATGGACATTTTAACTTACCAGAAGCTGTTAATAGAGATTAGAATGTTCCAGAAAGTCTTGAAACCTTTTAAGACACTTTGAAAGTTGCCAGAAGCCACTCAAAACTATTTTGAAAGTGCCAGAGGCCTCTGAAACATTCTGAGGGATATCTCAAAGTTCCAGAAGGTTCTGATAGCCATTAGAATGTGTCAGAAGAATCTGAAATCTTCTAAGAGATTTTGAAAGTTGCTGGAAGCCTCTGAAACATTCTAATGGACATGTTAATGTGCCAAAAACATTAAATAGAGATTTAAATGTGACAGAACCCTCTGAAAATCGTTTTGAAAGTGCCAGAGGCCTTTGAAACATTCTAATGGACATTTTAACTTACCAGAAGCTGTTAATAGAGATTAGAATGTTCCAGAAAGTCTTGAAACCTTTTAAGACACTTTGAAAGTCGCCAGAAGCCACTCAAAACTATTTTGAAAATGCCAGAGGCCTCTGAAACATTCTGAGGGATCTAATAGCCATTAGAATGTGCCAGAAGCATCTGAAATCTTCTAAGAGATTTTGAAAGTTGCTGGAAGCCTCTGAAACATTCTAATGGACAGTTTAATATGCCAAAAACATTAAATAGAGATTTGAATGTGACTGTGAAGTGTGTGAAATAGTCTTAGATGCAGGTTGAATTACATTAGATTCATGAAAATTTTCTTGAAAACGAACTTTTCGTGCTTTTTACTTTGCTTTTCATTTTCTTCGAATTCTGGACTATTTTTAGTGCTTCAAAACTGCTTTCAGCTTGGAAAATCGAGTTTCAAGACTATCTTCACCAAGTTATTGACATAGCAGACTTAAAAAACTATTTTTACATTCTTCATAGACTTAAAATAGCATTCCAAGCTTTGTCACTATTAAATCGACTTCTAGACACCTCAGTGCTAAAAATTCGGGTATTTCTTAATAAACTAGATTGTTTTTAGTGTTTTAAGGCTGTTTTCAGTGCCTCAAATCGAGTTTCAAGACTATCTTTACAAAGTTTTTGACTTATCAGGCCTAAAAGTCAGTTTGTCCACTACTATAGTCTTGAAAATGTTATTTCAAGCTTCTTCACTATTAAATTGACTTCTACACTCATAGGTGCAATAAATTGTAGCATCTCTAAGAAATTCAGACTGTTTTTAGTGCTTTTTAAGACTGAAAAATCGAGTTTAAGACTTGATTTCTAAAAGTCAAGTTTCTTCAGTAATAAAAGTAAAAAATTTTGGTACCAAATGCTACAATAATAGTCTTGAGAACTAATTTTTAGAAATAAAATAGTCCAAAAATTTAATTTACTTCTAGACTTGTTGTCCAGTCCAGAAAATTGAGTTGTACACCAATTAAAGTCTTGAAAATATACTTTTGGACTCTCTTTAGTCCTAGTAAAGTCAGTTCTAGCATTAAAAGTCAACTTTTATATTATTTTTAGTAGTAAAAAATGAGTTTCATGCACAATACAATCTTTGTCTTGATTTCCGGACTTTTTTTTAGTTCTTGAATGCCAGTTTTAGACACTCAACCAGGATGGCAGTCTGAGAAAGCGAATCATAAGACCATTTCTAGTAGTAAAAAAGTTTTTAGACTATTCAGTACAAATTTGGACTTTCACAAGTCTTCAGGATGTTCAGTTTTAAACTATAAAACGATTTTTGAAATGGAAATTTGGAGGACTGTATCTTCCTTAGGAAACGTTTTTCAGAAAAATGACATGAAAAATTGATTGGCTATCAAATGGTGAATTATTGACACTTAAAACTGGACCTGTATAATAGGAAAGTAAATGTTTTTTTGTTACTTCTGTTGTTCTGCCTTCCGGACTACAGGTTAACCTAAATTGTTAAGATAAGAGAGCAAAGAGAAATGTAGAGCTTGTAAGGCGTATCACGATTCTCAAATTCGACATGGAAAATTTTAAAATCCTTCAAAAAGAAAAATATCCCAATCTCCCCCTCTTCCAGTTCTATACCTCACCTTAGATGCAACGTGACAAGTCGAATGGATAGGGCAAATATATGGCCTTAACTGGTTTGGAAATGGGGCTGGGGGAGAAACGTCGAGGGTGCTGGAAACGAATGTGACATCATTTAAAGATCCAGGGCAAGCCTGGAGGGGTAATGGTAATTTCTTCCCTTTTTTCCTTTACAGTTAATGATCGTTGACAACAAAATTCCCAGTAATTCGATCAGCATTCCGGGAAAAGGTCAATTTTTTGCCTTGACCCTCCGTAACACGCAACTTTATAGATTTTCAGCCCTAAGGCACGCAAGGGTGAAGGAGGGTTGTAATGCACAAAATCTCACAGGCCTAATTAGTCGCTAATCCTTGTTTACCGGTTCACTTGTATGCAAGGGCCCTTTGGGTGTAATTAGAGGGCCCTTAAGTGATTAAAGTTTATTTTAAAGGTCCCCTTCAACCTTAATAAGGGAGATTAAAACGATTTTCAGGAAAAATCAGCGATCTAATCACCTTTTAAAAAAGTTACAAAACTCTTTTCCATTCAGAAAAAGTCAATCTTTAATAGCCCCATTTATACCATACACAGGCTTTTAAACCTCGTTAATCTTCCAGTTATAGTTATCCAAGGTTTAAATTACTATTCCACTTAAGGGCCAAATTCAGCTCGTTAGTTTCGAGGAGTGGTTAGTGGATAATCCTTAATATCAAAGTTAATCAGGACTAATAAGGTTCCTAACAGTTAAACGGGAAATTAGAACAAAAAGACTGTTGGAGAACCATTAAGACTGACAATCCTGGGCCTATCCCACATATCAAAAATTTTTGTTTTAATGACTGGAATCGAAAGAATAGGATCAAAAAACTAATTTTTCATATTCTTGAAGAAAAAAATATGGTCGTAAATGTTCCTACATTAGTTTGAATTTGTCCATTAAATTTAAAAGATCTGTTTTGGCGCGCATGTGACGTACGTAATTCTGGGCGATTTTATTGGCTGTTGCACGCCAACTGTTTCACTTCTTGTCGCTGATTGGTTGATAGTGTAGTACGTCACCGGCGGCGGGCGTTTTAAACATGAGATTAATGTAGTTTTTATCATCATTTTTTTTCTATTTAGACTTAATATTTTTGAAAACCAAAAAATACGGGTATAATATTTTCAATTCGTCTTTGTAGTTATGAAATAAACAAAAATTGTGGGACAGGCCTATTGTATAATTTTGTCGTAGATGTTGCCAGGAATGCGCCAAAACTGAGGGGGAACCGTGCGGGGGCGAATTGGGGTTCAGTGGTACCTGCGAACCAGGCCTATCCTGTCAACAACCAGGCCGTATACCGAGCGAAGGCATTTGTCGGCCCATTATCTTCGATAATCACGAGGACACGTGAAATTTGATTGTACATAATGTAAATGTGAGTATTGTTCAGTGTTCCAGTACTTTAGTGTGGGGCTCTTAATGGTATATTTTTAAGTTTACTGTCAATGTCACTTTTAAGTTTTAGCACTGTTTTCTGGGACATTTTTTTTGGTACTGTACAGAGTGATTAAAAGAGGATACTTTAGGCTACAAATCGGTGAAAAGAACCACCCTGTAGCTCTTTAAATAACCGAGTTATATTAGTTCAAAATTTGAACACTCTGTATCTTGGTTATTTTTGGGAGTTCAGGGTAGTTCAACCGCTCAAAAGAATCGTCTTGAACTACTCTTTTCAGTGGTGTAAAGCAAAAAATTGTATATCAAAAATTGTGTACAGGGTGAGCAAAAATAATGACTCACTAACATTTTTGTGCACACCCTGTATACAGAGAACTGTATTGAGGTTCAAACGTTACGCTGTATGGTTTAATGGTTCATTAGGAACTATTTTGCATTCTTGCAGTTTTCATGGAAATCTAACCGTTTTCGAGATAATTTCCAAAAACTACTTTGATTCACTTTTTACCGAAAATTAGCTCACAACTTGAACACCCTGTATCTTGGTTATTTTTAGGAGTTCAGGGTGGTTCAACCACTCAAAAGAATCGTCTTGAAATGCTCTTTGCAGTGGTGTAAAGCAAAAAATTGTATATCAAAAATTGTGTACAGGGTGAGCAAAAATAATGACCCACTAACATTTTTGTGCACACCCTGTACAGACAGAACTGTAATGAGGTTCAAACGTTGCGCAGTCTGGTTTAGTGGTTAATTAGGAGTAATTTTGCACTCCTGCAGTTTTTATGTAAATCTAACCGTTTTCGAGATATTTTCCAAAAACTACTTTGATGCACTTTTTACCGAAAATTAGCTTAAAACTTGAACACCCTGTATCTTGGTTATTTTTAGGAGTTCAGAGTAGTTCAACCACTCAAAGGAATCATCTTGAACTGCTCTTTTCCGTGGTGTAATGCAAAAAAATTTATATTAAAAATTGTGTACAGGGTGAGCAAAAATAATGACCCACTAACATTTTTGTGCACACCCTGTATAGAGAGAACTGTATTGAGGTTCAAACGTTGCTCAGTCTGGTTTAGTGATTCATTAGGAACAATTTTGCACTCTTGCAAATTTTATGTAAATCTAACCGTTTACGAGATATTTTTCAAAAACTACTTTAAAGCACCTTTTACCTTTTTGCTACTATACAGAGTGATCAAAAATGTTATAGAGTGAACAAAGTACTGGAAATCTACTTACGACAAATACTAGTAAAAGTCACGTGACTTTGACAAAAAAATCAGTAAAATTTTGATTGCTTACACCTCAGCCAGTGTGAGGGCTCTTAATGTCACATCTTTTAAGAACCCTTACCCGTTATTTTGAGAATCCATCATATTTCACACAGACACTTTAGTGGATTAACTTTTAAAACTAATCATATATCTTCTCTCCCAAAAAGGGTGAGGGGGGAAAACTTTCAATATCTCACGGTTGCTGAATGAAATATGGCGTCTTCCTGACTGATAAAGCACGCATACACGTTACCTGATACTTTCCACTAAAGTTACCGTAGACGATAAGAATTTGGTTGTTGCTTAGCAGTGAATTAATGACTTTTCCGGTTTGAGATTGGTTTTCTGTGAATGGGAGTCTTAATGAAATTTTTTGCTTTTGATGCATTGTTGCCACTTTGTGTAGCAAAATCATCAATCCTGCCTGCCTTGGTACTAAAAGGGTTTAAGGTCGTGTTTAATAATTGAAATTCATTGTTGTTCATTTTATTACTTTTCCCTCTCTTTTGTGTGATTTTCCGCTTGATAGCCATAATATGATGATATAAAATGAGCATATTCAAGTAGCAAAAAGTGGAAATCCCTCCATTAAATATGAATATTGTTATATTATTAAATGAAATGCCTAATTTATTAAATTTCAATGTAATACAATTTGAATTTTGAGTTGTGCACATGTGCCAGCTAAATAATTAATCCCTATAATTGGGGAGAAGTACCATATATAATATTTTTGTAGTTAAGGCAGTCAATCACCTTTTGTGTTAAGGGCAAACAAAAGGAAGTTTAGGTTGCATTATTCCAAAAGGGTTTGTACTATATAATCGCTGTCGAGTTTCCCTTCAAATTTCACACACAAACTAATACGGCAAAAGGGGATTTTCTGGATCCCTCCGGATTCGGGGAGGCACGAATAAAACTGGCCCCTCAAACCCTCAAACGGCACGTAAAATTTCAATTTGCATTATCAATTTTGCGGGCTTTACTGCAGGATTACATTGTTGGTATGGCGAAATAAACTCCGAATTTAAAATAATAAACCCACCCTCCTCCCCAATTGCCAAACCCCTTTTTGGGGAAGGGCTTGGTGACGAATTTGAAATATCTTCCCATCTAATCATTTTGGTTCTTTAGTCAAATGCGAGATATCCAGCTTCCCGTCCCGTTTGTTCCGGAGTTTATCCGGAAGTTTATTATACGCGTCCTGTCTGGAATGGTTTTGCATTTGAAAGCGCCCTCTCACGGTTTTGGCCAAGAAACCCCCTTTATTGGAGTCCTAATATTCTGTTTACTGTTTGTAATCCACTCGAGTTTATGTCTAGCTTATCGTCGACTTTAAACTGCTCTAGTGCCACCCCTTATTTGGGTTAAAGTTTTCAAGTTGTCTGGTTTCCGAGACTACATTGTGTGGTGCCTCCCCCAATCACTGCAGTCCATTTTAAGTGAGCGTAGCTCCGTTATTTAAAGAGCTACAAAGAAAATGTAAAGAATTATAGTTGTAGGGAATTTGATCCTCTACAAGATTGTATTAAGTTATATTTGCTCTTAAGGGCCTCTTTAAGGAGTTACAAGGCAAAAAAGTGACTGGATGCACCAAACTGTTTTTTTTAAACAGCTCCATTTTGACTGGAGCGTAGCTCCGTTATTTAAGGAGCTACAAAAAAAGTGTAAAGAATAAAAGTTGTAAGGAATTTTATCCTCTACAGGATTGTATTAATAAGTTTTTGCTTTTAGGGTCCTCCTTTTAAATAACTCCATTTTGACTAAGCGTAGCTCCGTTACTTAAGGAGCTACAAAAAAAGATAAAGAATGAAAGTTGTAGGGAATTCTATCCTCTACAAGATTGTGTTAAGTTGTATTTGCTCTTAAGGGCCTCCTTAAGGAGTTACAAGGCCAAAAAGACTGGATGCAGCAAACTTGTTTTCTTAAAAAAACTCTATTTTGACTGAGCGTAGCTCCGTTATTTAAGGAGCTACAAAAAAAGTGTAAAGAATGAAAGTTGTAGGGAATTTTATCCTCTACAGGATTGTATTAATAAGTTTTTGCCTTTAGGGTCCTCCTTTTAAATAACTCCATTTTGACTAAGCGTAGCTCCGTTACTTAAGGAGCTACAAAAAAAGGTAAAGAATGGAAATTGTAGAAAATTTCATCCTCTACAAGACTCTATTAACATGTTTTGCTCTTAAGGGCCTTTTTAAGGAGTTACAGGGCCATTTTGAGGGAGCGTAGCTCCGTTACTTAAGGAGCTACAAAAAAATGTAAAAAATGAAAGTTGTAGGGAATTTTATCCTCTACAAGATTGTATTAATATGTTTTTGCCCTTAGGGTCCTCCTTTTAAATAACTCCATTTTGACTAAGCGTAGCTCCGTTACTTAAGGAGCTACAAAAAAAAGTAAAGAATGAAAGTTGTAAGAAATTTTTTCCTCTACAAGTCTCTGTTAACATGTTTTTGCTCTTAAAGGCCTCCTTAAGGAGTTACAAGGCAAAAAATGACTGGATGCAGTAAACTCGTTTTCTTAAAATAACTCCATTTTGAGTGAGCGTAGCTCCGTTACTTAAGGAGCTACAAACAAAAAATTAAGAATGAAAGTTGTAGGAAATTTTATCCTCTACAAGACTCTATTAATATATGTTTTGCTCTTAAGGGCCTCCTTAAGGAGTTACAAGGCAAAAAATTGATTGGATGCAGCAAACTTGTTTTCTAAAAATAACTCCATTTTGAGGAAGCGTAGCTTCGTTACTTAAGGAGCTACAAAAACATGTAAAAAATTCAAGTTGTAGGGAATTTTATCCTCTACAAGATTGTATTAATATGTTTTTGCCCTTAGGGTCCTCCTTTTAAATAACTCCATTTTGACTAAGCGTAGCTCCGTTATTTGAGGAGCTACAGAAAAGTGTAAAGAAGGAAAGTTTTTAGGAAATTTTCTCCCCTACAAGATCGTATTAATATGTTTTCGATCTTGTTGGCCTCCTTAAGGAGTTACAAGGCCCAAAAGTGACTAAATGCACCAAACTAGTTTTTTAAATTAACTCTAATTTGACTGAGCGTAGCTCGGTCATTTAAGGATCTATAAAAATACGTGAAGAATAAAAGTTGTAGAAAATTTTATCCTCTAAAAAATTGTATTAAGGTATTTTTGTCCTTAAGGACCTCCTTAAGGGCCAATTTTCCTGTAACCTTATTTTTTTGGCAGGTCAACGTTCTAAATGTACCACCAATTTTAAAGAGTATTTTTGAGCATTTTTTTTGCATTAAAAAAAAAAACACGGATCACCCTGTAAAATAACACGCACAAGAAAAATTTTCAGAATTTTTGGAACACCCTATATGTAAATACAAATGTCATTAGTGACAAGTGTGAAATTTGAGAAATTTTGTAGTTTATTAGACAATTGGATTATGTTTTACGTCTTCATGAAGGCAAAATTATCTAATTGGATTGTAGTGTAGTCTGTCATGCAACTGTCAACTGTCAAAACCCGCTGCACAGAGGTATACAACTGTCAAACAGATTTAAAAGACAGTTGAATGGGCTTGTCAACAGCTGTCATTGGATTGTCAACAATATTAAGACCTGCTCCATAGAGGCATAAATACTCTTAAAAGACAGTTGAATCGATTTAAAGTATTTTACAGTTCTATGAGTAGGATTTGAGTGATTTTCTGTCAAATTTCTCTAAATTAGAATGTAGTGTAGTCATGGAAGTGGAAACTGTCAAAATCCGCTTCATAAAGGTCAAATTCTGTTTGATATATGTTTTACGCCTTTAATGTGTTGAATTTTGAAGGATTCAAGCGACAATTAACTATTTGACAGTCAGTCTAATCTGTCATTGGGCAACTGGTCTTCATAGAGATATAAAAACTGACAGTATATTGTATTTTACACCTTCATGGGTGGTTGTTTGGATGTTTTTCTATTTAGCGAGTAGCGTGATTACTCATTCCATAAAGGTATAAATGTATAAAACACACTTGAAAGTTTAAAGTCAAAACTGACTATTTGGCATAAAACTGTTGAAACTCCATAGAGGTATAAAACGAGGAAACAGACATAAAAGACAGCTGAATTTGCTAAAGATTTAGTTGTATTTTATACCTCCAGGATTTGGTGTACTTTCATGTCAAAATTAGTCTGAAAAACTGTTGCAATATATTTTTGGGACACTCTGTATATATCTGTTTTGACTGACTGAAAAAGGACAATATTACATGGCACTGTCTGCTCAAATTATTATTACTCAGTACCTCTCCCACTTTTAGTTAATAGCTTCATTAAGAGCCCCAATTTAAGCGTTAAACTAACTAAACCATTAAACTCCTTGTTAGGTTAGGTTTATCCATCTTTAGTTAACTCTTTTTTTTTGCAGATAACCGAAACGAGAGCTGCATCCAAAAGCAAAAACCCCCAAAACCCGAAGTTTAAAACAAAACCAATAATGTAAAGAAAATTATATAGGAAAAACGCTTACGTGTAGCCGCTCTCTCTGTTAGTTAAGTAAAAGTGAGGTTGTGTTTGTTTTTTGTATATACATACATTTGTAAATACACGTTTCACTGTAAAACTATGCATACTTACTAATTTCGTTCGGAAGGTTGATGAGTTTAGCAGGAACTGGTTCGCTGGCTAAATTTAACCAAAGTTTAGTAATACGGCCCTTAAAGCTGGTTTTTTTTTTAATTTTTGGCGACTGCTGGAATTTTGTATAAATTTGTGACAATACCGTTAGGTAGTCTTATGTGGTGTTTGTTAGTTCCTAAGATGGTAAAAGTCAACAATAAATTGGTTTTATTTTATAAACATTTTGGTTTTTTTTTAAGGTTTAAGAGGTGGACCGAAATGGATAACCGAATTTTTTTTTTTTTAATAACTTGATTTTGACTGAGCTTTGCTCCGTTATTTCAGGAGCTACAAAAATGTGTAAAGAATGTAAGTTGTAGGGAATTTCATCCTCTACATGATTGTATTAAGGTGTTTTTGTCTTTAAGGATCTCCTTAAGGAGTTACAAGGCCAAAATATGACTGAATGCACCAAACTCGTTTTTTTAAATTAACTAGCTCAGTTATTTAAGGTGCTACAAAAAACCCAGTTGGAGTGAGAAAATGACAGTTTTAAACAAATTTTTGGAATCCTTATTAAATTTTCTATTCAATAACCTAAAAAAACTCTAAAAATCGAGTACAGGCAGGGAGAAAAATAGTGTTAAAGTTTCAACTACCAGGAACACAGTTTTTAAGTACAGACAGGGACAAAATCACCTGTAAAACATAGTTGGAGTGAGAAAATTACGGTTTTAAGCACATTTTTGGAATCTTCATTAAATTTTCTATTCAATATCCTAAAAAAATCTAAAAATCGAGTACAGGCAGGGAGAAAAATGGTGTTAAAGTTTCAACTACCAGGAACACAGTTTTTAAGGACAGACAGGGACAAAACTGCTTGTAAAACCCACTTGGAGTGAAAAAATTAAAGTTTTAAGCACATTTTTGGAATCCTCATTAAATTTTCTATTCAATAACCTAAAAAAACTCTAAATATCGAGTACAGGCAGAGAGAAAAATGGTGTTAAAGTTCCAACTACCAGGAACACAGTTTTTAAGAACAAACAGGGACAAAATCGACTGTAAAATCCAGTTGGAGAGAGAAAATGACAGTTTTTAGCACAATTTCGGAATCCTCATGAAATTTTCTATTCCATAACCTAAAAAAAATTCTAAAAATCAAGTACAGGAACACCAAAAAGTGGTGTTAAAACTTCAACTACCAGGAACACAGTTTTTAAGGACACAGGGACAAAATTCCTTGTAAAACCCACTTGAAGTGAGAAAATTAAAGTTTTAAGCACATTTTCGGAATCCTCATGAAATTTTCTATTCAATAACGTAAAAAAAAAATTAAAAATCGAGTACAGGCACAGAAAAAAATGGTGTTAAAATCTCAACTACCAGGAACACAGATTTTAAGTACAGACAGGGACAAAATCGCCTGTAAAACCTAGTTAGAGTAAGAAAATGACAGTTTTAAGCACATTTTCGGAATCCTCATGAAATTTCCTATCCAATAACCTAAAAAATTTTAAAAATCGAGTACAGGCAGAGAGAAAAATCGTGTTAAAATTTCAACTACCAGGAACACAGTTTTTAAGTACAGACAGGCACAAAATCGCCTGTGAAACCTAGTTGGAGTGAGAAAATGACAGTTTAAAGCATATTTTCGGAATCCTCATGAAATTTTCTATTCCATAACCTGAGAAAAATCTGAAATATCGAGTACAAGCAGAGAAAAAAATGGTGTTAAAGTTTCAACTACCAGGGACACAGTTTTTAAGAACAAACAGCGTAGCTCAGTTATTTAAGCTGCTACAAAAATGTGTAGAGACATTTAGACTGAGCGTAGCTCCGTTATTTAAAAAGCTACAAAAATGTGTAAAGAATAGAAGTTGTAGGGAATTTCATCCTCTACAAGATTGTAGTAAGGTGTTTTTGCCACTAAGGACCTCCTTAAGGAGTTACAAGGCCAAAAATTGACTGAATGCACCAAACTGTTTTTTTTTAATAACTCCATTTTGACTGAGCGTAGCTCCGTTATTTGAGGAGCTACAAAAAAGTGTAGAGAATGAAAGTTGTATTTTCTGGCATGTAATTTATGATATTTTACTTGCAGTCCAGTTGACTTTCCGGCTGGCTGGTGGTAAACGACAAATGTGGACTAAGAGGTGGAAATAACCGGAAAATCAACTGACTCGGCAACAAACATACACAAGCGGAGTCCCAATTGTTTTCCTCATTAAAATTCGATTAAAACCCAGCCATCTCGTTTTGTTTTTACATCGTTATTTGTGTGTAGATAAGGTTTTATCGCTCGTTTGAACAGTCCTTCATTAAAATCCCAGTTTTTGTCCTCGACAAAAGTTTCCATGGAGAGAATCGGGGACGCTACCACAAACATGGATTTTTGGTTTTGTCGTGCAATAAACAAACTAAAACAATGCTTTATTGGTCCACCCTGTACCGTTTGTCCTAAAAAATTGTTTAGTGACAGTTCCAAACTGGGAAATGTCAAAGTGACACTAAAAAGCATTGTCTAGTTTGACAGATCATAAGTTTGGTTGTATGACAGTTACAGAGTGGATTTTTTTACCAAAATTTAGCTAAAACAATGCTTTATTAATCCACCCTGTACAGTTTGTCCTAAAAAATTGTTTATTGACAGTTTCAAGCTAGGAAATGTCAAAGTGACACTCAAAAGCATTGTCTAGTTTGACAGATCATAAGTTTGGTTGTATGACAGTTACAGAGTGGATTTTTTTACCAGAATGTAGCTAAAACAGTGCTTTATTAGTCCACCCTGTACAGTTTGTCTTAAAAAATTGTTTAGTGACAGTTCCAAGCTGAGAAATGTCATATTTACACAAAAAAAGCATTGTCTACTTTGACAGATCATAAGTCTGGTTGTATGACAGTTACAGAATGGATTTTTTTACCAAAATGTAGCTAAAACAATGCTTTATTAGTCCACCCTGTACAGTTTGTCTTAAAAAATTGTTTAGTGACAGTTCCAAGCCAGGAAATGTCAAAGTGACACTAAAAAGCACTGTTTACTTTGACAGGCCGTAAGTCTGGTTGTATGACAGTTACAGAGTGTACTTTTTTACCAGAATGTAGACAAAGCAAAGCTTTATTAGTCCACCCTGTACAGTTTGTCCTAAAAAACTGTTTAGTGACAGTTCGAAGCTAGGAAATGTCAAAGAGACAGCACAAACCATTGTCTACTTTGACAGGCCGTAAGTCTGATTGTATGACAGTTACAGAGTGGATTTTTCTACCAGAATGTAGACAAAACAATGCTTTATAAGTCCACCCTGTACAGCTTGTCCTAAAAAACTGTTTAGTGACAGTTCCAAGCTAGGAAATGTCAAAGTGACACTAAAAATCACTGTCTACTTTGACAGGTCATAAGTTTGATTGTATGACAGTTACAGAGTGGATTTTTTTACCAAAATTTAGCTAAAACAATGCTTTATTAATCCACCCTGTACAGTTTGTCCTAAAAAATTGTTTATTGACAGTTTCAAGCTGAGAAATGTCATATTTACACAAAAAAAGCATTGTCTACTTTGACAGATCATAAGTCTGGTTGTATGACAGTTACAGAATGGATTTTTTTACCAAAATGTAGCTAAAATAATGCTTTATTAGTCCACCCTGTACAGTTTGTCTTAAAAAATTGTTTAGTGACAGTTCGAAGCTAGGATATGTCAAAGAGACAGCACAAACCATTGTCTACTTTGACAGGCCGTAAGTCTGATTGTATGACAGTTACAGAGTGGATTTTTCTATCAGAATGTAGACAAAACAATGCTTTATAAGTCCACCCTGTACAGCTTGTCCTAAAAAACTGTTTAGTGACAGTTCCAAGCTAGGAAATGTCAAAGTGACACTAAAAATCACTGTCTACTTTGACAGGTCATAAGTTTGATTGTATGACAGTTACAGAGTAGATTTTTTTACCAAAATTTAGCTAAAACAATGCTTTATTAGTCCACCCTGTACAGTTTGTCCTAAAAAATTGTTTAGTGACAGTTCCAAACTAGTAAATGTCACAGTGACACTGAAAACCACTGTCTACTTTGACAGGTCATAATTCTGGTTGTATGACAGTTACAGAGTGGATTTTTTTACCAAAATGTAGCTAAAACAACGCTTTATTAGTCCAACCTGTTCAGTTCCAACAACGTTCCATCCTGGATTTTAATGGAGAATCCAACATGGACGTGCGGTCAGGACCAAAGAGAGAGATTCCGGTGGTTGTTTACGAGGACATTTTCGTGTTTGTTCCACAGTCCAGACGGTTTTAAATGAGTTTTCCTATTACCGCCACAGGAAGTTTGTGTAACGCTTTAATTCCTCCCTTTGCTTTGTGTGTTTATTGCCGACGAATCTAATTAAACACCCTCCTTTTACCTTCCCCGTTACTAAAGTTTCTCAAAGTTTTCCTAGTGAATTGATAACCGCTTAAAATGGTTTATTACAGAAAAATATTATAACTTGTCAAACGTCAATTATGTCACAAATGTCAGATAAGTCACATACAGGGCGCCATAGTGTGGCAAAGTCCCATATTGTTGTTACTTTTGGTTTCTCGAAAAATAACTGTATATGTATGTAAGCTGATTTACTGTCTTATTTGCTAAATAGTGGTATAGGGTTTTATACGTCAATGGATAGACAATAAAATGGGCTATCCAAACATATACCAACTTTAAGTTGTAGGTGTTATGATTTGGTCACTAGAGGGCTTCAAAGTTAACTAATATTTTCTGCTGTTTGATCAGAATTTGAAGTTGATGCGAATCATTTGGTGAAAAACATAAACAATCTTTCTACTATACAGGGTGTTGCATTAGTGGGGAGCAAAAATGTTTTTTTTTTAATGAAACACGCTGTATGTTTTTGCATATTTGGATTTCTTGTAAAATTCTGCATCTGAATCAGTTTTCTGCTTTGCATAAAATGGCGGCGTTGCCAACTTATTTAACAAATTAATCAAAAACATACTAACTAAGGCAGTTAAAGACAATTTTCAAAATCCAAAAATTTTACAAAGTCTGACGCCCTCTAGCGGCTAGACGGAGCAAGTTAGCGGTACCCGCTTAACGTCACGTGATAGCTCCAATCATTAGCTACTTACGATCATTTCATGTGTCTATACGGAATGTTTCAAATAACCAAGTTATTTGCGACTTTTTGGGAAAATGCACCGAAATTTTGTCCAAATGGAGGTTTTTCCTGACTGACCGCTGAATTAAAGTGGTTTTTAGTAAATATCTCGAAAACGGTTAGATTTACAATAAAATTGCAAGAGGACAAAAGTGTTCCTAATGGACCACTAAAACAAACTACGTAACGTATGAACTTAAATACAGTTGCCTGTATACAGGGTGTTCACGAAATTGTTAGTGTGTCATTATTTTTGCTTACCCTGTACACAATGTTTTATATACAATTTTTTGCTTTACACCACTGAAAAGAGCAGTTTAAGACGATTTTTTTGAGTGGTTGAACCATCCTGAACTCTCAAAAATAACCAAGATACAAACACCCTGTATATTTGAACAAATTTTTAGTAAAAAGTTCATCAAAGTAGTTTTTGAAAAATATCTCAAAAACGATTAAATTTCAGTGACAAATTTACTTGGCCATGTTGAATTTCCAGCTTCCTGTTTGACTGGAAAAGTGGAATTAGTAGCATCGGATCAAAAACTGTTGTTGTCGAGTCAATTACGAATTTGAGAAGGAAAAAGTTGGATTGAAACTGCACCAGTCTGGATAGAAATTCGGGCTCGAAGAAAATGCCGAAAGCAAAACAAACGACGGGCACCGGCAGGCAAATTTGTTTTTCATTTAATTGATTACGAAGGAAAGCGCTTTGGCAACAAAACTAAACCGGGACCAGAAGAGTGAGTTTTTAGTTTTCCGCCATTTCAATTTAGGAAACCGCCAACTTTCTGTTTTCATATTTCATTATCATACGGGGGCGGCGGATTGCTGCGCTCCCAGAATTGCCCTGTCAACCGCAAATTCCGCTTAGTTAATGACAGTTTCCGGCTTTCATTTGCGGATTTATAATCCCCTCCCCCCTCCCAACCTTGCCCCACTGCTGTCATCTGTGTCACAAAGACGTTATTAAAAGTTGCGCTTTTGTTTTTGTCACGTCGACCATTTTCCTTTACGAACAATGTAATCGACAAAGCTTTTCACCAAATTGGAAAAATAATTTTCTTGTTACAAAATCCAGGCCATTTTTAGGTTAATTTTTCCAGAACAACATTTAGTACAACATCAAAAACTGAGAGTGAGAAAGGTTTTCTGCGTAAGTATACAGGGTGCTTCTAATTAAGATGTACTAACGAAAGATAGATTTTTGAAATAATCACTAAATTTTCTATCCCCTAACCTAAAATATTGTAAAAGTCAGGGAGAAAGCGGTATCAAAGTTTGTACTGCCAGAAAGACAAAATCCCTGGTTAAACCCAGTTGGAGTGAGAAAATGACAGTTTTAAGCACACTTTTGGAATCCTTATTAAATTTTCTATTCAATGACCTAAAAAAAACACCAGAAATCGAGTACAGGCAGAGAGAAAAATGGTGTTAAAGTTTCAACTACCAGAAACACAGTTTTTAAGGACAGATAGGGAAAAAATCGCTTGTAAAACCCACTTGGAGTGAAAAAATTAAAGTTTTAAGCACATTTTTGCAATCCTCATTAAATTTTCTATTCAATAACTTTAAAAAAACTCTAAAAATCGAGTACAGGCAGAGAGAAAAGTGGTGTTAAAGTTTCAACTCCCAGGAACACAGTTTTTAAGGACAGATAGGGACAGAATCGCCTGTAAAGTCCAGTTGAAGTGAGAAAATAAAAGTTTTAAGCACATTTTCGGAATCCCCATGAAATTTTCTATTCCATAACCTAGAAAAAATTCTAAAAATCGAGTACAGGCAGAGAAAAAATGGTGTCAAAATTTTAACTACCTGTAACACAGTTTTTAAGTACAGACAGGGACAAAATCGCCTGTAAAACCCAGTTGGAGTGAGAAAATGAAAATTTTAAGCACATTTATGGAATCCTCATGAAATTTTCTACTCCATAACCTAAAATTCTAAAAATCGAGTAAAAGCAGACCAAAAAATGGTATTAAAATTTCAACTACCAGGAACACAGTTTTTAACGACAGACAAGGACAAAATCGCTTGTAAAACCCACTTGGAGTGAAAAAATTTAAGTTTTTAGAACATTTTCGTAATCCTTATGAAATTTTCTATTCAATAACTGAAAAAAGCAGTAGACTGTGGTATTATCTACCAAGAACAGTTTTTAAGGACATACAGGGAGAAAATCGCTTGTAAAACCCAGTTGGAGTGAGAAAATTACGGTTTTAAGCACTTTTTCAGAATCCTCATAAAATTTTCTATTTCATAACCTAAAAAACACTAGAAATCGAGTACAGGCAGAGAGAAAAGTGGTGTTAAAGTTTCAACTACCAGGATCACAGTTTTTAAGGACAGACAGGGAGAAAATCGCTTGTAAAACCCAATTGGAGTGAGAAAATGACAGTTTTAAGCACATTTTCGGAATCCTCATGAAATTTTCTATTCCATAACCTAAAAAAAAATCTAAAAGTCGAGTACAGGCAGGCCAAAAAATGGTGTTAAAATTTCAACAACCAGGAAGACAGTTTTCGATGATAGACTAGGACTAAATCACTTGTAAAACCTACTTGGACTGAGAAACTGTCAGTTTTAAGCACATTTTCGGAATCCTCATGAAATTTTCTATTCCATAACCTAAAAAAAATTCTAAAAATCGAGTACAGGCAGACCAAAAAATGGTGTTAAAGTTTCAACTATCAGGAACACAGTTTTTAAGGACAGACAGGGACAAAATCGCCGGTAAAACCCACTTGGAGTGGGAAAATGACAGTTTTAAGCACATTTTTAGAATCCTCATTAAATTTACTATCCAATAACAAAAAATTTCTTAAAATCGAGTACAGGCAGACCAAAAAATGGTGTTAAAGTTTCAACTATCAGGAACACAGTTTTTAAGGACAGGCAGGTACAAAATCCCTTGTAAAACCCACTTGAAGTGAGAAAACTAAAGTTTTAAGCACATTTTCGGAATCCTCATGAAATTTTCTATTCCATAACCTAAAAAAAATTCTAAAAATCGAGTACAGGCAGACCAAAAAATGGTGTTAAAGTTTCAACTATCAGGAACACAGTTTTTAAGGACAGACAGGGACAAAATCGCTTGTAAAACCCAGTTGGAGTGAGAAAATGACAGTTTTAAGCACATTTTTGGAATCCTTATTAAATTTTCTATTCAATAACCGAAAAAAAACACCAGAAATCTAGTACAGGCAGAGAGAAAAATAGTGTTAAAGTTTCAACTCCTAGGAACACACTTTTTAAGGACAGGCAGGAACAAAATCCCCTGTAAAACCCAGTTGGAAAGAAAAAATTAAAGTTTTAAGCACATTTTTGGAATCGTCATGAAATTTTCTATTCTATAACCTAGAAAAATTTCTAAAAATCGATCAGATTCCATACTTTATAGACACACTCTGTATGTAGAAACCTGCCCTTTGGCCTTACAATTTCATCGTGATATATACACTCTAATACATAAATACAAGAAGAACAGTGTACGTATATAATTGAAAAGAACAACGTTTTAATACAAAGTACGTGGTTAACGTCCCTCGAATTTTAAGGGCGCTTCCGGATTGTTTTTCGGTGGATTTTTAACTTGAAAACATCCACCCCTCAAATAACTCAACAGCGTACGAGATATTGACATTTTGGGGCCCTTAACGCATCCAAAAATTGTACATTTTGGTGTGCAACAAACGACAAAATTGACATTTTGTAAAACCGAGACGAATCGTAAAATGGCCGGTTCATTCTAGCAAAATTCCCTTTTTCCTCCAACGTCGTAAAATTTGATACTTTTACGAACATTTAATGACACTCGAGGGAGAAACCTCCAACTTTTATCTACTCCAAGCAAGTCGAATTTAATTTCATCCCTTTACACTATAACATATTGTGTGTATGCACCCTTAAGACTACCTACTTCACTGCAAAACTTGACTGAAATCAAAACTAATAAGGTCGAATTTAGCTTGAAACGTAACACTATTTTAATAGGATTTGCCATTGTGAGAAACAATTAAAGAAAACTAAATTGAACCTTAGTGAAATTTGGTAAAACTGACTGAAGAGTCGATTTAAACACTTTTTAGTTAACGGTCAGTTCAATTCAATGTTTAAACTGTAAAATTATGACTCACATTCTAAACACAGTAGAGACTTTTGAGAATTTTGTAATGTTTTTTCAGGTTATTAGATAGGAAATTTAATAAGGATTCCAAAAATGTGCTTAAAACAGTAATTTTCTTACTGCAAGTGGGTTTTGAAGGCGATTTTATCTCTGACTGTCCTTTCAAACTGTATTTTTGGCAGTTTATACTTTGACACCGTTTTTCTCTCTGATTGCACCAAATTTTATAGTGTTTTATTAGGCTTTTGGATAGGAAATTTAATAAAGATTCCAAAAATGTGCTAAAAATAGTAATTTTCTTACTGCAAGTGGGTTTTATCAGCAATTTTGTCTTTGACTGTCCTTTCAAACTGTGTTTCTGGTAGTTCAAATTTTAACACCATTTTTCTACCTGACAGTACTAAATTTGTAATATTTTTTTCAGGTTATTAGATAGGAAATTTAATAATGATTCCAAAAATGTGCTTAAAACAGTCATTTTTTCACTCTAAATGTGTTTTACAGTTGATTTTGTACCTAACTGTCCTTTCCAGCTGTGTTTCTGACAGTTTATACTTCGACAGAACTTTTCTCCCTGACTTTACTTGATTTTCTACTGGTTTTTGATGTCATTAGATAGGAAATTTAATGAGGATTTCAAAAATGTGCTTAAAACAGTAATTTTCTTACTTCAAGTGGGTTTTAAAGGCGATTTTATCTTTGACTGTCCTTTCAAACTGTATTTTTGGCAGTTTAAACTTTGACACCGTTTTTCTCCCTGATTGCACCAAATTTTGTAATGTTTTATTATTGGATAGGAAATTTAATAGGGATTCCAAAAATGTGCTTAAAACTGTCATTTTTTCATTCTAAATGGTTTTAACAGGCGATTTTGTACCTAACTGTCCTTTCCAGCTGTCTTTCTGACAGTTTATATTTTGACACTACTTTTCTCCCTGACTTTGGTCAGTTTAATTTATGTTTTAAACTGTAAAATTATAACTCACATTCTAAACGTCCTAGAAGAGTGGTTTTAGAATGTAAGTTCTGACGATTTTGTTCCTGACTGTCCTTTAAGGAAATTTCAAACTGACCCATCACACTTTTGTCTAGTAAAGTTAAGGAAAGACTCTTAAGAGGCCTAATCAGTTTTGTAAGTTTACTGGGAGGTTGTTAAATTGAGTTTTCTCCCAAAAAACTGTGACAAAAGCAGCAAAACGGGCAATTAACGAGTCGATTTTTCCAGTTCGCGTTAAACTGCAAATTTCCGCTTTAAAAGGGCTCATTGGAACCCCAGGGCACGTCCTGCACGTTTCGACTTCCTGGTTTTTGGTCGGAATCAAATTCAAAAATTACGCGTTCGCTTCTAAATATGTGTGCGGTTTGGTTTTAGCTCGTAAATTTTGTTTCCATCGATCAGACTAAGTTAAACAGGTTAGGACACTTAATGTCCATTTGATGGTGTTTTGCTTAAGAGTCCTAATTTGTTCAGGATGAAATTGATCATGTCTGATGGTAAATTTTATTATGATTATTAATTAACTGAAAGTAAATATTTTACTAAACCAGGAAAATTACTGGTAAATTAAAAATACTCTGATTTTGGCAGTTTGAACTTTGACACCGCTTTTCTCCCTGACTGTACCAATTTTTGTAGTGTTTATTTAGTTTATTAAATAGGAAATTTAATGAAGATTTCAAAAATATGCTTAAAATTGTCATTTTCTCACTCAAAGTAAGTTTTACAGGCGATTTTATGGCCGATTGTACTTTCAAACTGTGTTTCTGGTAGTTCAAATTTTAATATTAATTTTCTTCCTGACTGTACTAATTTTGTAATATTTTCTCAGGTTTTTGGATAGAAAATTTAATAAGGATTCCAAAAATGTGCTTAAAATTGTCATTTTCTCACTCAAAGTAAGTTTTACAGGCGATTTTATGCCCGATTGTACTTTCAAATTGTGTTTCTGGCAGTTCAAATTTTAACACCATTTTTCTACCTGACTGTACTAAATTTGTAATGTTTTTTAAGTTTATTGGATAGGAAATTTAACTAGGAATACAAAAATGTGCTTAAAACAGAAATTTTCTTACTGCAAGTGGGTTTTATCAGCAATTTTGTCTTTGACTGTCCTTTCAAACTGTGTTTCTGGCTGTTCAAATTTTAACATTATTTTTCTTCCTGACTGTACTAATTTTGTAATGTTTTCTCAGGTTTTTGGATAGGAAATTTAATAAGGATTCCAAAAATGTGCTTAAAACAGTAATTTTCTTACTTCAAGTGGGTTTTAAAGGCGATTTTATCTCTGACTGTCCTTTCAAACTTTATTTTTGGCAGTTTAAACTTTGACACCGTTTTTCTCCCTGATTGCACCAAATTTTGTAATGTTTTATTAGGCTATTGGATAGGAAATTTAATAAGGATTTCAAAAATGTGCTGAAAACAGTGATTTTCTTAGTGCAAGTGGGTTTTATCAGCAATTTTATCTCTGACTGTTCTTTCAAACTGTGTTTCTGGTAGTTCAAATTTTAACACCATTTTTCTACCTGACTGTACTAAATTTGTAATGTTTTTTCAGGTTTTTGGATAGGAAATTTAATAAGGATTCCAAAAATGTGCTTAAAATAGTCATTTTTTCACTCTAAATTGGTTTTACAGTCGATTTTGTACCTAACTGTGCTTTCCAGCTGTCTTTCTGACAGTTTATACTTCGACAGAATTTTTCTCCCTGACTTTACTTGGTTTTGTACTGGTTTTTGATGTCATTAGATAGGAAATTTAATAAGGATTCCATAAATGTGCTTAAAACAGTCATTTTTTCACTCTAAATTGGTTTTACAGTCGATTATGTACCTAACTGTCCTTTCCAGCTGTCTTTCTGACAGTTTATATTTTGACACCACTTTTCTCTCTGACTTTACCTGATTTTGTAGTGGTTTTTGATGTCATTAGATAGGAAATTGAATGAGGATTCCAAAAAAGTGCTTAAAAACCTGATTCGTTCACTCCAAGTGGGTTTTACAGACGATTTTCTTTTTTAAATTTGATTTGTTGCAGGAAACCAGTTTTTCCTAAATAACTCGAAAACTGTGAAAGTTGAAAAGAAATTTCAAGAGACCAAAAATCTTACAAATCAACTCCTTAACCAAACACTGTAAATTGGCAAGACCGGTTGTGCTTCCAGTATACAGGGTGTGCATGAAAACTATGATGGTAATTAACTATTTTTGGTCACCCTGTACGTAATTTTTCAGACACAGAATTTTTTGCTCAACATCACTGCAAGATGGTTAATGGTTAATTTAAGTGGTTTTCTTGATCAACTGCCATAACATGAAAAATACCTTGTTGATCAAGTTTTCAAGTAAATTGTTCAGCTCGAAATAAGAAAATATCAAAATTATTTATTCGGTCATATTGTCAAGTTAATTTTCAGGTTTGAAATGTAAATTTGATCAAATTATCCATTTTTCAAGTGTAAAATGTTAAATTCTAATGCATTTCTAGCTGAATAAGTTTTTAAGCCAATTCTCCAGGTGAAATTAGCAAAATATGAAAATTGTCATATTATCAAATTTTCACATGTGAAAACATGACAAATTTGTTGTTGACTGACATCTTGACAATGGCAAATGGACAGGACTGAAATGACACTTAAAAAAATTCACAAAACAATCACGTGATCTTTAGAGAGTTTGATTACGAGCAAATCAAGTCAATTTTTGCTTAAATGATACCAGTAAACAGTAAATCACGTGACCTTTTACAACTTAAGTAATTAAAAAACTTCAAGTTGGTTTTTTCAAGTTCAAAAACGGTCACGAGACCAACAATTCACTTAAACTTGGTTTAAAATAGTTCCCTAACTGACTGCTACTACGTCAATTATCCGAATTATCATCGGAGCCCTATTAAGACTGATAATAGCCCCGGACTCAATTGATTACAGTAATAATCCAATTCGACAACAATTTCCAACTAAGTGCATTGATGAGGTTGGATGTACAGTCAAATTACCCCTTTGTCGGGGTAAAAAGGGTCGGCAAAAACCTTGAGGGACACGTCCCGAAATATTAAGCTTATCCGGAAAAGTTTTACCATTCTTAAAACTTTGCTTTATTCCCGTATAAGTCGGCTTTGAATATAACTTGGACGAAAGTTGCCGCAGTGCAAAAAAGGGAGGAAGAAAACCCTTCACTGAATAAATATGTTCTCTTCTTCGATATGGGTAGTAAGTCGAGGATTTTTAATGGAACTGAATTCAGTCCCTTGTAGAATGCAAATTTGCCAGTGATAGCGCTACTCGAGGAAGATTTCCTTCTCGAAAAGTCCGGGAGCAAATTGACTAATTTCCATTGAAACTAGTCTGGAAAGAGACAAGCAACCTGGAGGATTAATTAAATTTCATTTTCCATCCCGTATTAAAATGTATTACAATCATCTTACTTATCACAATATTCTATATTGGACTATATTGTGTAAAAAAACTTAAAAACTGAATTTAGTTTCAGTCACTTGGTTAACGCTCTGTGTGCATCCTGTCACAAAACCGTAAATAACACGCTTATTTGCAATACTTTATATAAACTTTTATATGTCAATGGATAGGCGATAAAATGGGCTTTTCAAAAATATGACCACTTGTATTGATAGGTTGCTTTGTTTGGCCGCCAGGGGGCTTCAAAGTTGACTGAATGTTTTTCTTGACTGTTACCACTTAAAAAAATAGTCGATCAGGCACGTCCCTGATATTTGGCATAAATTAGTACAGTGATTGTCAAATCCAGGTCCGTAGCCAAATTGTACAAAGAGAAATCGTTAAGAACAATTTTCGCTTGCACTAAGTGGTCAAGTTAACGCAAAACCCATTAGGAGAGTTGTAATGTTTCAGGCAAATTTGACCCTTACGAAAATTATCATTTGCAAGAAGTTTCCAACCATTACATTGTGATATTCTTGTGGTAAACCTTCTAGGTCACGTGATCGTATTTTTTTAATTTTTTTAGGGTTAAATTAGACATAAACAAGTCAAAAAGTGTTTCTGGTGCACCCTGTCACAAAACCGTAAATAACGCGCTTATTTGCAACACTTTGTTTAAACTTTTATATGTCAATGGATAGGCGAGAAAATGGGCTTTTCAAAAATATGACCGCTTGTGTTGATATGTTGGTTTGTTTGGCCGCCAGGGGGCTTCAAAGTTGATTGAATGTTTTTCTTGTCTGTTACCACTTCAAGGAAATTTAAAAAAAAAGTCAATCAAGCACCGCCCTGATATTTGGTATAAATTAGTACAGTGATTGTCAAATCCAGGTCTGTAGACAAATTGTACAAAGAAAAATCGTTAAGAACTATTTTCGCTTGCACTAAGTGGTCAAGTTAACGCAAAACCCATTAAGAGAGTTGCAATGTTTCAGGCAAATTTGACCCTTACGAAAATTGTCATTTATAAAAAATTTCAAACTATTACATGGTGGTACCCTTGTGGTAAACCTTGTAGGTCACGTGACCGTGTTTTTCCTAATTTTTCAGAGTTAAATTAGCCATTAACCAGTCAAAATGTGTTTCTGGTGCACCCTGTCACAAAACCGTAAATAACACGCTTATTTGCAACACTTTGTGTAAACTTTTATATGTCAATGGATAGCCGATAAAATGGGCTTTTTAAAAATATGACCACTTGTGTTAATAGGTTGCTTTGTTTGGCCGCCAGAGAGCTCCAAAGTTGACTGAATATTTTTCTGGACTGTTACCACTTTGAGGAAATTAAAAAAAAAGTCGATCAGGCATTATATTTGACACAAATTAGCACAGGGATTGTCAAAATGAAGTTTTTAACATAAAAACTGAATTTGTGGTGAATTTTCAAAATTTCAGTTCAAACTATAAACTTTAGGTGCTTTAGACATTTAAAACGCTCTGTAACTTCCAAAATTAGTGAGGGAGATTTATGAAAATTTCCCACAATATTCTACACACAATTTCTTTCAACAAACAAAACCTATAAAGATAATCTAACCTTCCTGGAAATGCTTTTATCTAGATCCAGTTTGCATTGGAACTTTGCTTAATTCTAGTTCTCCCAAACCACCATAACCCTGGAGGGGAAGGATAATTTTCTTGGGCTTTGTGCCTGCGTAATCGATTCCCTTTAATAATACTGGAAAAGGGTCACGTAATTACGCGTACCCTTTTTGAAACATCTAACGTAGCTTTACTTGTCGAGTAATCGTAATAGTCAAAATGGAAGACGTCCGTTTCTGGAATTAATGAACGTAATAATTTCATTACGCACGTCCCGTCTGGATTTGCGGCCGAATCTCTGGATCTCTTCCCGTTCATGAGATATTGCTCTATTAAAGTGAGTAAAGTGACGTAGTTTCTCCCGGCTAAATTTGGCTAGTTATAATGATCGTATTTTATTAGTGTAAAGCAAAATTTTATGACGAATTTATTTTTTAATTACAGCAAAAACAATATTGTTCAAATTTGCTTGCAATAAGCCACTATCTTAATGAGTTTTGCCATAAGAACTGAAATAGTTTGAAACAAAAATGGACCGAAATGACATCCTACTACATTTGTTACTAAACAATTTTTAGAATGTTTTAAAACTGTATTTCTTGGTAAATGAATTGATGACTTTGATTGAGAAGTTTTGGTGTAAAACCGGCTTTAGTTCAATTCAAGTGTCGGTTATGTAATTTTCTTTGACTTGTGCCGTTTTTGGGTCTATTTTTAAGTGGCAATCTAGAACGGACGTCATAAAGGGCCACTGGGAGCCCTTCCCATAAACGCAAACTTAATCAAAGCTAGAAACAATTCCCACTTAAGTCGAGAACATCCATGACAATTATTTGGTTTGCAAATGGCTTCCCCGTTTCCTGCGATATAAGTTCCTGAAAGCCTGACGGGCTGCAGTTCGTTATTGTTCTGGAATTTCGACGCAGTCCCAGTTTCGTTATCACAATTTATCCCCCCCGCATCCTCCTTGAAACCCCTTCTCACACCCCCCTTTTAGCTTAAAACATTTAATTTAACGATTTTTTCAGCCAAAGAGTGCGTTTTTTTCAAAAATGGTATAAAAATTTCAAGTTTGTAAGTTGAACACTTTTCGAGATATTTACGAAATGAGACGATTACCTTTGACGCCCTCTAGCGCCCAAACGCGACAACTTGGCCACGCCCGCTCAACGTCACGTGATAGCCCCATTTATTAGCTATCTACGGTCTTCTGATATGTCTATACTGAATGTTTCAAATAAACGAATTATCAGCAAGTGCAACAAAATTGTGTCAACATTACTGAATGTTTTCCTTGACTGTTGCCACTCTAGTTGCTTTGAAAAAATCGGGCAGGTACGGCCCTGATTTTTAACACAAACCTAGCACAATCCAGGTCCGTAACATAATTAAACAAACAGAAATCATTAAGAACGATTTTCGCTTGCACAAAGTGGCCAGGTTAACGCAAAACCCATTAGAAGAGTTTAAATGTTTCAGGCAAATTTCACCCTTACGAAAATTACTATTTTCAGACACTTTTTCATGAAATTTCCAACTATTATAACGTGGAAAACCTTGTAGGTCACGTGATCGTGTTAATTTTAATTTTTTAGGGTTAAATTAACCATTAACCAGTCAAAAAGTGTTTCTGGTGCACCCTGTCGCAAAACCGTGAATAACATCCTAATCTGCAATACTTTATATAAACTTTTATATGTCAATGGATAGGCGATAAAATGGGCATTTCAAAAATATGACCACTTGTGTTGATAGGTTGCTTTGTTTGGCCGCCAGGTGGCTTCAAATTTGACTGAATGTTTTTCTTGACTGTTACCACTTTAAGGAAATTTAAAAAAAAATCAATCAGGCACGGCCCTGATATTTGGTATAAATTAGTACAGTGATTGTCAAATCCAGGTCCGTAGCCAAATTCTACAAAGAGAAATCGTTAAGAACGATTTTCGCTTGCGTTAAGTGGTCAAGTTAACGCAAAACCCATTAAGAGAGTTGTAATGTTTCAGGCAAATTTGACCCTTACGAAAATTGTCATTTATAAAATATTTCAAACCATTACATGGTCAGGGTGGTACCCTTGTGGTAAACCTTGTAGGTCACGTGACCGTGTTTTTCCTAATTTTTCAGAGTTAAATTAGCCATTAACCAGTCAAAAAGTGTTTCTGGTGCACCCTGTCACAAAACCGTAAATAACGCGCTTATTTGCAACACTTTATATAAACGTTTATATGTCAATGGATAGGCGATAAAATGGGCATTTCAAAAATATGACAGCTTGCGTTGATAGGTTGCTTCGTTTGGCCGCCAGGGGGCTCCAAAGTTGACTGATTGTTTTTCTTGTCTTACCACTCAGTTACCACTTTAAGGAAATTTAAAAAAAAGTCAATCAGGTACGGCCCTGATATTTGGTATAAATTAGTACAGTGATTGTCAAATCCAGGTCCGTAGCCAAATTGTACAAAGACAAATCGTTAAGAACGATTTTCGCTTGCACTAAGTGGTCAAGTTAACGCAAAACCCCTTAAGAGAGTTGCAATGTTTCAGGCAAATTTGACCCTTACGAAAAATATCATTTGCAAGAAGTTTCCAACCATTACATTGTGATATTCTTGTGGTAAACCTTGTAGGTCACGTGACCGTGTTTTTCCTAATTTTTCAGAGTTAAATTAGCCATTAACCAGTCAAAAAGTGTTGCTGGTACACCCTGTCACAAAACCGTAAATAACACACTAATCTGCAATACTTTGTTTAAACTTTTATATGTCAATGGATAGGCGATAAAATGGGCATTTCAAAAATATGACCACTTGTGTTGATAGGTTGCTTTGTTTGGCCGCCAGGGGGCTTCAAAGTAGACTGAATGTTTTTCTTGACTGTTACCACTTTAAGGAAATTTAAAAAAAATCAATCTGGCACGGCCCTGATATTTGACACAAATAGTACAGTGATTGTCATATCCAGGTTTGTAGCCGAATTGTACAAAGAAAAATCGTTAAGAACGATTTTCGCTTGCACTAAGTGGTCAAGTTAACGCAAAACCCATTAGGAGAGTTGCAATGTTTCAGGCAAATTTGACCCTTACGAAAATTGTCATTTACAAAAAATTTCAAACCATTACATGGTCAGGGTGGTAAACCTTGTAGGTCACGTGACCGTGTTTTTTTTCAATTTTTCCTTAACCAGTAAAAAAAATGTATATATAGACTTTTATATGTCAATAGATAGCCAATAAAATGAGGTTTCCATTGACGTATACAAGTTTATCGGTACACTTTTACGGTCTTATTATTATTTAGATTCTTTTAAGAGCCCTTTGTGCTAAACATAATGGAGGGCTTAAGTACTTTCGGAACTTCATGCATATTTGATAGAAAGTGATGTTTGCTAAAGCCCTTAAATTTCCCGTTAATGTTTTTAAGTAGAAGAAGGTTTTAAGATTGTTTTACTCAAACACTCTGTATACTATACGATTCGAATCTAAAGAGAGGAGGAAGATGGAAAACAATTTAAACGGAAACTTTGAAAAGCCACAGCTCGGTAACATCTGTTCGAATCTTTTATCTTAAATGCGTTCATTATAAAATTTTGTTAATAATTCAAATGAAACGTTACAGTCGGAAGAGCTTTCCTCGTTCCGAACAATTTAAGGCCCTTTAAGGGCTGAGAAGGGAAGGAAAGCGTGCTAAAGTTTAAACTGGCTCGTTCGTTTATATTAGTGTGCGGAAAGTGAAGCTTTACCGCCCTATCCGCAATATTTAGCCCTTTATCCGAAACCGCACACCATAAATCACTGGAATACAATTTGATGCGGTGCATTCCAAATCCATCAATGGACTTTTGATACTAATGCGAAATTGTGGTTATTTCATCTCTTTGTTGCCCATTTAATTAATATCACGCGTGATCTACTTTACTGTTTATTAAGCTCGATATTAAAAACAAACAAAATCCCAGAGAAATTTTGTTAATTAAGCAGCCCTTTAAGGGAATTAAGCCTTCCAGACGGTTAGTAAATTAATTTGGAGTAAGGGCCGGGGAAAAAGTAGTTTCTAGGAAGGTTTTTGCCCTCAAACCATAATTGGCGCAAGAGTCCAAAAAAAAACCTTTAAATCTCAGCCCAACTCTATAATATATTCCCAAATTAATCATGCGCCATTGTTGTCAAACTGGCAATGAAAATATTAACGATGGAGATCAAAAAAACGCAGAAAATTACGCAATTTTTGATCAGTTTGGCTCGGGAACATTTCGATTTGCCCTTGATGTAGTAGTGCCCTTTGAAAATCAGAAACATTGCAACAAGCACCTGAAGTGTCAATGATACGATGATAAGGCCAATGGTGATGTGGAACGTATCACTTTTTCTGTTGAATTCCAGCAGGTATCTCAGTTGGTTGGCATTGGCTGTTATTAGGGCGATATCCATTAAACCTGTAAAAGTTTCCAGTTACTTTGGCCACCCTGTTAATTCACATATTTTTGAATTTGAGCAAAAAATTGTAAAATATAAATCTCGTATTTCGGTTACTTGGAAGCCTCTGAGTAGTCATATCAATACCGTAAGCATTACAGCCGAAAGCTTTTTATTAAAGATAGGAAGTTTCTTACTGTCTTCCAGTAGTCAAATTTAAAAACACTATGAATAGTAAAAAATGCTCTCTGGAAGCTTCCTTAAAGACTCTCTTGACCATATGAATACTGTAAGCATTTTGACAAGTAGAAATTGTCAAAGTTTGAAAGCCTTTTATCGAAGACAATCATTCAAATTAATACCGAAAAGCTTCTTTCTGTCTTTGAATAATCAGAAATGCTGCCTAGAAACCTTCTTAAACACTCTGAGTGAACATGTCAATACTGTTAGGATTTAATTCGCAGAAATTATCAAATGTAAGCCAGGAAGCCTTTTATCGAAGACAGAAACTTGCTTACTGTCTTCCAGCATCCAAATTAATACCAGAAGGCTTCTGAATAGTCAAAAGTGCTGTCTGGAAGCCTTCCTAAAGATTCTGGGTGGTCATATCAATACTATAAGCATTTTAATGAGTTGAAATTGTCAAATTGAAGCTAAAAACCCTTGTATTGAAGACAGGAAGATGCTTACTGTCGTCCAGCATCCAAATTAATACCAGAAGGCTTCTCTCTGTCAAATTGAAGCTAAAAACCATTGTATTGAAGACAGGAAGCTGCTTACTGTCTTTGAGCAGCCAAGTTAATCTGAGTTGATGAGTTTAATGAGTTGAAATTGTCAAATTGAAGTTAAAAACGCATGTATTGAAGACAGGAAGCTGCTTAATGTCTTCCAGCAGCCAAATTAATAACAGAAGGCTTCTTTTCTGTCTTTGAATAGTCAAAAGTGCTGTCTGGAAGCCTTCCTAAAGATTCTGGGTGGTTATATCAATACTATAAGCATTTTAATGAGTTGAAATTGTCAAATTGAAGCTAAAAACCCTTGTATTGAAGACAGGAGGCTGCTTACTGTCTTCCAGCAGCCAAGTTAATACCGAAAGGCTTATTTCTGTATTTAAATAGTCCAAAGTGATGTCTGGAAGCCTTCCTAAAGATTCTGGGTGGTTATATCAATACTGCAAACATTTGAATGGGTAAAAGTTGGCAAATTGAAGCTTGAAAGTCTTTTATTAAAGACAGGAAGCTTCTTACCGTCTTTTAGCGGTCAAACCAATACCGGAAGGCTTCTTTCTGTGTTTGAATAGTCAAAACTGCAGTCTGGAAGCCTTCATAAATATTTTAAATGCTTCTTTTAATGGTTAAGAGTGGTCAAATAAAAGCTAGAAAGCCTTTTATTAAAGACAGGAAGCCTCTTACTGTTTTTGGGCTGCCAAATTAATACCAGAAAGCTTTTTTCTGTGTTTAAATGGTCCCAAGTG
The DNA here is from genome assembly GCF_016097725.1 of Ips typographus. Lineage (NCBI taxonomy): Eukaryota > Metazoa > Arthropoda > Insecta > Coleoptera > Curculionidae > Ips > Ips typographus. Next base: position 1,906,865 of record NC_138434.1, on the reverse strand, counting down.
ATGTCAGGAAGGCTTCCTAAAGATTCTGGGTGGTTATATCAATACTATAAGCATTTGAATGGGTAAAAGTGGTCAAATTGAAGCTTGAAAGTCATTTATTAAAGACAGGAAGCTTCTTACCGTCTTTTTTTTTACTTTAGGAGTATAATAATGCACTTTTAAGTTTCACTTGTGTGCAAAATAGATGTACTTTTTGCACTTGTTGCATAAGTAATTATTTTATTGACAAGTATAGTTTGTTACTCAAACAAGATTTGTATTTTTGAATTTCTTGCTAAAATCAAAAACAATGGAATTAAGAGGGTGGCGTCAAATTTACTTGAAAAATGTTTGACACATATTTTTGATTATTTTAAATGAAACGCCCTGTATTTTATTCGATCTGTTGAAAGATAATTTATTGACTGTTTTTTTTTTGTAAAAATTTAAAGCAAATATCAATTGAAATATTAGTTATAACAGCTAGATTTGAACTCTAAACTATAAAATACAGGGTGAATCAAAACATGTGTCAGAAATTTTACATATGTCAATTTTGACATCAGGTTATACGTTTCTGATTAACACTTTTCTTGCTGCTCTTAAGATGACTTTGGACAAACTTCCTTAGAAGTAATATTGAATTTTTGAGTTTTTTAACTTCGTTTTGTACGTGCTAGGTAAAAGTCGGAAAACGCCGTCTAGTTCGCAATTAATTGAAGGGAAATTCGGTTCATTAAGACGTAAAATAAGGGTGGAAAGGGGGATTAAAATTCAAGGAAGACGTCGACGAGAAGGAATTGATAATTTTCGACTCTCTTTGCCAAAATTGTCGAATCGGAGATTATTTTATACTTTCTTTGGTTTGGTTGTCTTGGTTTCTAGTTTCACCCGCACCTTGTAATGCAGTTTTTTTTCCAACTATTCCATACAACGACAATCGAGGGGTTTCACCCGAATCGCCATCATCAGACTCCAGCGTCATATTAAGCACTTCCTCGTCATCCGCAAGCTTTTTATGGCCATCCAACGAATCTACGTCTGAACAAAAAACAATTTAATGAAGCCAACTTATTAAAAAGTTTCTTAGGAAATAGCTTTGAAAGAGGACAAAAGATTTGCAGGGGGGTAATTGCAAGTTTTCACCTGGACAAAGGAAAGTAATAAAGAAACTGGAAGCTTTGCAGGGTTTTTGATTTCTGTTTTGCCAGTGGCGTACCTACCAGGGATTTCTTCAGGCTCCATTTAAACTCGTTAAGGAACACCACCTGGAGGACAATTCTCACTAAGAAACAACACGACAATGGTGAAAATAGATCTGTAAAACCGATGTGTTTTTGTCTGGTTATCTTTTGTGGTTATGACACATTTTTGGTTTTCAATCACTTTGTTTTCACCGTCGTGATTGATATATTTGTTATTTTTGTCCAAGTTGAAATGACTGGGATTTTACTTCTGATTTTAATAATTTTTTAATTTTCTTTTTAGTCTAGAATATCCTTTGTAAAGGTGGAAAATACATTTGAAACGTCGCTACTAAATGCAACATAGAAACAAAGCGTAATGCAATTTTCGTTTTAGGGTAGTACACACGTAAACTAATGACACCTACCGTGTGTAGGCCAAACTAATTTAAAACGCATTACAAAGGACTCGGAGGAAAGTTCAGAAAGCTCATCATTTTAACCATAATTAGATGACTGCTAACTATAACCGGTGTTGCCAAGTCAAAATGGCTAATAATCGGTCAAAAAGTGATAGATACCGGAAGATAAAAAAAAATATAAACAAAACAAATTTGACGTTAGTGACAGTTGTCACGTGGTTTTCGAACACTATTTAGCTAGACGATAACGTGACAATTGTCAAAATAACTGTCATAATTCTCAGAAACACGTCTTGTTTCGTAAACTGCGTTAAACTGTAATTCTCGCAAGTTTTAGTCAGGTTTTGACAATTTTGACATTAATGATAGATGACAGACGATGCTAGACTGATAGACAGTTGTCACGTGGGTCTATAACATTATTGAGCTATGACAGTCACATGAAAATTCTCAAAATAACTGTCATAAATCACAGAAACACGTCTTGCTTTCGAAAACTGTAAACTAAATTCTGTTAAACTTGAATTCTTGCAGATTTTAGGCAAATTTTAAAAGCTTTGACATTAGTGACAAATATCACGTGGTTAGGTTAGGTTAAATTAGGTTAGAGAGGAAGTTAGAGGCTAATTTAGCTAGGCAGTCACGTGACCCACTTGGAGTAAGAAAATAACAGATTTAAGCACATTTTTGAAATCCTCATTAAATTTCCTATCCAAAAACCTGAAAAAACAGTCCAAATTTGGTACAGACATGGAGAAAAACGGTGTCAAAGTTCGAAATGCTAGAAATACAGTTTGAAAGGACAGTCAAGGACAAAATCGCTGGTAAAACCCACTTGGAGTAAGAAAATAACAGATTTAAGCACATTTTTGAAATCCTCATTAAATTTCCTATCCAAAAACCTGAAAAAACAGTCAAAATTTGGTACAGTCATGAAGAAAAGCGGTGTCAAAGTTCGAAATGCTAGAAATACAGTTTGAAAGGACAGTCAAGGACAAAATTGCTGATAAAACCTACTTAGAGTAAGAATTTGACTCTTTTAAGCACATTTTTGAAATCCTCATTAAATTTCCTATCCAGTAACCTGAAAAAACAGTCAAAATTTGGTACAGTCATGGAGAAAAGCGGTGTCAAAATTTGAAAAGCTAAAAATACAGTTTGAAAGGACAATCAAGATTAAAATCGCTGGTAAAACCCACTTGTAGTAAGAATTTGACTGTTTTAAGCACATTTTTGAAACCCTCATTAAATTTCCTATCCAGTAACCTGAAAAAACAGTCAAAATTTGGTACATTCATGGCTAAAAGCGGTGTCAAAATTTGAAATGCTAGAAATACAGTTTGAAAGGACAGTCAAGGACAAAATCGCTGGTAAAACCCACTTCGAGTAAGAATTTGACTGTGTTACGCACATTTTTGAAATCCTCATTAAATTTCCTATCCAATAACCTGAAAAAACAGTCAAAATTTGGTACAGTCATGGAGAAAAGCGGTGTCAAAGTTCGAAATGCTAAAAACACAGTTTGAAAGGACAGTCAGCGACAAAATTGCTGCTAAAACCCACTTGTAGTAAGAATTTGACTGTTTTACGCACATTTTTGAAATCCTCATTAAATTTCCTATCCAATAACCTAAAAAAACAGTCAAAATTCGGTACAGTCATGGAGAAAAGCGGTGTCAAAATTTCAAATGCTAGAAATACAGTTTGAAAGGACAGTCAAGGACAAAATCGCTGGTAAAACCCACTTCGAGTAAGAATTTGACTGTGTTACGCACATTTTTGAAATCCTCATTAAATTTCCTATCCAATAACCTAAAAAAACAGTCAAAATTCGGTACAGTCATGGAGAAAAGCGGTGTCAAAATTTCAAATGCTAGAAATACAGTTTGAAAGGACAGTCAAGGACAAAATCGCTGGTAAAACCCACTTCGAGTAAGAATTTGACTGTGTTACGCACATTTTTGAAATCCTCATTAAATTTCCTATCCAATAACCTGAAAAAACAGTCAAAATTTGGTACAGTCATGGAGAAAAGCGGTGTCAAAGTTCGAAATGCTAGAAACACAGTTTGAAACACAGTCAAGGACAAAATTGCTGATAAAACCTACTTGGAGTAAGAATTTGACTGTTTTAAGCACATTTTTGGAATCATCATTAAATTTCCTATCCAATAACCTGAAAAAACAGTCAAAATTTGGTACAGTCATGGATAAAAGCGGTGTCAAAGTTTGAACTGCCAGAAACACTGTTTGAAAGGACAGTCAGGGACAAAATCGCTGGTAAAACCCACTTGGGGTAAGAAAATTACTGTTTTAAGCACATTTTTGGAAAAGACCTGGCAACAGTGACTATAACGCGGCCGTGTTGTTCTTTTTCCAGAATTAAACGAAGTACCAATAACCTCACTTTTCCCAGAAATTTCCCAGTTAAAATGAAAGCGACTTCAAAGGGCTCGGTAAAGTTGGGGACTTATTAATTGGGTAATTTTCCGATTCCGAAAATACGAAAGTAGTATCAACAGAAGGCCCTTTTAACCGACCTAATTGATGATTTCAGTCCTGTGTGCGTTTTGCCAAAGGGAATGACCGAAAGGGCACTGAAATGTTACGCTTTATTAGATTGCTTTTGACGTTTTGCCCTTTTTTAGCTCAAAGGCACCGGTCAAATTTTGTTTATTTCGATTCAGACAGTTTGACTCACTTTTTATTAAATTCATACATTTTCCTCGCAAAAAGTACAAATCTATAGTAATGTAAAAGTTCTTTCCGAAAGACGTAAAGTCCTGAACTCACTCTAACATATTAGAAAAGACAAAGCTTTCATTAGAATTTCCTAGTTCTTTAGGGACTTTCTCACTTTCGACGAAGGAAAATATGTAAAGGGCCGTGTAGTAATCCGGGCAAAGGGCTGGGAACACAACATAAAACCGGATTGTCCGTTCCCATGTGCCTATAACGTTAAAAGGGCTCGGAAATGACGAAAACGGTGTCAAATTCTGCTCGCTCGGGCCTGAAACTGGATTAACCGGGACTAGGAAAGTTTAAAAATTTAATCCTCGCGTAAGGGTCGGATTTAGTTATTTATTTAACACCCCCTACAACGTTTTGATTTGAATCAGAAGCGTACCGAGGACCTTTTTGCCATTAAGTGTCTCATGTAAACGAGATCAGCTTGATCAACGCATTTTTCCACTCTCTTCTTTGCTGACTCTGATAAAGTTTGGCGTTAGCACAATCAATCAGTCGTCACTACCAATTTTTGGGCAATTAGCCAATTCTTTTTGATATAACACACTACATGAAATGTATTTGTTCCTAAAAATAAGTGGGGCTTTAATATCAATTATTTACAACTTTTATTCCAACATTAAGACACTTTATCTTACTCTAAACTTTTTAGTGCAAATTCGAAGGCCCTTAAGGGAAAAATAACATTCTTGTGGTTTGGTAAAAAATTAAATTCTCTACAACTTTCATTTCTCGAGAATTTTGCAAGAAGAAGTCATTTCTGAGCATTTAGTTGACAGTCTTCTCTACTTTTCTGACCTTAATAAAACGTAATTCTTCTTTAAAACCTGTTTGGCTTTAATATCAATCAGACAGTCTTCTTTCCAAATTTCTAGGCACTTAGCCAGCTCAATTATAGTGTATGTATGTACATAGTGTTTTTTGTTGCAATTATGATTTCTACGTAAAGTTCTGGATATTTTTTATTGAAAATAGTGTTCAATAATAATAAAAAACAGTATTTTAAAAATTAAATTAATCAAAATTTATAAAAAAAAATATTTTTTTAATTATTAAATTTTTAAAGCAAAATTTTCGTGCACTTTGCCAATTTTCTATAACTTGCTTATTTGACAGTTGACGACCAAAAGTGATTGAAGTTAAAAGATACCTCAGGTTGTAAGCTTTCCAAAAATATGCTCATTCAAGTTAATCGCTTGCACAGTTTGGCCGCTAGAGGGCGTCAAATCAAGCTTCACAAACCTTCAAAGTGATTTAACCACTTTCGCTTTAACCTAAAATAATTCAGTTATTTGAACAGTTACGACAAAAGGTCACTGAAGGTAAAATATAGTCCAGACCAAGAGCTTTTCAGCGGTGTATTCAAAAAAGGTCATTGATGTGATAGTTTGACCGCTAGAGGGCGTCAAAGTCAAGCTTTTTGACAATTTTGACCATGTTTGCTTTTTACACAGTTTTTGAGATATTTCCCGGAAATTAAAAATTGTTTTTCACTTTTTTGAGACACCCTGTACTCAGCCGCTAATCTGAGAGACCCTGTATCACCCTGACATCCATTTTGCTCCAACTGTCACGGTTTTTGGGAATGACCTGGAAATTATGTCAATTTTGACGGTTTTCAGTGTGTGACACCCTTAAAAAATGACATTTTTACAAATGACACTTTATGTCATTTTTGTATTATTAACCTGAAGGAATTTAAGCAGTGGAAGTTTATTTTAAAAATTCAAAATTTTGTTATTTTTTTAAATATATTCAAAGGTAGTCCCTTTAAATTTTTTGACAATTTTGGTTTTTAATTCTTCAAGAACAAACGGTGCGTGGTACCAAAAAAGAGCATTGAAGGTAAAAGTTGCATTCTCTCAATGTACGTTTGTGGTAAAAATTTTAGACGTCTAACTTGAAGCGTTCCTGAGATATTGAGCAAAAACTATAAAAAAGCAAGGTTAACTTTGACGCCCTCTAGCGGCCGAAACGAGAAACTTAGCCGTGTTCGCTCAACGTCACGTGAGAGCACCATTCATTAGCTTTCTTTTGTTATATGGCTCGTATATACAGGATGGTTCAAATAAGCGAGTTATTCACGATTTTCTGGATAAGTGCACGAAAATTTTGCTCAAATTAGCAATTTTGGCTCGATTTGAAAGGCGAATCAAGAGCAGAAACAAATATTTTACATCGTAGATTCCAAAAATCAAATAAAAAATGGGCCATCCCATATAAGAAATTATAAGTTTGGTTTCTTGCTCAAATTTGGAACACCCTGTATACTAATAGATTTTCTAGGAAAAGAACAAACTTTTATTAATTTTTTTAAGTTGAAAACATAAAAAATGCCCAGAAATTTACGTAGAATCCAAAAATGCAACAAAAAATAAAGATTCTCTTTTAAAAATGTCAACTGGAAGGTCAAAATTCAATTTTTTGGACACCCTGTATATCTAAATTTAAAAAAGGAAATACACGTATTTAACAATAATAACGAAAGATAATTCACTAAATTTGACACACTGTATATTTGGCTGTTGTAATCGACCAATAAATGTTGTTTTAAACCTTCTGGGCATTTAGCCAGCTCAATCATTTTGACAGTCTTTACCTCTTTCTTCTGTTTCTGATTAATTTTTCTTAAAAATAAGTTTGGCTTTATCTTTATCAATCAGTTAGTCTTCTTTTTAAATTTCTGTGCAATTAGCCAACTCAATCATATCTAATTCAATCTGTACGTAAGGTTAGGTTAGGTTGGACATTTTTGCCATAAAGTATCTCATGTAAACGGGATTAGTTTGGTAACAACTGCGTTGTTATGGATAATTTATAAAGGAACGGAATTTATAATAAAAATCCTGCAATTTATAAGGGCGTAAAAATAAAAAATTAACCGCCTCAAGCCCTTTAAACATACACACAAAAAGGGTGTGTGGTGTGTGTATTTTTTGCGTCGATGCCCGCCAATTTATCACCTTGAGGTTGTGTTTTCTTGCCCTTTAAAAAGGGCTGAAAAACCAGCTTTTTCACAAAACAAATATAAATGGGAAACAGCGTTTTCTGCTTTAGCTATCCCTGAAGGCTTTTGTGTTGCCCAGACGAAATCAAACGTCCTGGAACCCTTAAAATGGCCCTTAAGGGCTGAGATTATTTTAAATATTAGAAAAATTTAAAGCATTCATTTTTGTACATCCTTCTGATTTAATGGGTGGTGGTTTTTTCAATTTTCTGTCCTAATCCGTCTTTTGATCTTTGCTCCCCATTCAGGGAGGTAAAATTGGTTTTCTACCCAGAAAAATGAAAATTTACCAAAAATCCCGGACACCTCCAGTCTAATTTGATTCTAAAAGAACGGTTTTAATTATTTTTTTTTATTGTTAACTTGGAAAACAAGGGTAATAAAAAAAGTTTGCGTAAAAGCAGCTTTGTCCCTGAGAATAATTACGATTAGTAAAGCTTTTTGTAAAAATAGCATATTTTTCGACACACGTTGTTTTGACTCTAAATTACTCCCTTATTTGACAAGTTACGTCAAAATGTCATAGAAAACAAAAGATAGAGCAGATTTCAAGCTTTCTAAAAATATCCCCCCATGATTTTATTGATTACTCCGTTTGGCCGCTAGAGGGCGTCAAAATGCTTTGACTATAAAATCACATATTTTGAGACACTCCTTGCTTTGACTCTAAATTTCTCCCTTACTTGACAAGATACGTTAAAATGTCATAGAAAACAAAAGATAGAGCAGATTTCAAGCTTTCTAAAAATATCCCCACATGAGTTGATTGATAACACCGTTTGGCCGCTAGAGGGCGTCAAAGTTGCTTCACCATAATATCACATATTATATTGTAAATATTTTTTAGATTTCATGTATCGCTTAATCCGGCCGTTTCTCCGGCCGAAAAGAAATGGTTAAAATGTTAAATTTTACGTCTAACTCTGTTAGTTTTTGAGATATCAAAAAACCGACTGTACCAGCGTCTTTTCCGGGAAATTTTAACATAAAATGACACCGAGATGTCAACTGTAACTTGACAAATAAAAAAGTTGTATTTTTTGGCGGTTCTAGGCCGCCATTTTGAATTTCCTGTCAAAATATTGACTTGCACCTAATTTTAAAGGAAATTTCACGTAGTTTCAAGAAATGACAGACAAAATGGCGTCACAGGTCGCCATTTTGAATTTTCTGCCAAAATACTGACTTACACCTCATTTTAAAGGAAATTTCACGTAGTTTCAATAAATAACAGACAAAATGGCGTCCCAGGCCGCCATTTTGAATTTTCTGTCCAAATGTTGACTTGCACCTCATTTTAAAGAAAATTTCACGTAGTTTTAAGAAATAACAGACAAAATGGCGTCCCAGGCCGCCATTTTGAATTTTCTGTCAAAATATTGACTTGCACCTCATTTTAAAGAAAATCTCACGTAGTTTTAAGAAATGACAGACAAAATGGCGTCCCAGGCCGCCATTTTGAATTTTCTGTCAAAATATTGACTTGCACCTCATTTTAAAGGAAATTTCACGTAGTTTCAAGAAATGACAGACAAAATGGCGTCCCAGGCCGCCATTTTAAATTTTCTGTCAAAATATTGACTTGCACCTTATTCTAAAGGAAATTTCACGTAGTTTCAATAAATGACAGACAAAATGGATTCCGAGGCTGCCATTTTGAATTTTCTGTCAAAATATTGACTTGCACCTCATTTTAAAGGAAATTTCACGTAGTTTCAAGAAATGACAGACAAAATGGCTTTCCAGTCCGCGATTTTGAATTTTCTGTCAAAATATTGAGTTGCACCTCATTTTAAAGGAAATTTCACGTAGTTTCAATAAATGACAGACAAAATGGATTCCGAGGCGGCCATTTTGAATTTTCTGTCAAAATATTGACTTGCACCTCATTTTAAAGAAAATCTCACGTAGTTTTAAGAAATGACAGACAAAATGGCGTCCCAGGCCGCCATTTTGAATTTTATGTCAAAATATTGACTTGCACCTCATTTTAAAGGAAATTTCACGTAGTTTCAAGAAATGACAGACAAAATGGCTTTCCAGTCCGCGATTTTGAATTTTCTGTCAAAATATTGAGTTGCACTTCATTTTAAAGGAAATTTCACGTAGTTTCAAGAAATGACAGACAAAATCGCGTTCCAAGTCGCCATTTTGAATTTTCTGTCAAAATATTGACTTGCACTTCATTTTAAAGGAAATTTCACGTAGTTTCAAGAAACGACAGACAAAATGGCGTCCCAGGCCGCCATTTTGAATTTTTTGTCAAAATATTGATTTGCACCTCATTTTAAAGGAAATTTCACGTAGTTTCAAGAAATGGCATTACAGGCCGCCATTTTAAGTTTTCTGTTTTTTTTCTAAATTTTTTTGGAAAATAAAAAATTTTAAAATGCTTTTTTTGTACTTATTTCACCTAATTTAAAGTTCCTCCTGGAGCAAAATAAAAAATTGCCAACTTAAACCTTAGACAACTTATACTCTGGAAACTTTTAATTTTCACTCTGGATATATCCTAAATTGATCCAGTATTTTTCAGGGCTGGAGAAGAGAAATTAAGCCTCTTCAGACAAATTAATTTAGAGAAGCGGCTCGTCCAAGATTACGAAGCACTTACCGTAATAAAAGAGGGCTTTAAAGGGAAACTGTTTAGGATTGGATTCTGAATAAAATCAGAATTCGTCCTGAATTGCCTCGAGTTTCAGGGAGGAAACTATAGCTTTTCCTCTCCCCTCGGCAGCCAAAATAGTGACGAAAAAGTGTGTATGAAGTTGGTACAATTCATGGAATGCAATTTAAATTAAAGAAATCTCCCACCGGAAATAACCGGACCGTGAAATTGATAAATCCTGCCCTGCAGGACTGAAATTTGCTGCAAATGCAGTTATACAGTTTTTCCATCCCCTTCTTCACTACTTCCACGTCTATGAGTGTTGTTCTAATTTGAATTTAGAGAATATGTAGCAAAAATTATCACCTGAGCTTTAGAGTGACATTTTGACGTTAAATATGGTCACGTGACTGAAAGGTAAGGCTCTTTTAACTTCAAGAAGATTTGACGATTGATCAAGTTATTTTCAGACAGTTTCTTCAAAGTCACGTGACCTTCAGAACAACGTTGTGACTTGACATAATATGGTCACGTGATTGCAAAGATTGTTGAAACATACTTACAAAAAAGTTAAAATCATTTAAAAATTGACACCCAAACTATTTTTTGAAATTCAATATTTCGGAAACGTGAAGAGCTAGAGAGGCCAGTTTTGGCTCATTTTGTAGTATTTTTTATCCTCTTTCTAATGGCGTTTGAGTGAAATTTATAAGAGTTTAAATAAAAAAGTTACAATCATTCAAAAATTCCAAAAAATGCCATTTTTGCAAAAAGTGCAATTTTGGCAATTTTTTATTTTGCTCCAGAAGGGTTCCAATGCACAGCAAAGGGCATATTTATACCAAAGGACCTTAAATTAGGTGAAATAAGTACAAAAAAAGCACTTTAATTTTTTTTATTTTTCAAAAAAATTGAAAGAATGCCATTTTTACAAAAAGTGCAATTTTGCCATTTTTTTATTTTACTCCAGAAGGGTTTCAATGCACAGCAAAGGGCATATTAATACCAAAGAACCTTAAATTCGGTGAAATAAGTACTAAAAAAGCACTTAAAATTTTGAATTTTTCAAAAAAATTGAAAAATGGGGGGGTATTAGGGTCTTTTTTACTACTTTTTGAAATTTAATATCTCGGTAACATGCAGAGCTAGAGAGGCCAGTTTTGGCTCATTTTGTAGTATTTTTTATCCTCTTTCTAATGACGCTCAAATAAAATTTATAAGAGTTCAAATAAAAAAGTTACAATCATTCAAAACTTTCCATCTCTTTGAGTGTTTTAATGTGGTTTCTTTTCAAATTTAGTTGTTTGAAGACAATTGATCGTCCATTTTTATTTCGACTTTACTATTACAACAAGACGGCCATTTTGTATGCGCGTATCGTTTCTCGAAAGCGATTTAGTTAGTATTCCGCATTATACATCGACTATTAGGCGTTGTAGCAGATGTTGCCTGGTTTGAACATGCTTCACGCTCGTGTTTCGGACCTTTTGACTGCAATTCCGAAAATAATATCAAGAAGGTTGTAATGTCAAATGTTGGAAAAACCCAGACAAGCCGCGGAAACACCCTAAAGAAAACGAGAAAATGATTCTGCACCGGCAAAACGAGAATCCAATATCAACTTTATCGCGCTTCCACCTTACAAGAGTTTCACTTTGATCTGCTTTTTATGGCCATTTTTTTACTCCCTCACTCCTACACGTTTACTGGAGGAGATACGAGAGGCAAAAAGAAACACTTTACAAAGTTTTTAAAGACCGAAAGATGTGCCGGTATCGTTAAAATCGAATTAGGAACCGTTTAAGGGCGGAAGAGGAAAACTGTTCTGGATTTTCCAGAAACAATCTAAGAAACCCATAATTGTGGTATACAGTGGAAAGCTTATTTCATTGGCTATCCATCGACATATAAAAGTCTATATCTTGTCGGTCAAGTAAGGCAGTTATTTAGGTTTAAATAAAAGAGTGCATAATAATAGTGCCAAAAATGTTGGTCTGAATTTGAGGCCATCTAGCGGCCTAACGACTAAACATACATTCTTAAGTGGGTACATCCTTGGAAAGCTTATTTCATTGGCTATCCATCGACATATAAAAGTCTATACCTTGTCGGTCAAGTAAGGTAGTTATTTAGGTTTGAACAGAACAGGGCATAAAAATTGATCAGAAAGTTTTTAGACAATTCAGTACAAATTTGGACTTTCACAAGTCTTGGATGTCCAGTTTTAAACTATAAAACGATTTTTTAAATTGAAATTTAGAGGACTGTATCTTCCTTAGGAAACGTTTTGCAGCAAAATAACATAATGCAAGTCAACTTATTTTTTGATTAGCTATCAAATGGTGAATTATTGACACTTAAAACTGGACCACCCTGTATAATAAGATATGTTTGTTAATTTGTTAAAAAAGTGACAAATTATTGAAAATTGATATTTTCATTCCTCAAATGAGGCAGGAAAATTTTATTTATTTTCAACCAGGTATGTAATAACGTTATTTCTTATGTGTAAACCAGGTGGAAAGATGAAAATTACCTGCTTTTACTTTCCACCCGGAAAGTACTCACTTTCAACTTCTTAATTTTTTCCATAAATAAAACTGGATATTATCTGTTTTCTGGAGTACCGATAAAGAATCATAATTTCCCCAACATGTCACCATAATGGATGTGACCGTTTTGAGTTCATGACGAACACGAAGCACGTTCTTGACGGTCTTAAAGAAGTTGGAAAGAGAGTGACTACAAAAATGTGTCAGCGAGGTGTTTTTTTTTCTTTAATTCAATTTAATTTGCCCTCGTGCGGACAGTTTGATAAATTCGCTTCTGCATGACATTAATTATTTATTTCATTTCCTCGCGTTGTTTTTAGACGGAGACGAAACGTTTAATTTACTCTGGCGCTCTTTAAAAAGTTGAAAACACACCGTTGCCCAGTGTTGCCACGTCAACATATTTAGTGGCGGTAGATTAATCGGTCGAAAAACAGTAGATAATTTCCATAAAAAAAAACAAAATTAATTTTCAATTATTATACAGGATGTATTTTTAATTATTGGGAAAAATTTTAATCATCGATTCTTGATCAAAAAATAATGCCTGTATAAGTCAAAATACAGATTTTTATTTTATCATCTTTAGTGACAGATTTGTGACAGATATCACGTGGTTTTAGAAGATTTTAGCTAGACGGTCACGTGACAACAGTAAAATCTCAGAAACATGTTTTCTATCAAATACTACAAGAAAACTTTTGTAAACCTGGTATCTTCCACCTTTTAGCACAGTTTGATGTTAGTGACAGTTATCACGTGGTTTAGGACACTATTTAGCTAAACGGTCACGTGATAATGGTTAACATAACTGTGATTAAATCTAAGAAACACGTCTCGTTTTGAAAAGTGTTAGAGAATAATTAATTTAGCTAGGCAGTCACATGACCCACTTATAGTAAAACATTTTAAGTACATTTTTGGAATTCTCATTACATTTCCGATTCAATAACCCGAAAAAACACTACAAAATTTGGTACAATCGGATAGAAAAGCGTTGTCAAAGTTTGAACTGCCAGAAACGCACAATACGAAACGTCAAAATGTCATAGAAAACAAAAGATAGAGCAGATTTCAAGCTTTCTAAAAATATCCCCACATGAGTTGATTGATAACTCCGTTTGGACGCTAGAGGGCATTAAAGTTGTTTCATCATTAAATCACATATTTTGCTTGCACTCGTTGCTTTGACCCTAAATTACTCCCTTACTTGTCAAGATACGTCAAAATGTCATAAAAAACAAAACATAGAGCAGATTTCAAGGTTTCCAAAAATATCCCCACATGAGTTGATTGATTACACCGTTTGGCCGCTAGAGGGCGTCAAATTTCCTTTTCCGTAATATCACATATTATATTGTAAATACTTTTTAGTCAGATTTCATGAATCTCTTAATCCGGCCGAGTTTCTGGCAAAGAAATGGTTAAAATGTTAAATTTTAGGTCTAACTCTGTTAGTTTTTGAGATATCAAAAAACCGACTGCACCAGCGTCTTTTCCGGGAAATTTTAACCTAAAATGACACCGAGACGTCAACTGAAACTTGACAAATAAAAAAGTTGTATTTTTTTACGGTTCCAGGCCGCCATTTTGAATTTTCTGTCGAAATATTGACTTGCACCTCACTCTGAAGGAAATTTCACGTGGTTTTAATAAATGACAGACAAAATGGCGTTCCAGCCCGACATTTTGAATTTTTTGTCATAATATTTACTTACACCCCATTTTAAAGAAAATTTCACGTAATTTCTAGAAATGATAGACAAAATGGCGTCGCAGGCCGCCATTTTGAATTTTCTACCAAAACATTGACTTGTACCTCATTTTAAAAGAAATTTCACGTAGTTTCAAGAAATGACAGATAAAATGTCTTTCCATGCCGCCATTTTGAATTTTCTGTCAAAATATTGACTTGCACCTCATTTTAAAGGAAATTTCACGAAGTTTTAATAAATGATAGACAAAATGGCGTTCCAGGCGCGCGAATGCACGATCTCCGACTTGATTGTGACGTAAAAATCGTCACCAGCCGATACGGGCAACATTGCGCTTATGGGATTAAGCAATTGTTTACTGTTTACCGTTCTTGGGTAAAACCCACTTGCAATAAGAAAAAGTCTGTATTAAGCACATTTTCGAAATTTTCATTAAAATTCCTATCCAATAACCTGAAAAACCTAGTACAATCAGGGAGAAAAGCGGTGTTTAAGTTTGAACTTCCAGAAACACAGTTTGAAAAGACAGTCAGGTACAAAATCGCCTCAAAAACCCACTTGGAGTGAGAAAATGACTGTTTCAAGCACATTTTTGAAATCCTCATTAAATTTTCTATCCAATAACCTTAAAAACACTACAAAATTTGGTACAGTCAGGGAGAAAAGCGGTGTCAAAATTTGAATTGCTAGAAACAACAGTTTGAAAAGACAGTCAGAGACAAAATCGCTTGTAAAATCCACTTGGAGTGTGAAAATGACTGTTTTAAGCACATTTTTGCAATCCTCATTAAATTTCCTATCCAATAACCTTAAAAACACTACAAAATTTGGTACAGTCATACAGAAAAGCGGTGTCAAAATTTGAACTGCTAGAAACAACAGTTTGAAAGGACAGTCAGAGACAAAATCGCCTCTAAAACCCACTTGAAGTGAGAAAATGACTGTTTTAAGCACGCTTTTGAAATCCTCATTAAATTTCTTATCTAATAACCTTAAAAACACTACAAAATTTGGTACAGTCAGGGAGAAAAGCGGTGTC
This sequence comes from Ips typographus, assembly GCF_016097725.1. Classification (NCBI taxonomy): domain Eukaryota; kingdom Metazoa; phylum Arthropoda; class Insecta; order Coleoptera; family Curculionidae; genus Ips; species Ips typographus. Next base: position 1,891,612 of record NC_138434.1, on the reverse strand, counting down.
AAAATTTGAATTGCTAGAAACAACAGTTTGAAAAGACAGTCAGAGACAAAATCGCTTGTAAAATCCACTTGGAGTATGAAAATGACTGTTTTAAGCACACTTTTGAAATCCTCATTAAATTTCTTATCTAATAACCTTAAAAACACTACAAAATTTGGTACAGTCAGGGAGAAAAGCGGTGTCAAAATTTGAATTGCTAGAAACAACAGTTTGAAAAGACAGTCAGAGACAAAATCGCTTGTAAAATCCACTTGGAGTATGAAAATGACTGTTTTAAGCACATTTTTGCAATCCTCATTAAATTTCCTATCCAATAACCTTAAAAACACTACAAAATTTGGTACAGTCAGACAGAAAAGCGGTGTCAAAATTTGAACTGCTAGAAACAACAGTTTGAAAGGACAGTCAGAGACAAAATCGCCTCTAAAACCTACTTGAAGTGAGAAAATGACTGTTTTAAGCACACTTTTGAAATCCTCATTAAATTTCTTATCTAATAACCTTAAAAACACTACAAAATTTGGTACAGTCAGGGAGAAAAGCGGTGTCAAAATTTGAATTGCTAGAAACACCAGTTTGAAAAGACAGCCAGAGACAAAATCGCTTGTAAAATCCACTTGGAGTATGAAAATGACTGTTTTAAGCACATTTTTGCAATCCTCATTAAATTTCCTATCCAATAACCTTAAAAACACTACAAAATTTGGTACAGTCAGAGAGAAAAGCGGTGTCATAATTTGAACTGCTAGAAACAACAGTTTGAAAGGACAGTCAGAGACAAAATCGCCTCTAAAACCCACTTGGAGTGGGAAAATGACTGTTTTAACCACATTTTTGGAATGCTCATTAATTTTCTTATTCAGTAACTCGAAAAAACACTACAAAATTTCGTACAGTCAGACAGAAAAGCGGAGTCAAAGTTTGAACTGCCAGAAACAACAGTTTGAAAAAACAGAGGCAAAATCGCTTGTAAAACCCACTTGGAGTGAGAAAATAACTATTTTAAGCACATTTTTGGAATCCTCATTAAATTTCTTATCCAATAACCTGAAAATCACTACAAAATAAATAAAACATGTGGATTTGGCATTATATAAAACGTTTGAGAAAAAAAACATTAGATTGATTGACGACACAAACACGGTAGATATACCGTTTTAACGGTAGACCTGGCAACATTGCCGGGTTAAAACGTGTACCATATCACGAGCAACGTTATATTGTTGCAGTTTTAACCTTTAAATCACTGTCAAACCCAGCAAATTTCAATTCATAACGATTGCATCGGGGAAGTTTGGGGGGGAATCATCAAAAAGCACTTTCCACCCCTCCGTTTTCGATTTCCGTTGTGTATTTTGCACTAGTGCATCGCACCACGAATCGTGTCTCTCGTATTGTTATATTTGTCTTTTACCGTAAATAAATAAATCCGTTGATTCGCTCTCTTTTATTGTCTGCCATCCCTTTTATTCGATTTACTCCCGAAAACGTTATTTGTTCCCGACTGCTGCTGTTGCTGTATCCACGTTTTCAGTCGATAAAATGTAGTAGAGTTTGGACAATCCATAATGTTTTAGTGCACCGTCGATTTTAATTAGTTGGGAAAGTGGAAATATGACGAGTACAAGCACAAATGAATTGTCATGATAAAATGGTTGGCAAACTAGGAGTGACATTAATAAGGGCCAGTACTAAATATAATTTCTATAGAAACTATCCTAAGAATAAATTTATCCGGAAGGGAAAGTGCCCTTAGATTGTAGAATTGTGTTTTGCAATCTCTTCAAGAGTATCTAACACTAAAGATCCTTGTGGTCCTCAATAAGCATTTAAAGGCCTAAAAACGGATCTTTCTATAGTCAAGATTAGCTGTGATTGGTCTATTTCATATCACACAATTACGATTCCATATCCGATCAGCCAGTAAAAATCCCATAAATTAAAAACTTGGTTTGGGTCATTTGTAATAGAAAGTGCAAAAATGTAATGTTTTTCAAATTTAAACTAAACTTAACGTTTCCTAGTTAGATTTAAATTGATTATTTCGCCGGCAGTATGACGTAGTTAATTATGACAGAAAAACGATTTTTCACACTGAAATTATGAGGGCTGTTTCTTTTTTCGGAAGCATTTTTTTACAAAAATGACATACTGCATGTCAACTTATTTTTTGAGGAGAGAGATTATTGACAAAACTGGACCACACTGTATATGCTAACCGACGTCAAATTTACGAAACACTGATTTGATAATTTGCATTTCTCGAGTCAAGTCAGTTTTTGAAACCAATTTTAGATTATAAAACTTGATAACTGAAAACCAAAATTATAAAACAGAATCTCTGACACCATAAAGATCAAAATTGACTAAAAACTGGAAATTTGCATAAACTTTTTGGTAATTGCTTGAAAAATTGCAAATTGACGTTAACTTCGTTTTAAACAAATTTCAGTGTTTTTAAATTTTTATTACTTATTTAACTACTAATAGAAAATAGTAATTTTAATACGAGCGTGCGCGAAAGATAATATTTCCGCACTATGTTTGTATTAAAAAAAAAAATAAAACTTTGTAAATTCCCAAAAAAAAAATCATAATGGATCTTTAGCGATTTTGTCTCTGATTGTCCTTTCAAACTGTGTTTCTGGTAGTTCAAATTTTGACTCCGTTTTTCTATCTGACTGTTTCAAATCTTGTAAGATTTTTTAAGGTTATTGAATAGGAAATTTTATGAGGATTCTAAAAATGTGCTTAAAACACTCATTTTCTCATGCCAAGTAGGTTTTACAGACGATTTTTTCCCTGATTGTCCTTTCAAACTGTGTTTCTGGTAGTTCAAACTTTGACACGTCTCTTTTTTCTCTGATTGTACCAAATTTTGTGTTTTTTTTATTTTGTTGGATAGGAAATTTAATGAGGATTCCAAAAATGTGCTTAAGACAGTCATTTTCTCACGCCAAGTGGGTTTTACAGACGATTTTGTCCCTGACTGTACTTTCAAACTATGTTTCTGGTAGTTCAAACTTTGACGTCTCCTTTTTCCTTGATTGTACCAAATTTTGTGTTTTTTTAGTTTATTGGATAGGAAATTTAATGAGGATTCCAAAAATGTGCTTAAAACAGTTATTTTCTTACTCCAAGTCGATTCAACTGTGTTTCTGGTAGTTCAAATTTTGACTCCGCTTTTCTATCTGACTGTACCAAATTTTGTGTTTTTTCATGTTATTGGATAGGAAATTTAATGAGAATTTCAAAAATGTGCTTAAAACAGTCATTTTCTCACCCCAAGTGGATTTTACAGGCGATTTTGTCCGTTTTTTGAAAAGTACTCTTTCCCGCACTCAAACGAGTGCACTTTACCGCACCCGAGGAGGAAAATTAAATTACGTCAGTTTATGTTTCATATTCTAAATTATTATTTATTTTAGTAACATTCATATGAATATGTATAAAAGAACAATATTGTCATTATTATCGTTTATTTTCAAATATTGTTTTTTCCAATTATTGGAAACGCTCGTAGAAAAAATAATGTTTCTACCACGTGCGGAAAGTGCCTTCTCCGCACTCGACTGATGTCAGCGTGCGGGAAAGTATCACTTTCCGCATTTGTTAGGAAAATAACTATTTGCTAATCAGTGCGCAAAGTTATATTTTCCCGCACGTGAAAGCAGTTGGCTTTAAATGCGGGAAAACTACTTTACGCACGTGTTATTAAACTTTTTAATTTTTATAGGCCATTTTCCTGCATAATGTGCGTTGTTAGTTTAATAAATTACGCCAACTAAGACACTTGCACAAATAAAGACACAAAAACCTTCAGATATAAACGCATTAACAGGCAATAATCCAGAATCCTGGCAGCATCCAGATAATCCAGAAATACGCCAATATCATTCGTACCCGTGTATTATAACACCCTGAATCCGGGCTTATTGCCTGAAATTTCGCAAACTTGGATCTTTCCAAGATTTATGGTTCTCGTATAACTTATTTAGAACGCGTTGTTGAGAAATCAAAAGTGTAACCATTTTGTTATTCAGATACTTGATGCTCTTTTAATAAGATATTGCGTAGGTTCGCTAAAATGTAGGGTTAAGGTTGCATGCACGTTGAAATTTAGTGTTTTCGAGACAAAAGCCATTTGATGGTTGATTGTTTTCAAAATAGTCATAGGCGTGCCAAATTGTCCAACATTTTGGCAGAGAACTAAACTAAGTCTTGTCCTTTTGGGGTCAAAATGTCCCTCTTAGGAATTAATTTCCCTGAATTTCGTCAAATATCTCTCTTCTGAAACCCTTCAGAGCACAATATCCTTCTGAGATATAAAACGAAGTTCTATACAATTTTTGTCTCTTCCACTTTGAAACTCCCAGATCATTCAAACAATGCTTTTACGCTTTATAAGTAAGGAAGTTAAACTTAATTAAAACCAGTTAAGTTTTTAATATTGGACTCCCAGGTGCAATTACCCTTGTTCCAAAGACTCTGACTGAATTGTTCAGTGACCGTTTCCAGAACAAAAGACAACAACAAACGAAATGCAACGCGAACGAGCATAAATCAAATTGCAGACCCCAAAATTATGATAATGACCGGGAAAAACCGGAAGTCTCAAAAATGGAGTTTCCCCATTCGGAACGAATTTAAAACGGAACCTTTTGCGGATTATTTTGCCATTTGGAAAGTGGAATTCATTGCTTATATTGTGTTCTATACGGAGTCAGGGCCGGGCTTGGGGTTTGCGTGCGACTCAAATTGGCACAAGGGGCCCAATCTCAGACCGGTTCTGTTTCCACGCATATTATGGTAAAAAGAACGAAATACGGGGTTATAAATTTGCTTTAGGCAAATTATTCGACCGTGGCAAAAAAGATGAGGATTACGGGACAAAATAAATCTCTATTTTCCAGGTACACGTCTTCTAGAATTGGCCGAATTAGGAGAAAAACATTTTCCACGGTCGGCGAAAATAACATTTTACACGCGAATTATTCTCTCGTTTTGATTTAGTTTCGTTCATTCCGTAATTGAATTTTGCATTTTTTTCTACTTAAAGTTTAAAACTTAAATTCTAAACTGTGAAGACACCAGTAAGGGTACCTTGAAGGGAGATAGAAACAGAGATTTAAACAAGACAGATAGTAAGACATACAGAGGGAATTACCAAGCAGGAAAAGTGCAGAATGTGACACAAACAGCCTTTGTCAGTTTCTTTGGCACATTCTATCAAAACTTCCTGCTTTCAAGAATTAGAGTCTTACTCCCAGGATTCAAAATGAACCAACGAAGGCGCTGCACCAAACCAACCCAACAACCAATTTTGGAGAAACGAACCAGATATCTAGTTTCTTCAGATGACAACCTCATTGCAGATGCTTTTTCCAAAATAGATCCAGAAGACCTCCACTGAAGATCTAGCTCAGGAAGAAGCCACTGATCCTGAGCTTCATCGCATCTGGAATTCTTCATTGAACTTGATGATTTAGAGAACCTCATCGTCTGTGACACATCAACTCCTGAGAACCGTCCGTTTCACTCAGGAAACACTTATCACATCCAAAAGGGCAACACGTTAATTAATACAAAAACACTTCTTTGTTTGGCCAAGTGAGAACAAGGATATAGCTGTCAAAAAAGTAAAGTACACAATGTCGTTTTGCTCATAATCATTTGGATTTAGTTGGACCATTACCACCATACAGAGGATTTTGATAGTGTTTCGATGGTTTCACACCAGAAGCTATTCCAATTAACACACATTGGATTTCATGTTTTGGAACTCCTGTAACCATCACCACCAACCGAGGATCGCAATGTGAATTTAACCAGGTTCAAAGAGGATTCGTACAACAGCTTACCCTCGTAAACCCTCATGTGCCATCTAAACGATGAATGAGTTGACGTTTTTCCCACCGTTCTTTTAGGACTCAGATTCAGTTTCAGGGAGGACCTAAAGAGCACAGCTGCGGAGATGATGTATGCTACGTTACGACTTCCTAAAGTTTTTCCCAGATGTCGATATGCTCCCTGATCCTTAAACAACACATGCAGTTAATTCGTTCAATTCCTGCCGCTCATCATCATAAGAAAGCCGCTTTGGTCACCACAATTGGTTCATTTGTTATCATGTTTTTCTTAGAGTTGATTCCGTGAAGAAACCTTTGCAACCACCATATGAGGGACTCTATGAACGTTTTCAACGTATTTCCGACGTGGTTTTCAAGATCAATCCGAAGGCGAAGCCGTGACAGTTTCAACGGAGCGACTGTTCAGTCCAAGAACTTCAAGATCAGTTTCAAGATGATCCAGGCAGACTTCAGCACAACCGATTACGCACTCCCGGAAGAAGAACTTGAAACAGGAAAACTGAGTTATCAAGAAGAAGGTCTGGAGAATATGACCCGTCATTGTTAGTTTCTTCAGTCACATTCTATCAACTCTTGAGAATTCCATTCCCTGATTTCAAGATTTAAAGCCTTGGACTATGGCCAAGTCACTTGAGGGGGACCTGGATTACCTGAAATCGAAATTTTTAATACGGCATTTGGTTCAGCTTTAAATTCACACAAAAATATTCAAAATAGACACAAATTTGTGAAAAGAAGTGGTTAACTCGGTTAGTGGACGGTTTTAGTACAAACTGGTCATTTGACAGTCTGTAGAGGACACTGGGCTACAATCTGTCAAAAAAATCAACTCGATACCTGTCAAAATAACCGAGTTATGTGCTGCCAAAATTACAGAAGTGCTAATCTCAACTTGCCAGAGCAACTCGGATATTTTCATCCATTAACTCGGTTAGTTGACGTTTTTCGTACAAACCTGTCATTTGACAATTTATAGAGGACACTCTGGGCTACAATAAGTCAAAAACATCAACTCAATACCAGTCAAAATAACCGAGTTATGGGCAGTCAAAGTTACAGAAGTGCTAATCTCAACTTGCCAGAGCAACTCGGATACTTTTGTCCATTAACTCGGTTAGCTGACGTTTTTCGTACAAACCTGTCATTTGACAATTGGTAGAGGACACTCTGTATTAATATCTCGTCCTCAAAAATCTATACATAAGTCTATTTATACTTAGTTTGTGAAGGTTTTTACGTGGCAAAGGAGGGGAAGAATGATGGAGAGGAATAAACAGGATAAATATCGAAATTTTTAATACGGCATTTGGTTCAGCTTTAAATTCACACAAAAAGATTCAAAATAGACACAAATTTGTGAAAAGAACCACAACAATAATTAAAACAAAGCAGGAAAACCAACTGGTAAGAATAATTGATAAAGTCGAAATTGGCTTGAAACAATTCAGTAACATTACGAGATTTACCGTTCTAATTCAGTTTGGTGATATAGGAGAATGAGTCTTATTGATATGTATTTTGTATTATTTAACAGAGATTTTGGTTGTAATCCCAATTCCAAAAAAAATATACCACAATGTAACATTCATTGTTGGATCAGATTTTTGAAAGTGAATAATTTTATTGCAGTTTAAAAACACACTGAAAAATATCCAGACAAACATAAAAATTCATGTGGAAGACGGTGTGTATATTGTAGTAGATATTGGCGGAAATTCAATTAGGTTGCCTTGAATTTTCCCCCCAGAATATATTGAGTAAAGATGAGTGTAAATACACCCCGGGCCATATTGCGTTTCCTGCTTTTGTGGAATTTATCGAGCTTGCTTTAAAATTATTGCTTACTCTTTATATAGTTTGCCTGAGTTTGTTCAAATTTTTGTTACCATGCCTCATTAAAGCTAAAAAGTTTATTAAGTGGCCCGTATTCGTAGGAAAAGTTTTAAAATTGCCTGTCCATTTCCGCTTCTATCCGAAAAGTCTAGTAGAGTTAAATAATCCGGGAAAACAAGATAAATTCCAGTTTCGTTTTTTTTCTTTCACCAGCGTCCGGTAACCTAACTTTTTTTCTGATAAAGTCACCGGAGCTAATTCCTCCTCCCCCTCCCTCCTTCTTGTAGAAACTGAGTAGCAAAATAGAAAGAGAGGCGACGTTGTCGTTAACTTTTCCAATTTCGATAATGCGAGCCTCAATACAACTCCCGGGGTCAGGAAGCTAAACTGAATGAGAAATACGATGAGACAGTCCCGAAATATATTTATCCTGTTTATTTTTCTCCATCATTCTTCCCCTCCTTTGCCACGTAAAAACCTTCACAAACTAAGTATAAATAGACTTATGTATAGATTTTTGAGGACGAGATATTAATACAGAGTGTCCTCTACAAATTGTCAAATGACAGGTTTGTACGAAAAACGTCAACTAACCGAGTTAATGGACGAAAATATCCGAGTTGCTCTGGCAAGTTAAGATTAGCACTTCTGTAACTTTGGTATCCCATAACTCGGTTATTTTGACAGATATCGGGTTTATTTTTTTGACAGATTGTAGCCCAGAGTGTAATCTACAAACTGTCAAATGACAAGTTTGTACGAAAAACGTCCACTAACCGAGTTGATGGACGAAAATATCCGAGTTGCTTTGGCAAGTTGAGATTAGCACTTCTGTCATTTTGGCAGCCCATAACTCGATTATTTTGACAGGTTTTAATCAATTTTTTTGACAGATTGTAGCCCAGAGTGTCCTATACAAACTGTCAAATGACAAGTTTGTACTAAAAACGTTCACTAACCGAGTTGATGGACGAAAATATCCGAGTTGCTTTGGCAAGTTGAGATTAGTACTTCTGTAACTTTGACAGCCCATAACTCGGTTATTTTGACAGGTATCGAGTTGATTTTTTTGACATATTATAGCCCAAAGTCTCCTCTACAAACTGTTGAATGACAAGTTTGTACTAAAAACGTTCACTAACCGAGTTGATGGACGAAAATCCGAGTTGCGCTGGCAAGTTGAAATTAGCACTTCTGTAATTTTGACAGCCCATAACTCGGTTATTTTGACAGGTATGGAGTTGATTTTTTTGACAGATTGTAGTCCAGAATGTCCTCTACAAACTGTCACCCCCTTTCCCCCAAAAACTCCTTGTGATGCATCTCCTACACCGTTTTTTTGTATTTGTGGGAGAACGTTTTGTAGAGAAATTGACTGATAAGAGAAGATTTCCCCACTTCGCCGCCCTCATAACGACGATTTTATGCCGTTATTTCTAGAAGCTTCTAGAAGCCATTTTGTATTGCCAGAAGCTTCTAGATGCCATTTTGTATTGCTAGAAGCTTTTAGAAGCCATTTTGCATTGCCAGAAGCCTCTGGAAACCATTTTGTATTGTCAGAAGCTTCTAGAAGTTATTTTGTACTACCAGAAGCTTCTAGAAGCCATTTTGTATTGCCAGAAGCTTCTAGAAGTTATTTTGGTTTGGCAGAAGCTTCTAGAAGTTATTTTGTATTGCCAGAAGCCTCTCGAAACCATTTTGTATTGCCAGAAGCTTCTAGAAGCCATTTTGCATTGCCAGAAGCCTCTGGAAACCATTTTGTATTGCCAGAAGCTTCTAGAAGTTATTTTGTATTGCCAGAAGCTTCTAGAAGTTATTTTGCATTGCCAGAAGCCTCTGGAAACCATTTTGTATTGCCAGAAGCTTCTAGAAGCCATTTTGCATTGCCAGAAGCCTCTGGAAACCATTTTGTATTGCCAGAAGCTTCTAGAAGTTATTTTGCGTTGCCAGAAGCTTCTAGAAGTTATTTTGTATTGCCAGAAGCTTCTAAAAGTGTGTGTCGTATTGTCTGTTGTTGTTAAAGTGTCTTATTTGACAGTTCTTACAGAAATAGTTGAAAGCTGAAATATTGTTTGATAACTCAATAATTTAGACAGTTTACCTTCTTTACAATACCATAATGCGGGCCGTAAAACGTCTTTACGACTTTGTGTTCAGTGTTTTAACAAAAAAAAAACCACAACAGTGGCAGTTTTATGCTTAAAAGTTTGTTTTTGGATATGTACATCTCAATGCCGAATTCCACGCACCGAAAACAATCCGACAATCATAAAAAGGCAAATTTAGCTCCCGTGCATCCCATTTCGAATACCGGAATAGCCGGTGGGCGTCTTTAATCTGCAATTCTCTCTACTTTTCGTTTTCTTTTTATAAATTTGCGGCCATAAAGTTGCCTTTACGTTTTGTTTTCGAATAAAATAATAAATTTTTTACGGGCCACAGACCGAAATTCTTAGGCCAATTTAGATTCAAATTTGTTTGCAGCAAAGTTTATCATCGCGGAGAACGCTGAAATTCTATGTTGTGAGCTAATAGGAAAAGTTAAGCTCTCGGAATGCATATAAAGATATTCGAGTTGGTAGTCCCTTAATGCGCCCTTTCTCACGCCTTATTGCATCGTTTTAAGTTTCTGCAGATTCACTTACGCAACTTTGTTATAATTGGTTAACTGGGGGATTCGGATGTGTTTAGGTAAACACTGCCATTCGGTTAAAACATAGAGAGAAGGTAAATGTTGGCTGAAATTTTCAGTGGTATAGAAATGTTACGATTTTCCCGTGGGTTTACACAAAGTCAGTTTAACTCAACAATTAATAAATTTATTTACACTTTAAAACACTCTGTACAATAATTAATTCAGCTACCAAAAACACTACTACAATTCCACAATTATTCTACTATTTAAACTATCTAACGGTGAGCACTCGATTCCATTCCGAATCGAGTGCTCGTTCAGAAGTATCGAGCATAGTAGGCCCAAACCGTAACAATATTGACTTTCTTTGAACAATAATTGCTAAAAGCCAAAAAATGTACAGGGTGATTGGTTACCCTTAGGTATCTCTTGAATTATTCAAAAAATGTCAAATACGAAAGTTATTCGGAATGGAATCGAGTGCTCGTTCAGAAGTATCGAGCATAGTAGGCCCAAACCGTAACAGTAATGTTAAGAGGTCCTCAAACAAGGGTTTTCTTTAATAAAATGCCCTCGAATTGTAGGTGAGAAAAAGTGACACAACTTTTCACTGCAACGTGTAAATCATCCTGAAAGCCCTCCGTGCAACTCTATATATTTCTTTAATGCCCTCTTTTTGCGGCTTATAACGCGCTCTTACCATTATTTCTTACTTCTCCGGTCGCGAATTGAAACTAAATTGGACTCTATTGTACTCGAGTCTCATTTGCCTTTGATATACAGTGTGTCCATAAAGTATGGAATAAATTCGATTAAAACTCAAGAAATTATTTTTCAGAAAAATCTCCTTAACAGTTTAGAGAACGCAATCGCCAACGGTTGAACGAATACAGAATCGTAGACTTTCCGCAACTGTGCGATATGAAATGGACCAATCACAGGCAATTTTCAGCGTGCGTTATGAAATTGACCAATCACAGCTAATCTTGAACGTAAATTGGCATTAAACATTGCATTTTGGCTTATTGTTTTGAAGCAATGAAAAAGCAGTTCAAATTTCAGTTAGTATTGAATTAAAAAATAAAAACGTCTATTTTATTATATGACAAAGCAAATTATACAAATTTAAATTGCCAGAAGCCTCTAAGAAGGTTCTTAAGTGTCTAAGAATTTTTCAAAAAATGCCAGAAGCCTCTAAGAATATCCTGAACTGTCACAAAATTGTTCTAAGATTGTATAATTTGCCAGAAGCCTCTAAGAAACTCCTGAATTGTCATAGAATTTTTCTATGCCAGTTGCCAGAAGCCTCTAAGAAGGTTTTTAATTGTCTAAGAATTTTTTTACATTGCCAGAAGCCTCCAAGAAGGTCCTGAACTGTCACAAAATTGTTTTAAAATTCTAAAATTGCCAGAAGCCTCTAAGAAGCTCCTGAAATGTCATAGAATTTTCCTAAAATTGCCAGAAGCCTCTAAAAAAGATCAGAACACTCAAAGATTTTTCTAAAATTGCCAGAAGCCTCTAAGAAGGTCCTGAACTGTCACAAAATTGTTCTAAAATTCTAAAATTGCCAGATGCCTCTAAAAAGCTCCTGAAATGTCGTAGAATTTTTATAAAATTGCCAGAAGCCTCTAAGAAGGTTTTTAATTGTCTCAGAATTTTTTTACATTGCCAGAAGCCTCCAAGAAGGTCCTGAACTGTCACAAAATTGTTTTAAAATTCTAAAATTGCCAGAAGCCTCTAAGAAGCTCCTGAAATGTCATAGAATTTTCCTAAAATTGCCAGAAGCCTCTAAAAAAGATCAGAACACTCAAAGATTTTTCTAAAATTGCCAGAAGCCTCTAAGAAGGTCCTGAACTGTCACAAAATTGTTCTAAAATTCTAAAACTGCCAGATGCCTCTAAAAAGCTCCTGAAATGTCGTAGAATTTTTATAAAATTGCCAGAAGCCTCTAAAAAGGTCCTGAACTGTCACAAAATTGTTCTAAAATTCTAAAATTGCCAGAAGCCTCTAAAAAAGATCTGAACACTCAAAGATTTTTCTAAAATTGCCAGAAGCCTCTAAGAATGTCTTGAACTGTCACAATAATTTTCTAAAATTCTAAAAATGGTATATCCGATCCTCAACTTTTTTTTTGTCTAGCAGTCTTGCTCAAATCGAGCAGAAATTCCTAATTTGAGCAAAATATCCGTGCACTTATCCAGAAAATCGTGAATAACTCGCTTATTTGAACCATCCTGTATATACCAGCCATATAACAAAAGAAAGCTAATAAAAGGTGCTCTCACGTGACGTTGAGCGAACACATCTAAGTATCCCAGTTCGGCCGCTAGAGGGCGTCAAAGTATTTTTTGTAGTTTTTGCTAAATATCTGAAAAACAAAACCGAAAATCTCCTCATAAAGCTGTAAAATGGCAAAACTTCCTTAAAACTAGTACAATCAGTTGAAATTCACATAAAATGGAAGTAGTTTATATGTCAAAATGCTGCAAACTGTCAAATATCCCTACTTTATTTCTTACTGCAATTTTTCTGTCTGATTCATCCTAAAATCATTAATTTAGGTTTTATTCATATGCGTATCTTAAAATGTGTGGAAATAATGAGTTTGTAAGTCACATGATCACTTTATACGTTACACAAGCAACTTACGTCAAATTACGTCATATCCGTTTCGGCAGACTGATACCATGTTGGTCGGGATTCTGGAATGATTTCCTTTTCCAACTTTTTTAGAAATTTTGGAAATATGGCAACATACGATTTGATGGATGTAAAGAAAAATGGTGCAAGGTGTGGATTTTTACTGTAGTTCCATAATGGATTTTTCAAAGCCACACCCATTTCAATATCCATAATAGCTCTTTGAATTGATCCAGGTCAATGTCATCATCTTCAAGGAGTTTTGCGCTTTCGGCTCCTGGTGGAACAATAATGTTTAGAAATCGATGCTTTTACGAGGAATTAACGATCATTCTGAAAATAAATCAATCACCTGTGGCGCCAGCCTAGAATCGTAATCCAAATAAACAGCGTATTCATCGTTTTTATCGGACCCCAAATTATGTATAAGTATGGACAGTCGGACATTCTAAAACCGCTTTTTTCACCCAACAAGACAAGATTTAGGGTCTCGTAAAATTTCAATGGATGAATTAAGACGTAATGGGGTACCACCGCCCACTTTTTCTTGACTTATAGTGGGATGATGTTACGTTATTATTGGTTGGTATTTATTACCATTTTCTTGTTAGTTTTGTAGAAAAACGTCAACTAACCGAGTTAATGGACGAAAATATCCGAGTTGCTTTGGCAAGTTGAGATTAGCACTTCTGTCACTTTGACAGCCCATAACTCGGTTATTTTGACAGGTATTGAGTTGATTTTTTTGACAGATTATAGCCCAGAGTGTCCTCTACAAACTGTCAAATGACAAGTTTGTACGAAAAACGTCAACTAACCGAGTTAATGGACGAAAGTACCCGAGTTGCTCTGACAAGTTGAGATTAGCACTTCTGTAACTTTGGCAGCCCATAACTCGGTTATTTTGACAGGTATTGAGTTGATTTTTTTGACAGATTATAGCCCAGAGTGTCCCTACAAACTGTCAAATGACAAGTTTGTACTAAAAACGTCCACTAACCGAGTTAATGGACGAAAATATCAGACTCGCTCTGGCAAGTTGAGATTAGCACTTCTGTAAGTTTGACAGCCCATAACTCGAAAATTTTGACAGGTATTGAGTTGATTTTTTTGACAGATTATAGCCCAGAGTGTCCTCTACAAACTGTCAAAGACAAGTTTGTAGAAAAACGTCAACTAACCGAGTTAATGGACGAAAATATCCGAGTTGCTTTGGCAAGTTGAGATTAGCACTTCTGTCACTTTGACAGCCCATAACTCGGTTATTTTGACAGGTATTGAGTTGATTTTTTTGACAGATTATAGCCCAGAGTGTCCTCTACAAACTGTCAAAGACAAGTTTGTAGAAAAACGTCAACTAACCGAGTTAATGGACGAAAATATCCGAGTTGCTTTGGCAAGTTGAGATTAGCACTTCTGTCTTTTTGACAGCCCATAACTCGGTTATTTTGACAGGTATCGTGTGGATTTTTTTGACAGATTATAGCCCAGAGTGTCCTCTACAAACTGTCAAATAACAAGTTTGTACTAAAACGTCCACTAACTGAGCTAATGGACGAAAATACCCGAGTTGCTCTGGCAAGTTGAGATTAGCACTTCTGTAACTTTGACAGCCCATAACTCGGTTATTTTGACAGGTATTGAGTTGATGTTTTTGACTTATTGTAGCCCAGAATGTCCTCTATAAATTGTCAATGACAAGTTTGTAGAAAAACGTCAACTAACCGAGTTAATGGACGAAAATATCCGAGCTGCTCTGGCAAGTTGAGATTAGCACTTCTGTAACTTTGGCAGCCCATAACTTTGGTATTTATTACCATTTTCTTGTTAGTTTTTATGTAAATTTTTTTTAAAGAAAACCCATTTGTGGAAATCACTAAAATCAAGAAAGTGCATTAAAGTTTAATGCAAATTTGCAATCCGAGCGTTTAATCGGATTAGGACTTCACGTACAGATTCCTAGGGAGGTTACAAATGACAATTTGGAAAGTGCTCGGGGGGGCCCTTCGTTAAGGGCCAATTTACCGAAGCGTTCATTGCACACAGATTTGACACCTTAAAATCCCTAAATGTTAATTCAGTTTTCGTAAGGGACCCGACATTTTGATCAATCCTAAATCAAACTGATGATGCAGTATTTGCGTAGAATATATCTTTGTTTCCCTCCCTCTAGCGGCTAAATGGATCAACTTAGCCGCGCCCGCTCCACGTCACGTGATAGCCCCATTCATTAGCTGTCTTTTGTTATACGGTGGTTTTATACAGGATGTTTCAAATAAGCGAGTTATGGACGATTTTCTGGAAAAGTACACAAAAATTTTATCTAAATTAGGGATTTTTTGGGCCTACTATATTAACGGCGACCATTATGGATTTTCTTCAATCAAAGTGATTTTTTTAAGTAATTTGAACCTGAGGAACACAAATCTGACGTCCATTTTGCTCTAACTGGCACCGTTTCGGAGATTACCTGGAAATTATGTCAATTTTGACACTTTTTAGGGCGTGGCACCCTTGCAAAATCACATTTTGACAAATGACACTTTAAGCCATTTTTGTACTATTAACCTGAAGGTATTTAAGCAGTTGAGGTTAATTTTTTGAAAATCGAAAATTTTCTGAAAAAATCAGAAGGTATCACCCTTAAAATTTCTTGACAATTCTAGTTTTTTAATTTTTTCAAGGTCAAAAGGTGCGTGGTACCAAAAAAGTGTATAGAAGGTAAAAGTTGCATCCCATCGAGGTGCATTAGTGGTAAAAATTTTAAACCTCTAACCTGAAACGTTCCTGAGATATTGAGCAAAAACTGCAAAAACGAGAGTCAACTTTAACTCCCTCTAGCGGCTAAATGGATCAACTTATCCGCGCCTGCTCAACGTCACTTGATAGCCCCATTCATTAGCGGTCTTTTGTTATACGGTGATTTTATACAGTGTGTTTCAAATAAGCGAGTTATGGACGATTTTCTGCAAATGTGCACCAAAATTTCGCTCAAATTTCGAATTTCTGCTTTCGAGGGGGGTGGTCAAAATAAGTCTGCTAGAGCAAAAATCGAAATATCGATACAAACATTTTACATCAAGTAGGCCTAGAATTTGACGTAGTCACCCCATTTGAAAAATTTCGAATTGGGTTTGTTGCTCAAATTTGAGACACCCTGTATACTGATGGATTATTTAGGAATAAAGTAAATGCAAATATCTACCAGATTCATATTTGGTAATTTTTTGATAAAATAAAAATTAAACAAGTTACAAAGATGTTAAAAATTCATTGAATCACCCTGTAAACTACTCCATTGTATTGTCAATAACTCGGTTATGGTGGTTCAATATACCAATTTGTAGCCCTTGAAATACTCTTTTGACCACCCTGTATAGCGTTTTTACCTAAAACGTCGAATAACTGAGTTATTTACTGTTAAAACTGAGTGGTTTACTCTAAAGTTTGTTTTTGACAGTTTTCAATTTGACAGTCCATAACTCCGTTATTATGACAGTTACAGGGTAGTTCAGTACACCAATTTGTAGCTCTTGAAATTGTCTCTTGACCACCCTGTACAGGGTTTTTACCTAAAACGTCGAATAACTGAGTTATTTACTGTTAAAACTGACTGGTTTACTTTAAAATTGAATTTGACAGCTTTTACTTTGACAGTCCATAACTCCGTTATTTTGACAGCTACAGGATGGTTCAATATACCAATTTGTAGCCCTTGAAATTGTCTTTTGACCTGTATAGCATATAAAGTGGAAATATTGTGCAGAAGGAAGGACATATAGAACATCGGTTCGATTAAATCAGATTACTATATCCTTGCATAAATTTATAAATAATATTTTTTGAAAAATCCTAATTATTTTGAATAGTGTTGAGGTTAGGTTAGGCTAGGTTTATAATATATGACATTAAATATGGGAAATATTGCAAATAATAGTCGGAATCAGAATATCAAATAATACGATGGGATTTACCAAAACTTTGTGTCATATAGTTTTTTTCATCCACCCGGTATATCAAAAAGTAAAACCTGCAAAACTGGACTATATATAACTTTCGTATTAACATGTTCTGAATAATTCAAGAGATACCTAAGGGACCCTGTACATTTTTTGGCTTTTAGCAATTATTGTTCAAAGAAAGTCAATATTGTTACGGTTTGGGCCTACTATGCTCGATACTTCTGAACGAGCACTCGATTCGGAATGGAATCGAGTGCTCACCGTTATATAGTTTAAATAGTAGAATAATTGTGGAATTGTAGTAGTGTTTTTGGTAGCTGAATTAATTATTGTACAGAGTGTTTTAAAGTGTAAACAAATTTATTAATTGTTGAGTTAAATTGACTTTGTGTTGCATTTAAATTTGGTATTTTTCACAAATTATCTTTGTGAAACTGCGTTATTAAACTGAAATTCGAGCTCTGAACTGTTGCAGTTATTCACGTTTAAGTGGCGCCCAGAAAACTAAGTTTTCCGAGTTTCTGGCAACCGAAATCCTTCTCTCGGGAGGGGGAGGGTAAAACTTTGACAAATTAGGGTTAGAGAAGACGCCCAGCAACACAAAATATCGCTTTACTCCCTATTTTTAATTAGATGAGGTACCGGTATTTCCCGAATTAGTTCCGATTCCTCGCAATTATGGTTTAAATCGCCAGAAGGAGATTAATGGGAGCTTTTGCTTGTTTCCTGATGCTGGACAAAGTTTCTACGACACGTATACTATGTATACATAGGATTGTGGGTGTCTATGTACTTGTTCATTTGTTTCAACCGTGCAACTTTAGTACGAAATTGGAATTTTCCTGCTGTTTTCGCACTAATTCCATTAGGAGGGAAGTAATTACGATATAATACATAATTAGTGCAGAGTTTTATTGTTTGGAATTTAATTAATGTTTGTCACGTGATTGGTTTAGCTGTACAGGGCGTCTATGTAGTTCTGGTCCTAAATAACGTAATTCTTAAAAAAAATTTCGAAATATTTTTCAAAAAATACTGTATTAGACAATTTAATTAATACTGTATTTGACAAGTCTGTTATTATTTTTGTAGTGATTGTACTGCTTTCACGCAATTTTTATATTTTTTTATTTATTTATTTTTTTTTTTCATTTTTTTTATTTTTAATTTTTTTTTTCCAATTAAATTTTTTTTTTTCACCATTGTGATTGAAGTATGTCCACAATAGACAATTACATGTAACTAACAGAGACACACGTCACTACTATCCAATTTATACCCTTGAACCTATAAACAAGCATTTAATATGTTTTTGTGCTGACTGTACTGCTTTCACGTAATTTTTAAAGTTTGACAGCTTCATGAAGCTGTATTTGACAGTTGCCACCATTGTGACAAATTGAAATATCTTCACAACAGACAATTACATGTAACTAACAAAGATACACATCACTACTATCCAATTTATACTCATGAACCTATAAACAAGCATTTAATATGTTTTTGTATTGATTGTACTGCTTTCACGCAATTTTTATAGTTTGACAGCTTCATGAAGTTGTATTTGACAGTTGCCACCATTGTGACAGATTGAAATATGTCCAGAAGAGACAATTACATGAAACTAACAAAGACACACGTCACTACTATCCAATTTATACTCATGAACCTATAAACAAGCATTTAATATGTTTTTGTACTGACTGTATGCTGTCACGCAATTTTTATAGTTTGACAGCTTCATGAAGTTGTATTTGACAGTTACCATCATTGTGACAGATTGAAATATCTTCACAACAGACAATTACATGTAACTAACAAAGACACACGTCACAACTGTCCAATTTATACTCATGAACCTATAAACAAGCATTTAATATGTTTTTGTACTGACTGTACTGCTTTCAAGCAATTTTTATAGTTTGACAGCTTCATGAAGTTGTATTTGACAGTTACCATCACTGTGACAGATTGAAATATGTCCAGAAGAGACAATTACATGAAACTAACAAAGACACACGTCACTACTATCCAATTTATACTCATGAACCTATAAACAAGCATTTAATATGTTTTTGTACTGACTGTACTGCTGTCACGCAATTTTTATAGTTTGACAGCTTCATGAAGTTGTATTTGACAGTTACCATCATTGTGACAGATTGAAATATCTTCACAACAGACAATTACATGTAAACTAACAAAGACACACGTCACAACTGTCCAATTTATACTCATGAACCTATAAACAAGCATTTAATATGTTTTTGTATTGATTGTACTGCTTTCACGCAATTTTTATAGTTTGACAGCTTCATGAAGTTGTATTTGACAGTTGCCACCATTGTGACAGATTGAAATATGTCCAGAAGAGACAATTACATGAAACTAACAAAGACACACGTCACGACTATCCAATTTATACTCCTGAACCTATAAACAAGCATTTTAATATGTTTTTGTACTGACTGTACTGCTTTCAAGCAATTTTTATAGTTTGACAGCTTCATGAAGTTGTATTTGACAGTTACCATCACTGTGACAGATTGAAATATGTCCAGAAGAGACAATACATGAAACTAACAAAGACACACGTCACTACTATCCAATTTATACTCATGAACCTATAAACAAGCATTTAATATGTTTTTGTACTGACTGTACTGCTTTCAAGCAATTTTTATGGTTTGACAGCTTCATGAAGTTGTATTTGACAGTTACCATCACTGTGACAGATTGAAATATCTTCACAACAGACAATTACATGTAACTAACAAAGACACACGTCACAACTGTCCAATTTATACTCATGAACCTATAAACAAGCATTTAATATGTTTTTGTACTGACTGTACTGCTTTCAAGCAATTTTTATAGTTTGACAGCTTCATGAAGTTGTATTTGACAGTTACCATCACTGTGACAGATTGAAATATGTCCAGAAGAGACAATTACATGAAACTAACAAAGACACACGTTACTACTATCCAATTTATACTCATGAACCTATAAACAAGCATTTAATATGTTTTTGTACTGACTGTACTGCTGTCACGCAATTTTTATAGTTTGACAGCTTCATGAAGTTGTATTTGACAGTTACCATCATTGTGACAGATTGAAATATCTTCACAACAGACAATTACATGTAAACTAACAAAGACACACGTCACAACTGTCCAATTTATACTCATGAACCTATAAACAAGCATTTAATATGTTTTGTACTGACTGTACTGCTTTCAAGCAATTTTTATAGTTTGACAGTTTCATGAAGTTGTATTTGACAGTTACCATCATTGTGACAGATTGAAATATCTTCACAACAGACAATTACATGTAACTAACAAAGACACACGTCACAACTGTCCAATTTATACTCATGAACCTATAAACAAGCATTTAATATGTTTTTGTACTGACTGTACTGCTGTCACGCAATTTTTATAGTTTGACAGCTTCATGAAGCTGTATTTGACAGTTGCCACCATTGTGACAAATTGAAATATCTTCACAACAGACAATTACATGTAACTAACAAAGATACACATCACTACTATCCAATTTATACTCATGAACCTATAAACAAGCATTTAATATGTTTTTGTATTGATTGTACTGCTTTCACGCAATTTTTATAGTTTGACAGCTTCATGAAGTTGTATTTGACAGTTGCCACCATTGTGACAGATTGAAATATGTCCAGAAGAGACAATTACATGAAACTAACAAAGACACACGTCACGACTATCCAATTTATACTCCTGAACCTATAAACAAGCATTTAATATGTTTTTGTACTGACTGTACTGCTTTCAAGCAATTTTTATAGTTTGACAGCTTCATGAAGTTGTATTTGACAGTTACCATCACTGTGACAGATTGAAATATGTCCAGAAGAGACAATTACATGAAACTAACAAAGACACACGTCACTACTATCCAATTTATACTCATGAACCTATAAACAAGCATTTAATATGTTTTTGTACTGACTGTACTGCTTTCAAGCAATTTTTATAGTTTGACAGCTTCATGAAGTTGTATTTGACAGTTACCATCACTGTGACAGATTGAAATATCTTCACAACAGACAATTACATGTAACTAACAAAGACACACGTCACAACTGTCCAATTTATACTCATGAACCTATAAACAAGCATTTAATATGTTTTTTGTACTGACTGTACTGCTTTCAAGCAATTTTATAGTTTGACAGCTTCATGAAGTTGTATTTGACAGTTACCATCACTGTGACAGATTGAAATATGTCCAGAAGAGACAATTACATGAAACTAACAAAGACACACGTCACTACTATCCAATTTATACTCATGAACCTATAAACAAGCATTTAATATGTTTTTGTACTGACTGTACTGCTGTCACGCAATTTTTATAGTTTGACAGCTTCATGAAGTTGTATTTGACAGTTACCATCATTGTGACAGATTGAAATATCTTCACAACAGACAATTACATGTAACTAACAAAGACACACGTCACAACTGTCCAATTTATACTCATGAACCTATAAACAAGCATTTAATATGTTTTTGTACTGACTGTACTGCTTTCAAGCAATTTTTATAGTTTGACAGTTTCATGAAGTTGTATTTGACAGTTACCATCATTGTGACAGATTGAAATATCTTCACAACAGACAATTACATGTAACTAACAAAGACACACGTCACAACTGTCCAATTTTATACTCATGAACCTATAAACAAGCATTTAATATGTTTTTTTACTGACTGTACTGTTTTCACGCAATTTTTATAGTTTGACAGCTTCATGAAGTTGTATTTGACAGTTACCATCACTGTGACAGATTGAAATATGTCCAGAAGAGACAATTACATGTAACTAACAGAGACACACGTCACTACTATCCAATTTATACTCATGAACCTATAAACAAGCATTTAATATGTTTTTGTACTGACTGTACTGCTTTCAAGCAATTTTTATAGTTTGACAGCTTCATGAAGTTGTATTTGACAGTTACCATCACTGTGACAGATTGAAATATCTTCACAACAGACAATTACATGTAACTAACAAAGACACACGTCACAACTGTCCAATTTATACTCATGAACCTATAAACAAGCATTTAATATGTTTTTGTACTGACTGTACTGCTTTCAAGCAATTTTTATAGTTTGACAGCTTCATGAAGTTGTATTTGACAGTTACCATCACTGTGACAGATTGAAATATGTCCAGAAGAGACAATTACATGAAACTAACAAAGACACACGTCACGACTATCCAATTTATACTCCTGAACCTATAAACAAGCATTTAATATGTTTTTGTACTGACTGTACTGCTTTCAAGCAATTTTTATAGTTTGACAGCTTCATGAAGTTGTATTTGACAGTTACCATCACTGTGACAGATTGAAATATGTCCAGAAGAGACAATTACATGAAACTAACAAAGACACACGTCACTACTATCCAATTTATACTCATGAACCTATAAACAAGCATTTAATATGTTTTTGTACTGACTGTACTGCTGTCACGCAATTTTTATAGTTTGACAGCTTCATGAAGTTGTATTTGACAGTTACCATCATTGTGACAGATTGAAATATCTTCACAACAGACAATTACATGTAACTAACAAAGACACACGTCACAACTGTCCAATTTATACTCATGAACCTATAAACAAGCATTTAATATGTTTTTGTATTGATTGTACTGCTTTCACGCAATTTTTATAGTTTGACAGCTTCATGAAGTTGTATTTGACAGTTGCCACCATTGTGACAGATTGAAATATGTCCAGAAGAGACAATTACATGAAACTAACAAAGACACACGTCACGACTATCCAATTTATACTCCTGAACCTATAAACAAGCATTTAATATGTTTTTGTACTGACTGTACTGCTTTCAAGCAATTTTTATAGTTTGACAGCTTCATGAAGTTGTATTTGACAGTTACCATCACTGTGACAGATTGAAATATGTCCAGAAGAGACAATTACATGAAACTAACAAAGACACACGTCACTACTATCCAATTTATACTCATGAACCTATAAACAAGCATTTAATATGTTTTTGTACTGACTGTACTGCTTTCAAGCAATTTTTATAGTTTGACAGCTTCATGAAGTTGTATTTGACAGTTACCATCACTGTGACAGATTGAAATATCTTCACAACAGACAATTACATGTAACTAACAAGACACACGTCACAACTGTCCAATTTATACTCATGAACCTATAAACAAGCATTTAATATGTTTTTTGTACTGACTGTACTGCTTTCAAGCAATTTTTATAGTTTGACAGCTTCATGAAGTTGTATTTGACAGTTACCATCACTGTGACAGATTGAAATATGTCCAGAAGAGACAATTACATGAAACTAACAAAGACACACGTTACTACTATCCAATTTATACTCATGAACCTATAAACAAGCATTTAATATGTTTTTGTACTGACTGTACTGCTGTCACGCAATTTTTATAGTTGACAGCTTCATGAAGTTGTATTTGACAGTTACCATCATTGTGACAGATTGAAATATCTTCACAACAGACAATTACATGTAACTAACAAAGACACACGTCACAACTGTCCAATTTATACTCATGAACCTATAAACAAGCATTTAATATGTTTTTGTACTGACTGTACTGCTTTCAAGCAATTTTTATAGTTTGACAGTTTCATGAAGTTGTATTTGACAGTTACCATCATTGTGACAGATTGAAATATCTTCACAACAGACAATTACATGTAACTAACAAAGACACACGTCACAACTGTCCAATTTATACTCATGAACCTATAAACAAGCATTTAATATGTTTTTGTACTGACTGTACTGCTGTCACGCAATTTTTATAGTTTGACAGCTTCATGAAGCTGTATTTGACAGTTGCCACCATTGTGACAAATTGAAATATCTTCACAACAGACAATTACATGTAACTAACAAAGATACACATCACTACTATCCAATTTATACTCATGAACCTATAAACAAGCATTTAATATGTTTTTGTATTGATTGTACTGCTTTCACGCAATTTTTATAGTTTGACAGCTTCATGAAGTTGTATTTGACAGTTGCCACCATTGTGACAGATTGAAATATGTCCAGAAGAGACAATTACATGAAACTAACAAAGACACACGTCACGACTATCCAATTTATACTCCTGAACCTATAAACAAGCATTTAATATGTTTTTGTTACTGACTGTACTGCTTTCAAGCAATTTTTATAGTTTGACAGCTTCATGAAGTTGTATTTGACAGTTACCATCACTGTGACAGATTGAAATATGTCCAGAAGAGACAATTACATGAAACTAACAAAGACACACGTCACTACTATCCAATTTATACTCATGAACCTATAAACAAGCATTTAATATGTTTTTGTACTGACTGTACTGCTTTCAAGCAATTTTTATAGTTTGACAGCTTCATGAAGTTGTATTTGACAGTACCATCACTGTGACAGATTGAAATATCTTCACAACAGACAATTACATGTAACTAACAAAGACACACGTCACAACTGTCCAATTTATACTCATGAACCTATAAACAAGCATTTAATATGTTTTTGTACTGACTGTACTGCTTTCAAGCAATTTTTTATAGTTTGACAGCTTCATGAAGTTGTATTTGACAGTTACCATCACTGTGACAGATTGAAATATGTCCAGAAGAGACAATTACATGAAACTAACAAAGACACACGTCACTACTATCCAATTTATACTCATGAACCTATAAACAAGCATTTAATATGTTTTTGTACTGACTGTACTGCTGTCACGCAATTTTTATAGTTTGACAGCTTCATGAAGTTGTATTTGACAGTTACCATCATTGTGACAGATTGAAATATCTTCACAACAGACAATTACATGTAACTAACAAAGACACACGTCACAACTGTCCAATTTATACTCATGAACCTATAAACAAGCATTTAATATGTTTTTGTACTGACTGTACTGCTTTCAAGCAATTTTTATAGTTTGACAGTTTCATGAAGTTGTATTTGACAGTTACCATCATTGTGACAGATTGAAATATCTTCACAACAGACAATTACATGTAACTAACAAAGACACACGTCACAACTGTCCAATTTATACTCATGAACCTATAAACAAGCATTTAATATGTTTTTTTACTGACTGTACTGTTTTCACGCAATTTTTATAGTTTGACAGCTTCATGAAGTTGTATTTGACAGTTACCATCACTGTGACAGATTGAAATATGTCCAGAAGAGACAATTACATGTAACTAACAGAGACACACGTCACTACTATCCAATTTATACTCATGAACCTATAAACAAGCATTTAATATGTTTTTGTACTGACTGTACTGCTTTCAAGCAATTTTTATAGTTTGACAGCTTCATGAAGTTGTATTTGACAGTTACCATCACTGTGACAGATTGAAATATGTCCAGAAGAGACAATTACATGAAACTAACAAAGACACACGTCACTACTATCCAATTTATACTCATGAACCTATAAACAAGCATTTAATATGTTTTTGTACTGACTGTACTGCTTTCACGCAATTTTTATAGTTTGACAGCTTCATGAAGTTGTATTTGACAGTTACCATCATTGTGACAGATTGAAATATCTCCACAACAGACAATTACATGTAACTAACAAAGACACACGTCACAACTGTCCAATTTATACTCATGAACCTATAAACAAGCATTTAATATGTTTTTGTACTGACTGTACTGCTTTCAAGCAATTTTTATAGTTTGACAGCTTCATGAAGTTGTTATTTGACAGTTACCACCATTGTGACAGATTGAAATATCTTCACAACAGACAATTACATGTAACTAACAAAGACACACGTCACTACTATCCAATTTATACTCATGAACCTATAAACAAGCATTTAATATGTTTTTGTACTGACTGTACTGATGTCAAATTGTGTTTGACAGTTACCACCATTGTGACAGATTGAAATATCATGACAACAGACAGAGTTACACGTCACTGTCTTGCATCTATACGTGACTAGGTTTACTTAGTTTGTTTCCACTCTCCTTGGAGTTTGTAGAGCTAGTTTGACGTTACGATGACAGTTATGACGTAACATTCTGTCTGTTTGCTCCATGAAGGGTCAAAATGGAAGAGAAATTGATTGATTGAAGTCTCTGGGGGTGTAACACGTTAAGTTTTGACATTGGCTTCGTGCTACTGTATCAAGACAGACTTTGGGGCTTGAAAGGGGACGAGTCGTGGTACCGTTCGAACCAAAACGAGCTCGGGTACCGAACCGTATGAAAGAGAAAAAAAAAGGCAAAAAGCGGCAACCGTGTAGGCAACACCGTTTACCGCATAGGTTTAGTGCCTGGTTTCGATTTAAGTCAGTCTGCCGGCGTTTATAATCAGGAATAGACGAATCGCGCTCGCCGTGATTATCATATCGTTCAATTTGCCGCGACATAACCTCAAAGTGCGCGTAATTCACCGGATTCGAGTGTGTCGGTGTAAACAGCCCCTGCGACGCGACCAAACACACCCGGATAATGCGTCTGGATGGTGGCGGCGGTGTTGTCTAGTGCAGTTGCGCCCCCTAGTGACTTGGTAGCCAACCGAAAACAGCCACAACATGCAGGGTGGATATTCGAGGATCGTTTCCTTCGTAATGCTGGTGATTCCGTTGTTGGGAATCGAATTAGGTAAGTCGGTATTTTTAGTTGGGTTGGACGCGGCGTAGTTTCTCCCGTCTGGATTAAAATCCGGGGAGCCGATAAGGAGAGACGCCTGATAACGGGAAAAAAATTGTCTGTCTAGGTGTGATAATTGCCCAACCTTCCTTTTTTGGCTTTTATCTCTCAATTGAAGTTGATTTACATTCTATAGCTACTTAGTGCAATATTACCAAATTCACTAGACCCAAAACCGATAATTTGGACATTAACATTTTTTGGAAAAAAGTTAATTATAGGGGAAAACACAAGGGTAGACTGCCCGTAATTTTTGCACACCAAAATGCCTTATTAAATCGTGCAAAAAAGTACACTTTTTTAATGATTTTTAGTGCAAAAAGTTCTACTTTAATTAGTTTGGGGTCTTTTTTTACTACTTTTTGAAATACAATATCTCGATAACATGACGAGCTGGAGAGGCCAGTTTTGGCTCATTTTGTAGTATTTTCTATCCTCTTTCTAATGGCGTTTTAGTGAAATCTATAAGAGTTTAAATAAAAAAGTTACAATCATTCAAAAATTGAAAAAATGCCATTTTTGCAAAAAGTGCAATTTTGACTATTTTTCATTTTGCTCCAAGAGGGTTCCAATGCACAGCAAAGGGCGTATTTATACCAAAGGACCTTAAATTAGATGAAATAAGTACAAAAAAAGCACTTTAAAATTTATCATTTTTTAAAAAAATTTAAAAAATAAGGGGGTATTAGGGGTCTTTTTTTACTACTTTTTGAAATTCAATATCTCGGTAACATGAAGAGCTAGAGAAGCCAGTTTTCTCTCATTTTGTAGTATTTTTTATCCTCTTTCTAATGGCGTTTTAGTGAAATCGATAAGAGTTCAAATAAAAAAGTTACAACCATTCAAAAATTGAAAAAATGCCATTTTTGCAAAAAGTGCAATTTTGGCAATTTTGAGATTATTAAATTAGGTGAAATAAGTACTACCAAGTCTTGAAACCACTTCATGAATAAGTTCCTTCTTTGAATTTTTGAACCAGATTCCCGGTGTAAAGCCCGCATTACCAACAGAACTGTCAAATTTGAAAACATTTCTGAGAATTTTCCATCTCTGGTAACCACACTGAAAACTATAATCTTGACCCAGTTCCTGTGCGTAATCTTATCACTTTCGACACACCAAAAACAGGTTTACAATACATTTACCAATATTACATACTGTATATACAATATACAATACATATAATGTTCAAAACACATGTATACAGGGTAATTCAAATTCGACCCTCACCATTGGGATCTCGGAAACTATAAGAGATACGAGAAAGTTTAAATTGGGGCAAAGTTGCGCAATTTAAAGCTCAACCAAATGCTGTTTTTAAAAAATTTTGATTTTCCGAGTACTTCCGAAGATATCCGAAAAAAACTGAAAATTTGATTTTTTGTTTTTATTTATTTCTAATCTTATTTGAAGAGATATTCCAAAACTAAAAGCACCTTTTCATTGCCACTTTTTCCTAGCTATTCGATGATGGATTCAAATTTGCCACACGACGTTTCGTTTTTTGGCAGCCATCATCAACTTTCTTTTTTCTTATGGGCGCCATATTGGATTTTTAGCCCACCAAATAGTACGTTTTATTCTGATTTTAGTGATGTATAATAACTTATGATTTGCTTCATAAATAACAAAATAATTCAATAAAAACTATTTTTACTTTAGTTATTGGCTTTGAGTTAATGGGCCGTTTATAAAATGTCATTATTTGACAGTACTTATCAAACACGATAATTCGGACGATCATTAGAGCTTTTAGAGATTTTACCTTAGTTAGCTTTGAGTTAATGAGACGTTTTATGAAGATTACTTGGTAGTACTTGTCACACGCAATTGGCCTGAACATACTTAGTCACAAAGGTGTACACGTGACTTGAACCGATTTATTCACTCGAATAAATATGAATGAATAAAAAATGGTTTGTCACTTACTGTATAAATAACTATAAACTTGCACTTAACATTATAAAAAATTGAAATTTGGCAAAAAATGAAGTTCCTAAAATGATGATCTTTCTCTTGGAAACATAAATAAGCCTTTTAAGTTAGAGATAATGCTAACAAATCTCTTTTTCTGATTAACCTAAATAGTTCAGCAATGCTTGTATAATAATAACATTTTCTGCGGGGATTTCTTTTCTAGATACATTTTTAACTATGATTGACGCTCTAATGATCGTCCGAATTATCATGTTTGACAAGTACTGTCAAATAATGACATTTTTTAAAACGGCCCATTAACTCAAAGCCAATAACTAAAGTAAAAATAGTTTTTATTGAATTATTTTGTTATTTATGAAGCAAATCATAAGTTATTATACATCACTAAAATCAGAATAAAACGTACTATTTGGTGGGCTAAAAATCCAATATGGCGCCCATAAGAAAAAAGAAAGTTGATGATGACTGACAGAAAACGAAACGTCGTGTGGCAAATTTGAATTCATCATCGAATAGCTAGGAAAAAGTGGCAATGAAAAGATGCTTTTAGTTTTGGGATATCTCTTCAAATAAGGTTAGAAATAAATAAAAACAAAAAATCAAATTTTCAGTTTTTTTTCGGATATCTTCGGAAGTACTCGGAAAATCAAAATTTTTAAAATAGCATTTGGTTGAGCTTTAAATTGCGCAACTTTGCCCCAATTTAAACTTTCTCGTATCTCTTATGGTTTCTGAGATCCCAATGGTGAGGGTCGAATTTGAATTACCCTGTATAGCGCCAGGAGGCTTGCATCTGCAACATATCAAACGACCTGATTGACTGACACTAATTAAACAACGTTATTGTTCAATTTAGGTATTGGTTAAGTGTTAATTGCCTAAATTAATGACTTTTTTACTGTCAGTTTTAGTACTATTTTCACGATAATTTTCAATTCTAGTACAACTTTTTAAACAATTTGACCATTTATAGTAAAAGTAAGGCAATTAAATTCGAAAAATGGTTCAAAAAACAACTCGATCCGCTTTAATTGGTTTATATGTTAATTACTAAAGTCAAGCCGGATGCTAATCCCGTCTTAACACACCAAATCGTTCTGATTGAGACCTGAGAGGAAAAAATCCATATTTTACCGTCTCCTAGCCGTATAATTAGCGAAATAAACGTAAATAACACCGTCAAGGTAATGATTAGGTTGTGGGGCACTTAAATGGCAAACGATTTTTGCCACAAGAAGAAAAAACGCGTCTCTCAGTGTTGTTGTGCCTTTGCCCGTAAAATATTGGATTAATTATATCTGCAAGAGGCAAAAAAGGGGCAAATAAAACGCTGAACAAGGAATATCGCCAACGATAAATTATCGAATCGGTTTTATTTCACGCCCGATAATTACCGATCCGTAAATTAGTCGATTGCATTTTTTTGCAAAATTGTTGGAATAAATTAATTTGTAGCCTTTGACCTTAAATTACTCACTTATTTGACAAGTTACGTCAAAATGTCATAGAAAACAAACAATAGAGCAGATTTCAAGCTTTCTAAAAATATCCACACATGAGTTGATTGATAACTTCGTTTGGACGCTAGAGGGCGTTAAAGTTCTTTCACCACAATACCACATTTTTTCGTTTAATCGCCAATAACTAGCTTATTTGCTACACTTGGTATAACTTTTTATATGTCCAGTTAGATAGCCAATGAAATAAGCTTTTTATTGACGTATAAAAGTTGGTGGATTAGTGGTACGGTTTCGCCGCTAAAGAAAGTCAAAATTTTAGAAAGTCAAATTACAAAATTCACAACTCTTCCTTGTTTTTCGAGGGATTTCATTGAAACTACCAAATTTTATTTATTTTTTTTGTATGTAATGTAAAATACCGAAAAGGAAAAAATTCACTATTTTTTGGGGAAAATCTGGCAACGTTTCGAAGCGAAGTGGGAAAACTGCAGTGAAAAACGACATCCATTTCCACATCCACACAATATGCTAGAAAGAGACGCGATATAGCGCTACTACGTCACAGGACAAAAATCTGTATACAGTGTACCAAAAAAAGTTTAATTTTTCATAATTTCCTCGACTTTCTGGAGAAAATTGTGGATTTACCGCAATATTTTCTTTTTTTCTCTGTGTCAAAAAAAATAACGTAAAATTTGTGGATACTTAATCTTGTTGCTAAACTTGGTTTAGTCATTGCTAAAACTAAAATTTGTCAATAATACACTTTGAACCTAATTAATCTTTGAATAGTCAACTAGGACCTAGAATCTAGTTATTCAGACTGTCTTCTAGGATCTAAAATGACTGAAAACTCGAAAAATACTTAGATTAGTAGTTTTGCCCAACCAAAATAAGTTTAAAGGCAAATCTGATTGAAATTGACATTTTTAACTTAATTATTCCTAGAATAGTCATCTAGGACCTAGAATCTTGTTATTCAGACTGTCTTCTACGATCTAGAATGACTAAAACTCGAGAAGCACTTAGATTAACAGTTTTGCCCAACCAGAATAATTTTACTGGCAAGTTTGATTGAAATTAACATTTTAAACTTAATTATTCCTAGAATAGTCATCTAGGACCTAGAATTTAGTTATTCAGGCTGTCTTCTAGGATCTAGAATGCCTGAAAACTCGAGAAGTACTTAGATTAGCAGTTTTACCTAACTGGAATAAATTCCATGGCAAATCTGTTTGAAATTGACATTTTGAATCTAATTAAACCTAGAATAGTCATCTACGACCTAGAATCTAGTCTTTTCGGATCTAAAATAACTAAAAACTCGAGAAGCACCTTAATTTTGTCAGAAAAACGTGAAATTTCAGTTACAGGTCACGTTCGCACGGTGTATTATCCAGAAAACAAGACGCTGGCAGTTTTCAGGCTACAGGTTTTTGCCGAATTTCGGAATCACCCTCAGGAATTTAAATTCCCAAACCCTTATACACAGGCAACTGCGTTCCCGCTTCAAATCAAATCACCGGAAGTCACTAGTGACTAATTACATGCGCGAAATTAAATTATTGTTTGCCGACTGGTTGAAAAACAAATGCGGCAATAAAATGTGTTTTACAACAATTTGCGTCGCATTTTTGCACGGTTTACGGCACAAAATATTTGCATTTGACACTAAACTGGAATCCGTGGAATGTCACATGTCGGTGTGATAAAACCGTTTTTTCCAAAGTAAAAACAAAAAAATTGCTGATAACGTTAAATTAAAATATGTTTTATTAATTGTTTAATTTAATAGCGGCGTTAATTGTCATTGAGTAGACAAGAAAACCCAAAACTAGGTTAGATTTAATTGTTTACTTTTTCACCGCTAGAGGGTTTAAACAAGCCAAAACTGACTGCTTGTTTTGACCAATCACAAACAACTACTATATTCAGCATAAATGAGGAAGCAACCTTAAGAGTACCATAACCTAAAAGTGCATTTTTGGCGATTTGAGAACAATTAAACGGTCATTAAGTCGCTAAGAGGTGCTAATGTTTGCCACAAGGAAACTGATGTTTATTAATGCGTCGCAAATCTAATTTGCATTCATTCATTATTATTGTTATGCAATTTTTATTGTTTTTTTTTTTTAAATACCAATCCGAGTATTAATTAATCACCGATAATTGGCGCTATAAATTGTTTTGTTCAATTTTTTGTTATTGGTTTCAGTCAGCATTGATATCGTTTTGATTTATCCACCGACCGGTAGATTATGAAGGTTTAATACATTTGGCGGGGATTAAAGACCTTTTAATACACCATCGTGTATTAAAGTAGACAATAATTGTTTGTACACCAAAATGCCTTACAATGCCTCTATTATTGCTCAAAATGCCTCATAATGTTAATGCCTTAAAACTGCCTAAATTACCTTTATAGTATACCATTCAAAAATATATTATTAACCAAGGTTTAGATAGAAAAATAGCGTCTTAATCTTTAAATGCGCCCAAAAAAAGCTGTCTAAACCGTGGATAATACAGCATTTTTTCCACTATTAACCATATTTTTTATGGTCCTTTTATCAAAATTTAGGAAAACAACAACATAAACAGACAGCTTAATGTATCTGTCTCTGTCAAATCACGTATATTTCATATTCTCTCTCTCTTAATAGACATTGACATTATTATTTACCTAGGTCAATAAGATTTCCTTTTTTGTTGTGTTTGTCCCAGACTAGACTTTAAAACGTGACGTGGAAAATGCAATTTTGCATGTTCTTGCAACACTGTAAAGGCCAGTTGACATCTGTCAAAAACAGTCACGTGACGTTTAAAATGTGGTTTAAAATTCAAATATTTGGTAAATTAAATTTAGACTATTTTAGACAGTTGCAAAAGCTGAAATTGCAAGTGACACATCACGTGACTTTGATTATGCAATTTTAGAGCTTGCAACGCTGTAAAAGCCAGTTGACACCTGTCAAAAACCGTCACGTGGCATTTAAAATGTAATTTATAAATTGAAAATTTGGTAAATTAAATTTAGACAGTTGTAAAAGCTGAAGTGATAAAATACACGTTACGTGACCTTAATAATACAATTTTCAGCTTGCAACACTGTAAAAGCTAGTTGACGCTTGTCAAAAACAGTCACGTGACCTTCAAAATGGGGGTTTAAAATGTAAAAATTTGGCAAATTAAATTTAGACTATTTTAGACAGTTGCAAAAGCTGAAATTGCAAATGACACATCACGTGACTTTGATTATGCAATTTTAGGGCTTGCAATGCTGTAAAAGCCAACTGACACCTGTCAAAACCGTCACGTGTCTTTTAAAATGTAGTTTATACGTTGAAAGTTTGATAAATTAAATTTAGACATTTGTAAAAGCTGAAATTGTAAAATATACGTTACATGACGTTAATAATGCAATTTTGAGCTTGCAACACTGTAAAAGCCAGTTGACACTTGTCAAAATCAGTCACGTGACCTTCAAAATGTGGTTTAAAATAAAAAAAATTGGCAAATTAAATTTAGACTATTTCTGAGATTTGTAAAAGCTGAAATTGCAAAAGACACATCACGTGACTTTGATTATGCAATTCTAGAGCTTGCAACACTGTAAAAGCCAGTTGACACCTGTCAAAAAACGTCACGTGACTTTTAAAATATAGTTTATACGTTGAAAATTTGGTAAATTAAATTTGGACAGTTGTAAAAGCTGAAATTGTAAAATACACGTTACGTGACGTTAATAATACAATTGTCATCTTGCAACACTGTCAAAAACAGTCACGTGACCTTAAAAATATAGTTTAGGCCCGTTTGCACAGAAATATTATTAGGTTTACTAGGGTTTCCATAATTTTTGGGTTATTCTAACAAAAAAATTATTTGCACCATGTTTATGTCAACCCTACCCAATTTGGTCGCTGGCAACATTGCATCTTTAGGTAAATATCTAGGAATATTTAAAATGTCTAGTAATATTACTAGATTTGTGGATACATCTATAACATTGACAACACTTATTTTTTCATTAAAATAAAAGACATTTATCTATCTAGACATCAGAGTCTACTTTGGCATTTTAAGATACTGAGACTGCAAATTTGCTAAAACTTTCTTAACTATTCTAGAAAATGTTGCAACATCCATTTCCCTTAAATACTGCATGTCTTCCAGTTGCACTATTACCTCGATAAAAAATTATAAAAGTTTAGGAACACAATTTAAAAATGCTGACAAAGAAACGATAGAAAAAAATGCTTATTATTATCATTATTACCTAATATTTGAAGAATTGTCGATTTAGTGAGTACAAAACGACGGAAAATGGTCAAATTGTCCAGTTAGTCAAAATTTTAGTCCCTTTCTTTGGAAAAACGTTTTGAATATTTCTAAATCATCTTCAAACGTATAGATTGTACTTCAAAAATAGTAAAATACCAAATTTACTGTTAATTTGAGAAATAATTTCCCAAGAAACAAAAATTTCTGTCACTCTTACATCATAAAGACTAACTGACTAAATAAAAAAAAAATTTCTCTGGAAAACAGTTTTTGTGATACACTTGGAAAAAAATGGAAAATACAACTCTCTGAGTGAATTTTTCATTAATTTTCGGCGATTAAGCTTTAATGGAGCCTCCTCCATTTAAAAATTACCAGTTTTAATGATTGGGGGGGGGTTGAAGGGGGTACAGATAAAATGGATGGGCTCTGGTTATGAAAATAAAAAAAAAACAGGAGAAGGGGAGACGGAATGGATAAAGCACGCAGACGGTCAGATTTAATCGGATCGCTTTTTATTAATTTATTTAGCAGTTTTCAGATTTCATCGCTTTTTTCCATTTTAAAAAACACCGGCTCCAAGATTGCCCTTTAAATCCGCTTTGATGAATAATAAATCGCTCTTTTCTGCTTTTTTCGCACAAAAATCCGTCAAGAATAATGATTAAATTACAATATTTTTCACGAAATGACAGCAATTATGACAATTTAAGAAAAAGTCTCTAAAAATTACGAAGGCGTAGAAAGGCCACAAACATTTTTTTTCTTAAATTCCAACTCAGAATTTACATTGTCACATTGGAAAAGCTCTTCAAACCAAATTAGACAAAATTTTTCAGTTTGGCAACATTGCAAACATTCTTCGAAGCAAATTAGTAAAATTTGTTAACTTTGGCAACATTGCTAACACACTTCAAAGAAATTAGTCGGACTTGTTAGTTTGATAACATTGCAAGGATACTTTTGAACCAAATTACCAAATTTTGTCAGTTAGGCAACATTGCAAACAGTCTTCGATCTAAATTAGGAGAATTTGTTAATTTGGCAACATTGCAAGCAGACACACTTCAAAGAAATTAGTTGAACTTGTCAGTTTGGACAGATTGGAAACACTCTTCAAACCAAAATTGTACAATTTGTCAGTTTGATAACATTGCATATACTCTTCAACCCAAATTAGTAAAATTAGTCAGTTTGGCAACATTGCAAACACTCTTTGATCTTAATTAGTAGAATTTGTCAGTTTGACAACATTGCAACTAATTTCTGAGTTTGAAGTAAAAATTTAAGAAAAATAATTTCTGTGGCCCTTCTACGCCTTCGTAAAAAATCAACCAAAACGCTGCTACAACGGTAAATCAAGCATTTACACAAACTTTTAAAAATAACTCGGTAATAATAATAATAATCCTCTCGTGCCAATAACGATTTGTCATTACACGAATACGTGATTTGTATTTTTTATTGATTCCGACAAGTTGTAGGCACACATTGCCAAGCAGGAAACACCGTTACATCAGCTGTTTTTGCTGTTTTCGAACAGGAAAAAATCCAATTATAGAATCCATCTCATTATTGTTCAAATTGCCGAAATTTGTTTTCTAATTTAATATAAACAATAACGCCGAAAAGAGTTTGTAAATAAAGAGAATTGGGTAAAAATAAGCGTGATGTTATTTAGATATCGACCTTTTGATTGGGTCAGAACGGTCTTCATTAAATTTCAACCCGAAAGAGAACACGACGCATTTTTTGGTATTCAGTCACGTGACCATGTTATTTTGCATAAAATGTTACGAGATGTGATGCGGTGTTGCCAAATCAATATATTTAATGGCGGTAGAATAATCAGTCAAAAAACGGTAGATCAAAACAAATTCATTCATTTTACATTATAATACGTTTTTTTTTAAATTGTTTTCTAAGTTTTGACATTAGTGACAGATATCACGTGGTTTTAAAGGATAATTTAGCTAGACAGTCACGTGACCATTGTCAAAATCATAAATCTCAAAAACACTCTTCATATCGAATACTAAAAGAAAACTGTTCTAAACGCTGATTTTTGCAACTTTTGAACACAGTTTTACAGTTTTGACTTTAGTGACAGTTGTCACGTGATTGTAGAACACTATATAGCTAGACGGTCACGTGACATTTGTCAAAATAATAGTAATAAATCTCAAGAACTCGTTTTATATCAAATACTGCAAGACAAATGTTTCTAATCCCTGCTTTTTGCAACTTTAGTGCGTGGTTTGACAGTTTTGACGTTAGTAGCAGTTGTCACGTGATTGTAGAACACTGTTTACCTAGACGGTCACGTGACAGTTGTCAAAATAACTGTCATAAATCTCAAAAACTCGTTTTATATCAAATACTGTAAGAAAACTGTTTTATATGCTGATTTTTGCAACTTTAGAGCATAATTTGACAGTTTTGACGTTAGTAGCAGTTGTCACGTGATTGTAGAACACTGTTTACCTAGACGGTCACGTGACAATTGTCAAAATAACTGTCATAAATCTCAAAAACTCGTTTTATATCAAATACTGCAAGAAAACGTTTCTAAACCCTGATTTTTGCAACTTTTGAGCATAGTTTGACAGTTTTGATGTTAGTGGCAGTTGTCACGTGATTGTAGAACACTATTTAACTAAACGGTCACGTGACAAATGTCAAATTAACTGCCATAGTTCTCAGAAAGTCGTTTTATATCAAATACTGCAAGAAAACGTTTCTAAAACCTGATTTTTGCAACTTTAGAGCATAGTTTGATAGTTTTGACATTAGTGGCAGTTGTCACGTGATTGTAGAACACTATTTAGTTAGACGGTCACGTGACAAATGTCAAATTAACTGCCATAGTTCTCAGAAAGTCGTTTTATATCAAATACTGTAAGAAAACTGTTTTAAATGCTGATTTTTGCAACTTTAGAGCATAGTTTGACAGTTTTGACGTTAGTGACTGTTGTCACGTGATTGTAGAACACTATTTAGTTAGACGGTCAGGTGACAATTGGCAAAATAACAGTAATAAATCTCAAAAACTCGTTTTATATGAAATACTGCAAGAAAACGTTTCTAAACCCTGATTTTTGCAACTTTAGAGCATAGTTTGACAGTTTTGACGTTAGTGGCAATTGTCACGAGATTGTAGAACACTATTTAGCTAGACGGTCATGTGACATTTGTCAAAATAACTGCCAAAAATCTCAAAAACTCGTTTTAAATCAAATACTACAAGAAAACGTTTCTAAACGCTGATTTTTAAAACATTTGAGTACAGTTTGACAGTTTTGACGTTAGTGACAGTTTTCACGTGATTGTAGGACACTGTTTAGCTAGACGGTCACGTGACAATTGTCAAAATAACAGTAATAAATCTCAAAAAATCGTATTGTTTCGAAAACTGTGTTAAAATGCAGTTCTTGCAAATTCTAGTCAATTTTTGACATTAGTGACAGGCATCACGTGCTTTTAGAGGATAATTTGGAGTAAGAAAATGAATGTTTTAAGAATCCGCTTTAAATTTCTTATTCAATAAACTGAAAAAGTATATAAAAAGTGTCACAACCAACCTAATGACAATGTAATTAAAAACGGTATATATATACAACAAAAAACAGGAGAACCACGAAAACGGTAGATATATCGTTTTAACAATAAACCTGGCAACATTGATGTGATGTGATGACACATGATGATGTAAATGCCAATTATAGTGGTTTGCTCTATACCTGAATTATCTAAATCATGAAAGATGATTTCTAAAGTTTTTTTTAAACTTTTGTTTCATTGAAGTATAGTTA
Source organism: Ips typographus (assembly GCF_016097725.1). Lineage (NCBI taxonomy): Eukaryota > Metazoa > Arthropoda > Insecta > Coleoptera > Curculionidae > Ips > Ips typographus. The sequence continues at coordinate 1,853,394 of NC_138434.1, read as the reverse complement.
ATCTATGGATTGCTTCAACTATTTCAATTAGTTACTGGTTTTGAATAAAAAACTTCAATAAATTGTTGGTAAAGCAAACCTCTTGAATACTTCGTACGTTTAACTCAACTGTTTTGAAACATTTTGAAAGCATTATTTTCAGTTAAGTAGCAAACATCACTCTTCCCGGAAAGACAGTTTTCAATAGATCATTATTTAAAAGCGATAAATAAGAACGATAATCCTGATAGAAGTTTCCACTATGCAGTTATCCAATTTTGATTTATCGCCAAGGCTGTTCGGACAAATTAATAGCCTTCACGACCATTTAGCTTCGATATAAATAGACTTTTAGATCCATTTCAGAACAAATTTCTTCACAAATCTAGTTAATTGTGCATCGAAAGATACAAATTTAACGCATTCCGGTAGTTTAGATAAGATTCACACTTCGTTCGCTCGATTAGCCTACTTAGAGTCTAAAAGGCCTAACTTCCAGTTTTTTTTTTAATTAATAACAATTCAGATGAACACGTGACCACTTTACCAGATTATATGTATGACTGTCAAATTATAGGTTTTAAAATATCACATGTTATTTAATGAAAAATAATATTAGTCAACTAGGACAACACTGAATTGACAGTATTTTAAATTGGACACCATGTAAAATTTTTATGCCATTCAATTTACCTTGTCATAAGATACACAGTGGCCTATCCTATATGCTATGTACCGTTTCTAAGATATACAAAGTGAAAGTTTACAATATGTACAGGGTGACTATATTTTTGAAATAATGCAGTTCTGGATTTTTGCAATGAATACCAGTTTCTAATGAGACTGTACAGGGTGTCCGGATTTAGTGTGTTTTGACAGGAAACCCCCATTTCCTGGCTAAGATAGGAAAAAATTAGTATACATGTCTAGAGAAGTAGATGTCAACTTACTTATTTTAAATTAAACACCCTGTATACTTATACTATACTACAGCTACGGTTTTCAAAATATTGACTTTTGAAAAATGACATTTGTAGTTTCTGAAGTGTCATACCTCCTAATCTAATTTTTTTTGAGATCTATTACGTGGTCATATTAGAAAATTTGACAGTTGTCAATTTATAAAATTTTTGACACCTGTCAAAATTAAAAATATTACCTAATGATAGATGTCAAAAAGTTAAGATATAAGAACATGCAAACTGTTTTGCTCTATTTCATTCTGGTTAGGAGTTACGACACTTGAACACCTGAATTTTTCAAACGTCAATATCTGAATATGAAAAATATTTGAAATCGATAGGACCGTTCGAAAATACATAATAATATACAGGGTGTTTCCTTTAAAATAAGCAAGTTGACATCAACTTCCGGTTTACGAGATTGCAAGGATGCTATTTTTGCTGTAAGAAGGAGGAAGGAATTTGATGCCCTCTAGCGGCCAAACGCTGTGATAAATCAACTCATGGGGGGATATTTTTGGAAAGCCTGAAATCTGCTCTATCTTTTGCTTTCTATGACATTTTGACGTAACTTGTCAAATAAGGGAGTAATTTAAGATCAAAGCAGCAGGTGTCACAAAATATGGTGAAGGAACTTTGACGCCCTCTAGCGGCCAAAAAGTGTCACCACTCAACTCATGTGCGGATATTGTTGGAATGCTTGAAATATATTTTGACAGAAAATCCAAAATGGCGGCCTACGACGCCATTTTGTCTGTCATTTCTTGAAACTACGTGAAATTTCCTTTAAAATAAGGTGCAAGTCAATTTTTTTGCATAAAATTCAAAATGGCGGCCTACAACGCCATTTTATCTGTTATTTCTTGAAACTACGTGAAATTTCTTTTAAAATGAGGTGCAAGTCAATATTTTGACAGAAAATTCAAAATGGCGGCTTGAAACCGTCAAAAAATACAACTTTTTTATTTGTCAAGTTACAGTTGACGTCTCGGTGTCATTTTATGTTAGAATTTCCTGGAAAAGACGCTGGTGCAGTCGGTTTTTTGATATCTCAAAAACTAACAGAGTTAGACCTAAAATTTAACATTTTAACCATTTCTTTGCCAGGAACTCGGCCGGATTAAACGATACATGAAATCTGACTAAAAAATATTTTCAATATAATATGTGATATTATGGCAAAGGAAATTTGACGCCTTCTAGCGGTCAAACTGTGTTATCAATCAACTCATGTGGGGATATTTTTAGGAAGCTTGAAATTTGCTCTATCGTTTGTTTTCTATGACATTTTCACGTAACTTGTCAAATAAGGGAGTAATTTAGGGTCAAAGCAACGAGTGTCACAAAATATGTGATTTTATGGTGACAGAATTTTAACGTCCTCTAGCGGCCAAACGGTGTTATCAATCAACTCATGTTGGGATATTTTTGGAAAGCTTGTAATCTGCACTATCGTTTGTTTTCTATGACATTTTGACGTATCTTGTCAAGTTAGGGAGTAAATTAGGGTGAAAGCAGCGGGTGTCTAAAAATGTGAGATTTTATGGTGAACCAACTTTGACGCCCTCTAGCGGCCAAACGGTATGACCAATCAACTCATGTGGGGATATTTTTGGAAAGCTTATAATCTGCGCTATCTTTTGTTTTCTATGACATTTAGACGTATCTTGTCAAGTAAGGGAGTAAATTAGGGTGAAAACAGCGGGTGTCTAAAAATGTACGATTTTATGGTGAACCAACTTTGACGCCCTCTAGCGGCCAAATGGTATGACCAATCAACTCATGGGGGGACATTTTTGGAAAGCTTGTAATCTGCACTATCTTTTCTTCGGAAAATTTAAAAAAAAATTAAAAAAGTTGCCTTCAAAATCAATTTTCAATTTTTTTAAAGTCAAAAATGGTTCTTAATTTTATAATTTTTGTGATAACACATTGTTTGCCTATTTTACCGATTAGTGACCGACTTTGGCCTTAAAAGTGGAAAATCAAACTGTAACAGTAATGAGTCCCTGTCCAAAATTGAAACGGTGTCCGAGAATTCCTGGCTGGAATGTCGATTATGGAAAACAATTTTCACCTCTGTCGCATCTCCCCCTTTCCCACCCCCGCACCCATGTCGCTTCTAGTTTGTTGATGTCAAGCCAAATTTCACGTCATCGTCGACTACAATTATTGCAAAACTGTTAAATTCAATTTGTTAGCTGACACGTTTTAACGCCAGATTAACTTTAATGGGATTATGGAGCGTGTTCGAAACGATTATCATTATGCAGATCGTGATCATCGGGGGAAAGGGGGATGAAAAGAATTTTCTAAATTAGCGGTTTCTAAGATGCAGTGTGTTAGCAGGGTAGCCATTTTGAATTCACTCGACACAATTATTTACGAGATAACCTTGTTTGGGCTCAACTTCAAGGAAATCCTCAGTGGAATTCAGCGCTTATTATTGCGTTATCGTACAAGTACAATATTTATGTTTTTTTTTTCTCTCTTTGCTTACTTACGGCCTATTGTTTGCTTCGAACAACAACCAATTTCCTTGCAAACGGGAATTTTTGATGGCCTCAAATTTTATTACACCAGATCTGAACCGTCGTGACTCAATTTCTTATACAGAGTGAGTATGGGAAGAGACACCCCCTTGTTTATAAACCAAAAAAAAAAATTCCTAAAAAAAAAATCCTGTATATTATATTGCATACTTAAAAAGTACATTGAATTTACAATATTTTCAGCATCCACAAATTGTACGTTATTTTTTTTTTAATTTGCGGTGAATCTACAATTTTCTTAAATATCTTGAAAACAGTTAGAGTAGCGGCAATTTTACAAGAAAGCAATAATCAAGAGTAGTTCAAGGCAAATATTTTGAGTTTTTTTTGGTTGCTGAAATCCTAAAAATAACCGAAATACAGAATTTTGAAAAATGCAATGCAATTTTTCAAAAAAAGTCGAATATCTCGGAAACGGTTAGAGATACAGAAATTTTGCTAAGGGTTACAAATGTTTAGAATGCATTTTTGCATTTAAAAACAATGAAAAAATAATCAAGATACGAAATTTTGAAAACAAAACCGACAAAACCTTTCTTTTTTTTTAAATTGCATTGCAATTTTCATAATTCTGTATCTCGGTTATTTTTAGGATTTCGGCAACCAAAGAACTCAAAATATTTGCCTTGGACTACTCTTGATTATTGCTTTCTTGTAAAATTGCCGCTTCTCTAACCGTTTTCAAGATATTTATCTTTTTTTAAACTGTTTTAAAATTTTCTAAATTTTGTATCTTGGTTATTTTTTCATCGTTTTTAAATGCAAAAAAGCAATGCAATCACGTGACCTAAAGCTATTAAAACATAATTATTGGTTAAGTCTGAGTATTTGTCGCTGGATATTACAAAGGAATTCGATTTGATCGTTATTTAGCCGACACAAAAAGATGAAATCTGGTCGTACATTCATTAAAAAGGTTAATGGAAAACAATCGCCCTGTACAGGCCAGTGTTATATGTGTCACGGTTGTATGGTTTATGGTTTGTCTGGGCTGGCAGCCTTGACCTATGAGAAGGAAAACAATTTCACGACTTTAGTAACTAATTATTTTTTTGTTCTTGAAAAGAAGTACAGAAAATAAGTTTTCCAGCCAGTTCTTCTCATTTTACCCTGAGTTTTATGCCAAGTTGTAAAAGTAAGTTTTTACGATAAAATTCATATATTTTTCACTGGTTATGGGCTTTTCTAATTCAAATTTAACGGTTTTTTAGTTGGTTTTAAGAGAAAAACACATTGTAAGATCATACAGTAACCAGAACCATCAATTTGGTTTAGATTAAGTAATTTGATCACATTGCAAATATTTGGCACGAAATTAGCCCTAAAAAAACCCTTTTCCCCCGCTATTTATATACATACACACGAAACCTATACACAGATTTCATTATTTGGGCAAGATAGATCTTCGGTCGCACCTGACAGGTCCAAAGTGATTTATCTTGTCCCCGGGTCCACAAACAATGCCTGATGTGGGTCCCTTGAACACTCCACGGACCGTCATACACGTTGATTCTGTAAAACGATGCCGCCCTTATTGATAAATGAATGTAAACTGCAGCAGAAAATGCGAAAAAAAGGATCAAAACGGATCAGGAAAGAGGAAAGTTTCTTATTAAACTGCTCCATGAAAAATCAAATTAAAATGACTTTTGGTAGCCTACATCAAAGAAACGATCTAAGTGCTAATTGGACGTGGATCTCTTGAAAATGATCTTCTCAAATATTAATTTTAAAGCCAAACAACGAAACCTTACGGTGGCCATCCTGTATAAACTTGGCTAAAAGCCTCTCATAACTTAGGCGACCCATATGCAAACATCATCTGCAAGAACTGGTCTTATAAGACGAGGAAACATTTGGCCAGGGACTAGACAGTTTGCACTCGAAAGGAATTTGGAGTTTACTCCTGAAAACCCTTCACTGGCCAAAAAGTAAACTGGGAAATAGCTGCCTTTACCCCACATATCAAGGAGCAAAACTAACCAATAACAGGGACTGAAAATACCAAAAAAATCATCCATGCAAGCAGTCTTTTAGTGTTACCTGAGAGAGCTCCAAGTACTCAGCTGGGGAAGTTTACCTTGAACTTGAAGTTGACGTGTAAAAAGCATGAAATCCTGCTTCTAAGCTAATTTTTGTTCATCATCAATATGGAACATCAAATTTACCGGAAATTTCCAGAAATTCTGGAATAGCTGTGCATGCAGAAGGCGCAAGTTGTTTCCCATCAGTTTTGATCGAGTTTACTCCTGAAAACCCTTCTCTGGCTAAAAAACAAACTGGGAAACTGCTGCCTTTACCCCACAAACCTTCAAGGTGTTCAAGGAGTAAAACTAACCAATAACAGCGACTGAAAATACCAATTATTGTGTCAAACTAATTTTGGCACTGCTCACTTTGACTTTAAATAACTTAGTTATTTGACAGTTGACGTCAAAATGTCTCTGAATCGAAAAGATAGTACGGATTGTAAGCTTTTTAAAAATATCCCCCCTTAAGTTAATCGGTTTAGTAGTTTGGCCGCTAGAGAGCGTCAAAGTCAACAGAGGTTTTACGTCAAACTCATTTTGACACTGCTCACTTTGACTTAAAATCACTCAGTTATTTGGCAGTGGACACAAAAATGTCACTCAAAGAAAAAGATAGCCCAGATTCTAAACTTTCCAAAAATATCACATCCTAAGTTAATCGGTTTAGTCGTTGGACCGCTAGAGGGCGACAAAGTCATGACAAACTAATTTTTGAGTACTGCTCACTTTGACCTTTAATAACTCGCTTATTTGACAGTTGTCGTCAAAATGCCATTGAAGCAAAAATGTACCAAAGTATGACTTTTCAGAAAATATCCCCCCTTTACTTAATCGGTTGAGTCATTTGGCCGCTAGAGGGCGACAAACTAATTTTTGTACACTACTCACTTTGACCTTGAATAACTCGCTTATTTGACAGTTGACGTGAAAATGTCATTGAAGCAAAAATCAAGCCCAAAGTGTCACTTTTCAGAAAGTATCCCCGCTTTAGTTAATCGGTTGAGTCGTTTGGCCGCTAGAGGGCGACAAAATCATGACACTAATTTTTGGACACTGCTCACTTTGACCTGGAATAACTCGCTTATTTGACAGTTGACGTGAAAACGTCATTGAAGCAAAAATGTAGCCCAAAGTGTCACTTTTCAGAAACTTTCAATCTATACTAAAAAGTCATCCATGCAAGCAGTCTTTTAGTGTTAACTGGAAGCGAGAGAGAAGTACTCAGCTGGGGAAGTTCACCTTGAACTTGACGTGCAAAAAGCAGAAATTCCTGCTTCCAAGCTAATTTTTGTTCATCGTCAATATGGAACCGGACTGTTTTGGCGCAAAACTTCCGGAAACTTCCAGAATATCTGGAATCGCTATGCATGCAGAAGGCGCAAGTTTCGGCAACTGTTTCCCATCAGTTTTGATCGACTCGCTCCAAGTTAAACGGTTGTGTCTACGTGACAGCCATCGGATGTTATGCTGCATAAAAGGGAATGTAAATTGGCCCTTTAACTTCTCCAAATGTAGGGTTTTTGATTCAGTACAGACAGATTTTCGATGACCGTGAACTTTAGATTAATCCTAGACAAATTAAAGTTTCATCCAAACACCGCAGGTTGGAGACAACTGGGGAAATTTCCCCAACTAGTCCGTTTTCCCTCAACTAATCGCAGGAGGAAAGCAGTTTTGTGGACTAAATTATTCCATCTGACCTTTTACCTTGGGTTTCCAACATGTTTTCACGCAGTATTGGTCACGTTTAGACTTGTACACTATCTAACATCAATCAAACCACTGGGAGAGGTAAGAAAAAACCACTTGGCTGTGTGCTATCGTATTTGATTATGTCTTTAACGCCATTGAAACCTTCGTAAATGCGAGATCGTGACTACTGGATTTTTTGACACATCCTAACTCTACCAAAAAATTTAATTTCATATAAATTGAGATGAGAAATGTTTTTAATATGCTCTAGAAACAGCTTGAATGAATTTTAGGGTTATTTCCCTAAAAAATTGTCAAAATAATGCATGAAAGCTGTTTCTTTTGTGGACTATATCCCGAATTATAATATACTGTCAATTCTATACAGGGTGATTCCAAAGTTGGGGCTTTCCTTTCACCTGCGAATAGGGCTTCAAAAAACAAGGTTCAAGGGTAAATAAATTTTTTTCGAAATGTGAACAATAACGAAGATACAGGGTGTCAAAGTTTTACTGAAAAAACGAAAATAAAAAATAACTTTAACTTAATTTTAACTAACTGACAGGTTATTTCATATCAACACACATTAACAATTTTTTTTTTTTTTTTTAACTGTTTTGATTTTTGAGATATTTCAACTCGAAAATTGTGTCACTTTCTGTGAGTTTGCAGCGTTGTTGCCAAGTTTGAAGCCTTGTGAAGCTGTAATTTGCACTCCAATCTAGATTTTTTATATATCATTAGAAAGAGGATGAAAAATTTTACAAAATGACGGTTGAGCGAATTTTCTAACTTTTTCAGTTTTTGAGAAATTTTAATTCGAAAAATCATCACAGCACGGTGAATGGTAGTTTGTGATTGGTCAAACTTTCAGCTTGCTCCTTTTTGTGACCAATCACAACAAATTTGTTGCAATGTGGACTTGCTGTGAGATGTCTTGCTGGAGGTGACTTAAGTCCTGACAATGTTAACATTTGTGTATAGAAAACCGGAAGTAACTTGAAGCTATCGGATCAGTTCGGACGATCCGCCATACACACACACAATTGAATGCGGTAAATAAAACCGGTTGCACCATGTTACGTAACGGCTTTCGGATTAGACTTAAAATGCCGTATAAAGCGTGAAAATGTTTCGTTTTTGGCAAACGCCAAGTTGACGACCTCTAAATTGCTACAGGGTGACCCACCATAGTATCACAATGTTAAACAAAGTATTGCTTTTAGAGTGACATGCAAATTGTCTTGTAGCTCTTCACGTTTTTGAGATATTACTATTCAATCTATTATTTAAGTAATGATTTTTTTTTACAAAATTTAACTTTTTGTAAAAATAACATTTTTTCAATTTGTGAATGAGTGTAACTTTTTTATTTGAATTTTTATAGATTTCACTAAAACGAAGATAAAAAATACTACAAAATGAGCCAAAACTGGCCTCTCTAGCTCTTTACGTTACCGAGATATTGAATTTTAAAAAGTAGTAGAAAAAGACCCCTAATACCCCCACATTTTTTCAATTTTTTTGAAAAATGAAAAATTTTAATATCTTTTTTTTGTTTTTATTTTAACTAATTTAAGGTCCTTTGGTATAAATATGCCCTTTGCTGTGCATTGGTAACCTCCTGGAGCAAAATAAAAAATAGCACTTTTTGCACAAATTGCATTTTTTCAATTTTTGAATGATTGTAACTTTTTTATTTGAACTCTTATCGATTTTATTAAAACACCATTAGAAAGAGGATAAAAAATACTACAAAATGAGCCAAAACTGGCCTCTCTAGCTCTTCATGTTACCGAGATATTTAATTTCAAAAAGTAGTAAAAAAAAGACTAAATATTTTTTAGTCAGATTTCATGTATCTCTTAATTCGGCCCAGATCCTGGCAAAGAAATGGTTAAAATGTTAAATTTTAGGTCTAACTCTGTTAGTTTTTGAGATATCAAAAAACCGACTGCACTAGCGTCTTTTCCGGGAAATTTTAACATAAAATGACACCGAGACGTCAACTGTAACTTGACAAATAAAAAAGTTGTATTTTTTTACCTCAGTCAGGCCGCCATTTTGAATTTTCTGTCAAAATATTGACTTGCACCTCATTTTAAAGGAAATTTCACGTAGTTTAAGAAATGACAGATAAAATGGCGTCTCAGGCCACCATTTTGAATTTTCTGTCAAAAAATTGACTTGCATCTCATTTTTAAGAAAATTTCACGTAGTATAAAGAAATTACAGACAAAATGGCGTCCCAGGCCGCCATTTTGAATTTTCTGTCAAAATATTTACTTGCACTTCATTTTAAAGGAAATTTCACGTAGTTTCAAGAAATGACAGATAAAATGGCGTCTCAAGCCGCCATTTTGAATTTTCTGTCAAAATATTTACTTGCACTTCATTTTAAAGGAAATTTCACGTAGTTTCAAGAAATGACAGATAAAATGGCGTCTCAAGCCGCCATTTTGAATTTTCTGTCAAAATATTTACTTGCACCTCATTTTAAAGGAAATTTCACGTAGTTTAAGAAATGACAGACAAAATGGCGTCTCAGGCCGCCATTTTGAATATTCTGTCAAAATATTGACTTGCACCTCATTTTAAAGGAAATTTCACGTAGTTTAAAGAAATGACAGACAAAAAAATTTCAATTATCGTTTTTTGTGGATAGAATCGTCAGAAAATGTATCGGCTATAAGAACTACATTATTCGAATGACTTATGGAATATGTCACTTTTATCGAATTTTCATGAGAGAACCAAACTTAGCAAGTAAATTTTTGACAAGTTTTCAAAAATGTCCTGAAAATTGACCAGCAGTTTACAAACAGTACGAAGAGCTTAACTGGAAACCTAAAATCAAGTTTGATTTGTTTTTCGGACGCCATTTTGAATCTCCACAAGGTTTGTTTGTACAAGTTTGGCAATTTCTCCGAGGTAAAATTAAACATGTAAACGGTCGAGAGGAGGAAGCCCTTTCAATCCTTCAACCTCTTCAAAGGGCCAATAAATTCCTCACTCGAGGCATTCGTTTGCCGCAAATCGAAACGCGTTAATAAATACTCGTGCCTGTCAATGAATCCGTTACAAAACCGTATTAAAGTGATACGGAGAAAGGTTTCTATTAAATTGTACCATTCGGATTGATGTTTGCCGTCACTTACGATTTGCTTCCGGAAGAATCTTACCTGAAACAAAAAATATCGATACAATTTAGGGGGGAAAGAGGGGCAAAAGTGCATATTTTTGTGTAGCGCGGTTGCCAAACTATTTTTAATAACGGCCACCTGTAATGTGTGTATAAAAGTTTACAGTTTCAACAATATAACGTCCACATCTGCACCCGTAAAGTTATTTTTGGCCTGTTTCACTTGCCAAAACCAATAAACCCTGATATTTTTATTTTTATTATAAATTATGATTGAAAATTTCGATTTTTAATTCATTCGTAAAGCAAATCCAAATAACTTAAAAACCAGGGGTGAAATTTCCGATTCCATTAAACCACGTAAAATTATATTGTCATCAGGGAGTTGGAAACGTTTTTCTAATATTCCATTTTATAATAAAAATTTCTGACAAACAGTTTTTTGCTTAAATTGGAAAAAAATGGCAGAATAATGGTTTGAATAAAATTAAAAACTTTATAAGAAAATTGTTTATGTGACAAAAATTACGTCCTGTCAAAACATATGTGCGGTAAAAATTTCAAGCTTGTAAATGAAACGGTTTTCGAGATATGGATGATAACTTTGCAAGCCATCTTGAAGGCGGCCATAAGAATTTACAAAGCTATCATCCATATCTCGGAAACCAATGACGATATATTTTTTGTAATTACGTCATCATGTTCTACGTAAAAAAGTGCCTTAAAAATGTCTGAGTTTCAAAAATCTCTTTGGCTTTGTTAACGAGTGTTTGAAATGCACTGCCTCTGACGTTTTCCCAATTTTCCGGAAAACTGAGAAAGATAATTCAATTTGGAAACCGGAAATAAGTTTCACATAAAATTCTCTAAAACTTTCCCCATTTAACCGACTCTGTAGCTCTTACCGTTTTCGAGATCCCAATACATGCATCATCAATTTGGATCACACTGTATACCATTAGCCTATAAAATGATTACGATAAACTTTCTGTAGTGTTCATTAACTTTCAAGGTTCTTTTATAGTTTTATTGTCATTTTAGGTTGGGTTTTGACAGATGTGACGGTTGGTGCTGTCACAAACGTGGCAACGTGGTCAAAAATCCTGTACATAGAGCTATACAGCTACAAAACCTACTTAAAAACAGTGTAAATTAGTATAAGTAAACTGAACGACACTTCATAGCTTCATGAATAGAATTTTGACAGTTTTCAGTAAGGGGATAGACCACATAATGTCAAAATAACAATCATACTTTAAAACTGTCAAAATCACAACCATAAACCTATAAAATACTTTCTATAGGGTTAATCAACTTTCTTGGTTTCTTTATACTTTTATTGTCATTTTGGGCTGGATTTTGACAGATGTGACTGTAGCTGTCAATTTTAGATGCATATTGATCTGTCATTAATGTGGCAACTGTCAAAAATCATGTTCCCACAACTATAAATGTATAAAACATACCTGAAAACAAAGCAAATGATTACAAATTAGCTGAACGACGCTTTATAGCTTCATGAATGCAATTTTGACAGTTTTTAATAAGGGGATAGATCACATAATGTCAAAATAACAATCATACTTTAAAATTGTCAAAATCACAACCATAAACCTATAAAATACTTTATATAGGGTTAATCAACTTTTAAGGTTTTTAATAGTTTTATTGTCATTTTGGATTGGATTTTGACAAATGTGACTGTAGCTGTCAATTTTAGATGCATATTGATCTGTCATTAATGTGGCAATTGTCAAAAATCCTGTTGCCACAGCTATAAATGTATAAAACAGACTTGAAAACAAAGCAAATGACTACAAATTAGCTGAAAGACGCTTTATAGCTTCATGAACGCAATTTTGACAGTTTTTAGTAAGGGGATAGATCACATAATGTCAAAGTCACAATCATACTTTAAAACTGTCAAATTCACAACCATAAACCTATAAAATACTTTCTATAGGGTTAATCAACTTTCTTGGTTTTTTTAATAGTTTTATTGTAATTTTGGGCAGGATTTTGATATAGTCAATTTTTGACGCAGTTTGTTCTGTCATTTATGTGACAACTGTCAAAATATAGCTATAAATGTATAAACCATATTAAAAAACAATGCAAATGAGTGTAAATGGGCTGAACGGCACTTTATAAGTTTTATGAGTGCAATTTTCACAGTTGTTGACAGATTTGAACCTCAGAAACTCAAATCCGGTGTCAGAATTACGGTAACTGATACCATTTTTGAGATTTAAAAAAAAATATCTCAAAAACTAAAAATTTTGATGTTTTCTAAATGTCACTTTGCTAAGACTAACCAAATCTGTACTTTTAATCTCTTCAAATCTTATCCTGGACACACTGTAGATACAAAGTTCACCTTCCCTCTTCCAATTGAGAATTTCCATAAAACCTGAGTGGTGTTAATTTACTTTGTACAGGAATTTTATTTAGATTGTTTCCTCCCTTCGTTTACGAAGGGTAAAAACCTCGTAAAGTTCAGTTTTACCGTTTTCTCTGCGATAGTTTACACGGTCCTTTTTTCACTTATTTCCTTTCGGTTTAGGCCGTTTTCTCCACGTTTTCCGGCCGCTAATCACTTAACTTTGACACACCGAAATCACACAGAACAAGTCTCGCTTCCAAATTTATTAAATTTGCTAGAAAACCCGGTTAGTTTCCCTAGATTTTCGAGACTTTTTCTCCGCAAACTTCCTCCATCCCAATTGTTCGAGTCGGAAATTAGAAAGTTTCCAGCTTCCTAGCGACATTCATTTTAAGTTATGCTATAGGTGGATGAGTGCCACCGATCCTCCAGTTTTGAAAATAGCTCTCCAAGTTACAGCTTACCCGTCAGTTTCTTTTTAGTTAAATAGATTTTTTTTGAGCAAAGTTTGAGAAACTTTTTTAATGTCACTTTTTACGCCACAAATTCCCAACAAGATAACCGCCAAAGCCAAATTGCACTGACTCTAATTAAAGTGTTGCAAAACAGAAGTTATTATGCAACTTTGATTTTGTCTCTTTTGGAGAGTTTTATTCGTTCGTTTTTTTCATTAATTGGTTGCTGCACTTTTTATAATCAATCAGGCAACACTGTAATTCACTCATGCTTGAATAATGCATCCATGCAATTTGTCGTAGACTTTAATAATCATTTCTATACAACAATTCAATTAGAATGCACATGACGTCACGGTAAGTGACGTGAACTTGTCGTTTGTGACGTAATTTGACACTTTCTCGAGCGCCCTCTTGGTCACTAACAGAAATTAGGGTGGGCACTTAAAAAAAAATTGATTTCTGACAATATTTAGTGACGTAACAATCCAATATGGCGGCAATGACAAATGTCACCTGTCACTTATAAAATTAATCTAGAAAGCCTAGGAAAAATTCAAATTAACGGTCAAAACTGTCATTTCATTATATTTGGTTGGTTGATACAGTAGTTTTGTTTTTTGATACACTCTGTATAAATATAAGGTTAATTCCAATGCAGTATTGGGCAACAGAGTGACGCAAATTTTTTCGAGGCTGCCCGAGGCTGCCCGAGTTATGAGCAGTAAAATTACGATCAAAAATTCAAATTAACGGTCAATAACGTCAATTCTGTTGGAAAATCGCATTTTCTCGAATTCCAACCCTGTTTTTCACTCATTCGAGCTGAAATTTGTACTGAATACTCCTCTGACTCTAAGGAATCTATCAGTTGAAGAAAAAAATTCAAAACACGGTGGAAAGTTTAATTTCTGTCTCGAGAGTTTAAAAACTTTAAAACTACCTAATTTCTCGACATAAATCAAACACTTTCCACCTGAGTATGTAATATACTATTAGACACAGTAGTTTTTGAGATACAGACAGAAAAATCGTTTTTTTTTAATATCAGGTGTCATTAGAATGGTAATTTTAAGATCTTTTCAAAGATTTCAATTGTCAAGAAACCTTTTTCAGATCAACTCAAGTTTTTGGGTCCCCACTGACCAGAAAAATCAAAATATTTGCCTACTACAACCAACATAATCTTCTAATATTGGAATGTCATTTTGGGAAAGTCTAAGTTGATCGACATTATCTCTACACTGATCCGTGGTTTTAAGATTTCACTGTAATGCTAATTCTTTGGGTATTTACTGTCGATTTGTCAACTTGTCAAGGTGGGAGCGCCATTTTCCGGTACAACTCGACTGCTATACATGCACACATAAGTTATGCAACCCGCATACGTAAACAAATCGATTCGGATTGGATCTCGAAAGTCGTATTTTTCCCACGACTGGGTAAACATCACGAATAGTGCCATCTTGCACTTGTTCCTCACGAGATGTGTATTCAACAATTCATATACATCCATCTCCATTTACTCCATTATTTACTGAGACAACATTGAACCGAAGTTTTTGAGAGAAGTCTTATTGTATTATTACGGTTTTGGGCCTACTATGCTCGATACTTCTGAACGAGCACTCAATTCGGAATGGAATCGAGTGCTCACCGTTAGATAGCGATACAGCGAGAAGCAGATTTGTCTAGAACGTGGTTTACCGAATATAAAAGAAGCGGTTTCCGACAACTTATTTTCGAGGTTTATGGGAATTTTTTTCCGAGCTTGTGAAAGGGAAATTAAACCCTCTTTCACCCCAAAGTGCTTTGAAAAAACACGATTTTGAATAATTCGAGTTTTGAATTCATTTCCAGTAACTTTTAGAGTCGTTAATGGTTTGCCAAACGTTCGAATTTCCCTAAAATATAACAAGCAATTTACATTTAAAACAAGACACACCACGTTATCGACACACATGCATATTCGATAGTAATTACCGGCCAACTTCTGCTATAATAAATCAGACCGACGTATATCTCTTTAATGAATTTATTCCTGTGTAATGCAGTATTCCGGCCTTGATAAGTGATAATTGGCGCAGGATGAGACTAGATTTATGGTTCTAGTTGGGCATGGGAACCCCTCTTCGAATTAAGTTCAATCTTATTTAAATCCGGAAGTAACTCTGAGGAAAATGGCCGGTCTGACGGCCCGATCTGTTGCCAATTGATTTTTGATCTTTTGCGAAAAGGTCACGCATGCCTCGGACATGTATACCAATCTAAATCTGGCTCTAATGATCACTTTTATCAGTTTCGTTTATCTTTAATCTGGAGTTTAAACTGTAAAACCACAGTAGAAAAATTAGACTAACTTAACTGACATGTTTTATGGTGGAACCATACTGTAAGTAGTCCTTACAGCTCCAGGAAGCCAAATCTGACAGTTAAGATGTTAAGGAACATTTCAATACTTTGCTTGCGTCACGTGACGGTTGTCACAAATGTCAAAACTCACTCATCAGTGTCCTAAAAGTATAAAATACCAAATAAATGTGTTTCTTTCAAAAATTGCACTGTGAATTGTGTTTAAAGCTCCATAGAACCAAATTTGACAGTTCTGACGTTAAGAAACACTTTTATAATTGTCTTACGTCACGTGACAGCTGTCATAACTGTTAAAATTCACTCACCAGTGACTTGAAACTATAAAACTACAAATAGATGTATTTCCTTAAGGAATTGCACTGTGAGTTGTGTTTAAAGCTCCATAGAGCCAAATTTGACAGTTCTGACGTTAAAAAACACTTTTATGTTATTCTTACGTCACGTGACAGCTGTCAAAACTCACTCACCAGGGGCCCAAAAACATGAAAAGCCAATTAGAAGTGTTTTCTTGAGGAATTACACTGTGAGTTGTGTTTACAGCTTCATAGTGAAAAAATTGACAGTTCTGACGTTTAGAAACACTTTTATACTTGTCTTACGTCACGTGACAGCTGTCGTAACTGTCAAAACTCTCCCAACAGTGACCAGAGACTATAAACTTACAAATTGATGTGTTTTCTTGAGGAATTGCACTGTGAGTTGTGATTACAGCTCGATTGTGCTAAAATTGACAGTTCTGACGTCAAGAAACACTTTTATACTTTTCTTACGTCACGTGACAGCTGTTATAACTGTCAAAACTCACTACCCAGTGACCTAAAAACATAAACTGCCAATTAGAAGTGTTTCTTTGAGAAATCGCACTGTGAGATGTGTTTTCAGCTCAATGGAGTCTAATTTAACAGTTGGGACATTAAGGAACACTTCTTACGTCACGTGACAGTTGTCATAACTGTCAAAACTAACTCACTAGTGGCTTGAAACCTGAAAGTGTTAAATGTATTTCTTTTTGTGAGGAATTCCACTGTAAGTCGTGTTTACAGCTCCATGGAGCCAAATTTGTCAGTTCTGACTTTAAGAAACGCTTTGATACTACGTCTTTTAACGTCACAACTGTCAAATTTTGCTCCATGAAACCACAAATACAACTTACAGTGTGATTGATCCAAACGTTAGAACTTAATTTCATCGTATCATAGCTGCGTGATTTTTGACAGCTGTCAGGTGACGTAAAAAACATATCAAAACGTCTGTTAATGTCACCACTGTTAAATCTAGACTTCCAACGCGATTTATTAAAGAAGTACAACTAATCTGCGCATTCCAGTTGTATGTTAATGAGTTTGACAATTGACAGCTGTCAGGTTAGGTAAGAAACATATCAAAGTGTTCTTTAGCCTCACAAATGTTAAATTTAGAGCTCTATTGAGGTGCATTTGATAGTTTAATCTCACTGCGGAATGAGTTTTAATAGTCACCTGAGCGACCTTGTGAAGTGTCATTTAACGTCACAACTGACAAATTTAACATTTTATAGTTTTACAGAACTGTTTAATGTGTTTTGACAGCTGTTACAAGCCTGTCATTAAACGTCACAGCTAGTTCAGTTTGTCCTCGTGATTCACGTTTTTTCCAACCTTCTCGAGCTTGAATTCGATCCTAAGAAGAGGAAACTATTGAAAATCAATGCTGACAACAAAGATAAACTTTGTAAGTCACATGTGTCAGGTCACAAGGTTTTAATTAGACTTCCTGATAAAGTGGTCACGTGTCGTCTTCTTTGTCTTTATAGGGCATTGTCTCTTCTACCACTAAATAATGAAATTGTTGACAATTAACTCACTCAGAGTGTTCAGAATTAAAGAGAGTAATTGCAAAATAATGAATGTTTGCCTATAAAAATCTTAAATCTTAAAAAGAGCCACTAGACGTCTATAAAGATTAAAATTGGTACCGTCTAATTGCCCTTTGAGTCATTTTATTGCAAAGGTCCTTTTTGTCCCACCTAACGTCAACAAAGACCAATAAAACATATAACGGAACATCCATCTGTATTCCTTAAGAAAGTTTTAGTGGTAACTTTGAAGTCTCATTCATACCGATTTGGAGTCAGAGAGGGAAATTTGTCTTGATTTACTCCTCCCAGAAAGTCCGTCTCAATTTGTTGTAGAATACACATTTTCTCGGTATTTTCTTAAATTTGCATGACATTATTCTAATGCAGGTAGAAAATTAACCCAAACCTAAGGGTCTAAGAGATATTTAAGTGCCCAGTTCAGTCAGTACAACCATAACAACCTCTCAAAGCGCTTCGTGATAATGCAAAAAGAACAAATTCGTGATTTCGTAAAGTACGTGGACACCAAGAAACAACGTTGCCTCAACTACCAAGGATACTGTTTTTACTTGAAGGATTGGAGAAAAAACGAAAATAAGCAGTGGGTGTGTGTTAAATCAGAGTGTCAGTGCCGAATGGTGACATCGGAAGATAACGTTTTGATTAGTTTCATAGGAGAACACTCACATTCAAATCGTCGGGTGGAACCACCTCTAAATAGACGCCGCACCATTATGAGGGCCTACATGGAGTACATGGAGAACAAAAGTTTGAGAGAACTGCCAATGAACGTACAGAAACAGAACAGAACAAAACTGACCGACGAAGTGTACAAAAAATGTAAAACAATGCCAAAAACGTGTTTAAGAACGATTGTGTTACAAATGACTCAACTTTACTCCATTTTTGACAGTACTAGATTGAAGTTCCGGTTGCGCATTACATTTTTGAAAATTTAAATTCTATTTAATATGTTTAAACACCAAAATTTATGATAAATAAAGATTACTGAGAGTACTGCCAGTGTTTACTTTAAAAAACTTGTCACTTTTGAACAGGTTAATGGGTTAATATGTTAATAAAGAGGGCGTTCCTTCACACTCCCCTGGCGGTTTATACAATTTACCGATCAACGGTGATCAAGTCTGGTCGATGCAGAGGCCCGTTACTCATTGTTATTGAAATCGTTGTTTGTTTATTCGAATATTTTCCCATTAATTTAAGATAAGTTGAGGTTTGAATGTGACAGATCAGGTGTAGAATAACACAGTCTAAACTGAACTTATCTAAGCTGTCCTTATACTCAACTTAACCCATGTTGAGGAAACGAACATTACCCACGCTTTTTAAGGGAATCGGTAAGGACTTTTTTCTTTTTTATAAAAAACTGTGTTAGATTTTAATGAAAATTACAAAAATGTGCTTAAAACAAACATTTTCTCACTCCAAGTGGGTTATACAAGCAATTTTGTCTCTGACTGTCTTTTCAAACTGTGTTTCTGACAATTCAAACTTTGACACCGTGTTTCCCTCTGACTGTACTAAATTTTGTAGAGTTTTTTCATGTTATTGGATAGGAAATTTAATGAGGATTCCAAAAATGTGCTTAAAACAGTAATTTTCTTATTCCAAGTGAGTTTTACCAGCGATTTTGTCCCTGACTGTCTTTTCAAACTGTGTTTCTGACAGTTCGAACTTTGACACCGTGTTTCTCCCTGACTGTACTAAATTTGGTAGTGTTTTTTCAGTTTACTGGATATGAAATTTAATGAGGATTCCGAAAATGTGCTTAAAACAGTCATTTTCTCATTACAAGTGGGTTTGACAAGTAATTTTGTTCCTGACTGTCTTTTCTAACTGTGTTTCTGACAGTTCAAACTTTGACACCGTGTTTCTCTCTGGCTGTACTAAATTTTGTAGTGTTTTTTCACGTTATTGAATAGAAAATTTATTGAGGATTCCAAAAATGTTCTTAAAACAGTCATTTTCTCACTCCAAGTGGGTTTGACAAGTAATTTTGTCCCTGACTGTCTTTTCAAACTATTTTTCTGGCAATTCAAACTTTGACACCATGTTTCCCTCTGACTGTACTAAATTTTATAGTATTTTTTCAGGTTATTGGATAGGAAATTTAATGAAAATTCCAAAAATGTGTTTAAAACTGTCAAAAAGTTAGCTGATTGTGGAAAAATTATCGATTTTAAAGAGAAAAAATTCAAATTTTATTAAGGGCGAAATTGGCTTGAAACCTTCCAGTCTACTAAAGCAATTTCCCATAAGAATTGCATAAAATAGCACACGAAAATGAGCCTAAATGGCAATAATTTTTTTATTTATTTTTACTGGCTAGTTCCAGTTTAGTGACGTAGAACAACATTAATACTTACTTAAAAAAAAATTAAATGTTGTTATGGCCTAAATTAGTGCTTGACACTTTCACTTTGTAGGTCTTGGTAAATCAGCCATTTTGAACACAATTTGACAAGTGACAATTTGCAGAAAATTACCACGTAATCTACAGTGTCAAGGCTGCAAATGAGCCAAAAATCAAAGGCTGTTACCCAAAAAAATTGATTTTTGGTGAGCCTTGAAAGGCTGCGCTGCACTGTTTAATGATGAGTTGTAGACAGCCAATTTGTAGCCAAAAATCTGTAGAACTAAAAAAGTGAATGTTCTGAAAAAAAATCACAGATAAACTACAATAGAACGGCTGCAAATGAGCAAAAATATCAAGGCTGTAACCCTAAAAATAAGTTTTTGGTGAGCCTTGAAAGGCTACGCTGCACTGTTTAATGGTTTGTTGTAGGCAACCAATTTGTAGCCCAAAAAGCTAAATAACTAAAAAAGTAAAATTTTTGAAAAAATTCACAGATGAACTACAATACAAAGGCTACAAATGAGCAAAAAAATCAAGGCTGTAACCCTAAAAATGAATTTTTGATGAGCCTTGAAAGGCTACGCTGCACTGTTTAATGATGAGTTGTAGGCAGCCAATTTGTAGCCCAAAAAGCTAAATAACTAAAAAAGTAAAATTTTTGAAAAAATTCACAGATGAACTACAATACAAAGGCTACAAATGAGCAAAAAAATCAAGGCTGTAACCCTAAAAATGAATTTTTGGTGAGCCTTGAAAGGCTGCGCTGGTAAAGTGATGAGTTGAACTGAGTTAGCCATTTTAAAGCCAAAAAACTAAAGGAGTAAAAATTAAGAGTTATCGAATTGTTCCTATACAACGAATGAGTTTTTTGACGTTATTCCTTCTCTTTCCTCTACTTTTTCTGTTCGTTTTTCGTTTTATGAACCTGAAACCAGACAAATGTATTTTTCAAGCCAATGATTCAGGACAAAATCGAACGTTTAAATAGCTTTAGCCGGTCTAGAACCCCATTATGTTCAAAAACCGTCATTTTCCATTCTTTTTTCGCCTTTCATATTCTCTCCGGTCTATTGACGGCGTTGAGTTATATAAAAGTTTCATGTCGCATCACGAAAGAAAAAGCTAATACCTTCATAAAGACACTCCGATCTTGCAAAGTTTTAATACCAACGAATTTGAGTCTAAAAAACAGTCAATATTGGTCTTTGCAACATAAAATTTCTGGTTATTTACATGTGGGCAAACAAATTGTTAAGGACCTAACCTTTATCGGTAGTGTTCCGCGAATTAATTTTGGAACGCATCCCAGTGTCGAGAGCGGAACGCGCAGACTAGACGTAACCTAACAAAATTTCAAGAACAATGATTTGCATTCTGACCTTGAGTGAACTCTCACATGGTTAATTTTAACTGGTCTTTTTTACCCCAAAAAACGGGCTTTGTAGTTTGTAAAATAAATAGGTGTTAGTAAAGCTGTGGTTTAAAATCATTAATATATTAATACAGTTTGCTAGACGCAGGAGTTTCAATTCAAAATACAAGAAGTAAAACATCGATCGTCTACACAAATCAAGTGGTTAATGTTCAAATAAGAGAACAAACAATAGCGAATAGGTCAGCAAACTTATTATTTTTGGTGCCTATAGCAAATTCATCATAAAAAAATAATGATTGAGTAATAAAACGAGGTCTTCTACGTAAGAATGACGTCACGCCAAAAACGGCTCCTACGTCACGAGGCACATCCAGACCTACAATTCCTACTTTACTATCACTTTTTCTTGTCTTACATGCATCGTAACTTATGTTTTTAATTTTTATATTTGAATTAGTTTTGTCATGTTTTGAGTGTATATAATTTTAATTTAATAAAATTAAATTTAACTGTCTAGCGTCTTAAAATATTATTTCTAAAAATACATTTTCTAGAGCAACTTTTCCGAAGGGGAAAAGGGGGGTTTCTCCCTGACTGTAATAAATTTTGTAGTCTTTTTTCAGGTTATTGGAGAGGAAATTTAATGAGGATTCCAAAAATGTGCTTAAAACAGTCATTTTCTCACTCCAAGTGGGTTTGACAAGTAATTTTGTCCCTGACTGTCTTTTCAAACTGTGTTTCTGACAATTCATAGTTTGACACCGTGTTTCTCTTTGCCTGTACTAAATTTTGTAGTGTTTTTTCATGTTATTGGATAGGAAATTTAATGAGAATTCCAAAAATGTGTTTAAAATTGTCATTTTCTGAGTCCAAGTGGGTTCTATAGACAATTTTGTCCTTGACTGTCTTTTCAAACTGTGTTTCTGACAGTCCGAACTTTGACACCGTGTTTCTCCCTGACTGTAATAAATTTTGTAGTCTTTTTTCAGGTTATTGGATAGGAAATTTAATGAGGATTCCAAAAATGGGCTTAAAACAGTAATTTTCTTACTATAAATGGGTCACGTGACTGCCTAGGTAAATTATCCTCTAAAACAAAATTTATCTTTAAGTTTACACACAGTTTAGAACACAGTTTTCTTAGAGTTAAGTTAGTAACAATTATCACGTGACCGTTTAGTTAAATAGTGTTATAAAACCACGTGATAACTGTCACTAATTTCTAAAATGTCAAACTGTGCTAAAAGGTGGACAAATCAAGGGTTTCTTGTACTATTTGGTATAAAACGTGTTTCTGAAATTTATGACAGATATTTTGACTGTTGTCACCTGACTGCTTGCTAAAGTCTTCTAAAACCACGTGATATCTGTCACAAATTGCTGGGAATTAAATTCTCTACAACTTCCTTTTTTACGATTTTTTTCAAATTTTGACAGATGACAGAGTTACAGGGTGTTACAATTCTCTAAACAAACTTTGTTGTCATTTACAACTTTCTATGCAAATACCTGCTTTCAGCGACCTCACAGAGCTTACCCACCCTGTAGCATTTTTTGTAGGGAATTAAGTTCTCTACAACTTCCTTTTTTACGATTTTTTCCAATTTTTGACAGGTGACAGAGTTACAATTCTCTAAACAAACTTTGTTGTCATTTACAACTTTCTAAGCAAATATCTCCTTTCAGTGAGCTCATAGAGCTTACACACCCTGTAGCTTTTTTGTAGGGAATTAAATTCTCTACAACTTTCCTTTATCAAAATAATCAAATTTTAATTATAGATCCCACGTTTTGTCGAATGTTTATCAACATCTTGTGAGTATTTCAGTGATAACGATTTGGTAAAAATAGTAGCTGATAATCAGGAAATATCGCGGGTACTGAAGTACTCAATTTAAGATAGTTCAGTACCCTCAGACACTCGATTATGTTTTTTCTGTTGTGACAACAGTTTATACTAAAAAAAATAATACTGATTGAGGTAGTAAAATTGCAAAAACGACACTGAAACAAGTCCAAAGTACGATACGAGCATGCCAAGTCAACACGAATACAGCCGGTTTTGTGTCTTGCCTGCTAAGCTTTTTCTTTTTTAATTTTGCTTACTTAAGCACAATTTACAACAGTAAAAAGGTTGCAATTTTGATTGTTATTGTCATTATTATCATCGTTAATTATCACTTGTATCTTATTGCCTTTTTGTGCATATCAGTTTTGTCTGGTTGTGATTGGTCAAGATTATAGAGAGAGAGAAGTGACAAAATTAAGGTTAATGTAACAAATATAACCTAAAACGTACTGTACCAAATTTTGTAGTGTTTTTTCAGGTTATTGAATAGAAAATTTAATGAGGAATCCAAAAATGTGCTTAAAACTGTCATTTTCTTACTTCAAGTGGGTTTTACAGGCTATTTTGTGCCTGACTTCTTTCAAACTGTGTTTCTGAGAGTTCAAATTTTGACACGGCTTTTCTGCCTGACTGTATCAAATTTGTTAGTGTTTTTTCAGGTTATTGAATAGGAAAATTAATGAGGATTCCAAAAATGTGCTTAAAACTGTCATTTTCTTACTCCCAGGGTGTTTAACAGGCGATTTTATGCCGGGCTGTTCTTTCAATCTGTGTTTTTGGCAGCTCAAACTTTGATACCGCTTTTCTGCCTGACTGTACCAAATTTTGTAGTATTTTTTCAGGTTTTCTGTTAGGAAATTTAATGAGGATTTCAAAAATGAGCTTAAAACTGTCATTTTCTTGCTTCCAGTGTGTTTAACAGGCGGTTTTGTCCCGGGCTGTTCTTTAAAACCGTGTTTCTGGCGACTCAAATTTTGATACCGCTTTTCTGCCTGACTTTACCAAATTTTTTAGTTTTTTCAGGTTATTGAATAGGAAATTTAATGAGGATTCCAAAAATGTGCTTAAAACTGTAATTTTTTTACTCCCAGTGTGTTTAACAGGCGATTTTGTCCCGGGCTGTTCTTTCAAGCTGCGTTTCTGGCAGTTCAAATTTTGACAGCGCTTTTCTGCCTGACTGTACCGAATTTTAAAGTGTTTTTTCAGGTTATTGAATAGGAAATTTAATGAGGATTCCAAAAATGTGCTTAAAACTGTCATTTTCTTACTCCCAGTGTGTTTAACAGACAATTTTGTCCCGGGCTGTTGTTTCAAACTGTGTTTCTGGCAGGTCAAATTTTGATACCGCTTTTCAGCCTGACTGCACCAAATTTTTCAGAGTTTTTTTAGGTTATTAAATAGGAAATTTAATGAGGATTCCAAAAATTTACTTAAAACAATAATTTTCTTACTCCAAGTGGATTTTATAATCGATTTTGCCCCCGACTGTCCTTTAAACCGTGTTCAAATTTCAGACGACAATTTCAACTGATTTAAATATTTGTTGCACTAAACCAGTTTTTCCTAAATAACTCGAAAAAGGTGAAAGTTACAAAAAAATTGCGACAGACCAAAAATGTTCCTAATCAACTCCATAACCCAATGCCGTAAGTTTGCAGGACCGTTTTTGTTTCCACTATACAGGGTGTGCAAGAAAATTATGATGGTTCGATAATAACGTAATTTTTAAGATTTTCTGAACTTCCAAAAATAAAATTTCAAACCACAATTTCACCTGATTTGAACATTTATTGCATCAAACCCGTTTTTGCTTAATAATTCAGAAACGGTGAAAGTTACGACAAATTTTTATTTTTTTTTAAATATCTCAAAAACTAAAAAAAAAAATGACGTTCTCTAAAAGCCATTTTTATCGCAACTTTCTTCCCATTTAACCAAATTTGTATCTCTAACCGTGAAATGTGATAATATTTTGTTTTGTCTATATACATTTTTATTTTTACTTTTACTTTTATTGTTACTTATAGTTTCTTTTTATCATGTTTAGCATACGCTAAATAAATAAATCTCTAACCGTTTCCAAGATCTCCATAGGGGCCCTCCTTATCCTGGACACACTGTACACAACTAAGTTTTATTTATCTCATATATTTACAAGGAAGTTTATTAGCAAATGAAAGTACCGACCTTTAGTATTTTGAAAAATAATAAAATACGTATTTCATACTTTTTTGCGTCCTAATATGAAATAAAGTTCAAAATTAAAGCATATTTTGATAATGTAAGAAGATTTTATTAAAAAGTTGTTTTGTATGTTTCTTGCATTATTGTAATTTTTGCAATTTACCTGATTTGAAAGTAAATTTTAAGAGAAACTGTATTTTATCGGTCTACTTGTGTTCGTTGTTGTACTTTGAACGCATTCAAATCGTCCCAATTATGTATTTGATTTAAACAACGTGTCTGCCAAGCTAATTTATCTAGTATCCCGTACTAAATGGTAATTGATTCGTTCGGCCTCTTGGCCCAATTTATTTTTGGGGCCGAAGGCAATTTGTCCCGAGTGTTGTTGCATTGCCACAATGCAAAAAGACTGTACAGACGAAACAATCCATTTCCTGGCTTGGATTTGGTCGAGGATGACAAAAATAAAATCCATCCGAACGTCGATAATAACCCATTTGTCATTCCCCTTCTTCAATGTCCGAATCGTTGTTTGTTACTTATTAAATACAATAATAGAAAACTGTACTGACAGTTTTAATGGACGAGGACAGCATCTTGATTTATAGTGGAATGGAAAAAAGTGTTAATTCCCTTCAGAAGTGTTTCTGTTCACTTCCGTCTAGGAATTAATTATCGATTTAATCGAAAACGTTTGATCGATGGACCCAGGTTTCTTGGTGTGGCTATTTTTTACTGTCCTGTACAGTTTATTTTCTCTGAATAATAACTACATTTACGAAGAAATTAGCTCTACATAGAATAGTCATCTAAGGTCTAAAATCTATTTATTGAGACTGTCCTCTAGGAAACTCGAGAATTTAGAGTGTCCTGTAGCATCTAGAATGACTGCAAACTCGAGAAGTACTTAGATTAACAGTTTTGCCCAACCAGAATAATTTTTATGGCAAATCTGTTTGAAATTAACATTTTGAACCTAATTAATACCAGAATAGTCATCCAGGACCTAGAATCTAGTTATTCAGACTGTCTTCTACAATCTAGAATGACTGAAAACTCGAGAAGTACTTAGATTAACAGTTTTGCTCAACCAGAATATTTTGAATGGCAAATCTGTTTGAAATTAACATTTTGAACCTAATTAATCCTAGCAACTTTTGTAGTGTTTTTTCAGGTTATTGGATAGAAAATTTAATGAGGAATCCAAAAATGTGCTTAAAACTGTCATTTTTTGACTCCAAGTGGGTTTTACAAGCGATTTTGTCTCTTACTGTACTTTCAAACTGTGTTTCTGGCAGATTGAATTTTGACACAGCTTTTCTCCCTGACTGTACCAAATTTTTTAGTGTTTTTTTCAGTTTATTGAATAGGAAATTTAATGAAAATTCCAAAAATGTGCTTAAAGCTGTCATTTTTTGACTCCAAGTGGGTTTTACAAGCGATTTTGTCTCTTACTGTACTTTTAAACTGTGTTTCTGGCAGCTCAAACTTTGACACAGCTTTTCTCCTTGACTGTACCAAATTTTTTAGTTTTTCTAATTTAATGAGAATTCCAAAAATTTGCTAAAAACAGTAATTTTTTTACTTTGTCGACTGAATGTAGAAAAAATTCAAGAAATTTCGGTGACTAATAACAATGAACGTTATTCGTGTATGTAAAAGCTGCGTTCGAAAATAACCGATCAATATAAATGTGATATAAACACAGTTGGACAAGGTCGTTTCGATTATTTTCGGTATGAGAAACAAATTGCTTAAAGATAAAAAACGCAGCCAATCAATGGGGTCAAATAATCGCTGATATCGATAACAATTGAAGCGCGTGGATAGCCATGACTACTTTAAAACAATCTCTGATGATGATGGAACAGTTATCCGAAACGCACAATTATCAATTGTTATACAAACCTATCGGTGAGTTTTAATCGTGACCGGATTAACCTAAAAACATTTTTGAGCCTCCTTCGAAACCAGATTTACGATCAGTTGACCATACACGAGTATGCAAATTAATATGGGCAACTGATCAGTATCTCAGTGATCTATTACCCACCGATTCGCTGATTTGCTTATTACTATCAGTATTAAAACGTGAATTCCATATTTCCCGGCTTCTGGATCGTTTATTAGTTCGCGTACAACAAATCACTTCCAGTCGAAAAGACCAAACGACAGTTTGTTTGTTAAATTTCCATTGTTTTGTTATTCTTCTCCGCTTCGTATCGGGACTATAATTCAAACTCGTTTCATTACCGATTTTCACTCGGTCCGTTCATCATTCCATATGCGACAGCAAAAAAGGACTCGTTGGTCATCATCAACGTTAAAAGTCTAATTTACTGTTCAAAAATTGGATTAAAAACGGAAAAATTCTGAAAACACTGTTATTGTATATTTCGAGGTTTTCTACAATGTTGCCACGTTTATCGTTAAAACGGTATATCTGCCGTTTTTGTGGTTCTTTTTCGCACTCCAAGTGTGTTTTACATGCGATTTTGTCTCTTACTGTACTTTCAAACTGTGTTTCTAGCAGCTCAAACTTTGCTACCACTTTTCTCCCTGACTGTACCAAATTTTGTAGTGTTTTTTTAGGTTATTGAATAGAAATTTAATGATAATTCCAAAAAGTGCTTAGAATGGTAATTTTTTACCCCAAGTGGGCTTTACAAGCGATTTGGTCTCTTACTGTAATTTCAAACTGTGTTTCTGGCAGATTGAATTTTGACACAACTTTTCTCCCTGACTCTAGCAAATTTTTTAGTATTTTTTCATGTTACTGAATAGGAAATTTAATGAGGAATCCAAAAATGTGCTTAAAACGGCCATTTTCTTATTCCAAGTGGGTTTTACCAGCGATTTTGTCCTTGACTGTTCTATCAAACTGTGTTTTTGGCAGCTCAAACTTTGGCACAGCTTTTCTCCCTGAGTGTAGCAAATTTTGTACCGTTTTTTCAGGTTGTCGAATAGGAAATTTAATGAAAATTCGAAAAATGTGCTTAAAATTGTAATTTTCTTACTCCAAGTGGGCTTTACAAGCGATTTTGTTTCTTACTGTACTTTCAAATTGTGTTTCTGGCAGATTGAATTTTGACACAGCTTTTTTCCCTGACTGTAGCAAATTTTGTAAAGTTTTTTTAGGTTATTGAATAGGAAATTTAATGAGAATTCCAAAAATGTGCTTAGAATGATAATTTTCACTCGGTCCGTTCATCATTCCATATGCGACAGGAAAAAACGACTCGTTGGTCATCATCATCGTTAAAAGTCTAATTTACTGTTCAAAAATTGGATTAAAAACGGAAAAATTCTGAAAACACTCTTATTAAAATGTATACAGTGTGTATAGAATAAATTCGATTAAAATCAATTTTAATGAAAATGGATACTCTTAACACATGCGGAAAGCGTCTTTTCCGCCCTTTAACTGCCGAACGACGCAAAGTGGAGTTCGGGCAACTGCAGTCTCGTGGGGGAAAGTACCACTTTCTGCACTTGTCA
Organism: Ips typographus; assembly: GCF_016097725.1. NCBI lineage: Eukaryota > Metazoa > Arthropoda > Insecta > Coleoptera > Curculionidae > Ips > Ips typographus. The sequence goes on along the minus strand of NC_138434.1, from coordinate 1,824,706 downwards.
GGTAAATAACTAATTAAACGCGCATTCTTTGATGAACAAATTTTATATACAGGGTGTTCCAATATTGCGATATGACCTTCGAGTTGACATTTTCTATGGTTTCTACTACTACTTCTATGGATTTAACCTCTTTTGCTTTAACCTAAAATAGTTCAGTTATTTGACCAGTTACTACAAAAGGTCACTGAAGGTAAAATATAATACAGACCAAAGGCTTTTCGACGATGTATTCAAAAAAGGTTATTGGTGTGTTAGTTTGGCCGCTAGAGGGCGTCAAAGTCAAACCTTCTATAGTGATTTAACCTCTTTTGCTTTAACCTAAAGTAGTTCAGTTATTTGAACAGTTACAACAAAAGATCAGTGAAGGTAAAATATTGTTCAGACCAAAGGCTTTTCAACGGTGTATTCAAAAAAGGTCATTGGTGTGTTAGTTTGGCTGCTAGAGGGCGTCAAAGTTAAGCTTTTTGAAAATTTTGACCATGTTTGCTTTTTACACAGTTTTTGAGATATTTCCCGGAAACTAAAAATTGTTTTTCACTTTTTTGGGACATCCTGTACTCAGCCGCTAATCTGAGACACCCTGTATCACCGTGACATCCATTTTGCCCCAACTGTCACGGTTTTGGGAATGACCTGAAAATTATGTCAATTTTGACGGTTTTCAGTGCGTGGCACCCATAAAAAATGACATTTTTACAAATGACACTTTACGTCATTTTTGTATCATTAACCTGAAGGAATTTAGGCAGTAGAAGTTTATTTTAAAAATTCAAAATTTTTTTCTAAATAAACTCAAAGGTACCACCCTTTAAATTTGATGAGAATTTTTGTTTTTAATTTTTCAAGGACAAAACGTGCCTGCTACCAAAAATGAGCGTTGAAGGTAAAAGTTGCACTCCCTCAAGGTACGTTTGTGGTAAAAATTTCAGACCTCTAACTTGAAGCGTTCCTGAGATATTTAGCAAAAACTACAAAAAAGTAAGTTTAATTTTGACGCCCTCTAGCGGCTAAACGGGACAACTTAGCAATGCCCGCTCAACGTCACGTGATAGCCCCGTTCATTAGCTTTCTTTTATTATATGGGACTTGTATACAGGATGGTTCAAATAAGCGAGTTATTCACGATTTTCTGCATAAGAGCACGAAAGTTTTGCTCAAACTTGGAATTTCTGCTCGATTTGAGGGGCGGCCAATCAAGACTGCTAAGAGCAAAATCAATTGAGGATCGATACAGATATTTTACATCAAGTAGGCGTAGAATTTGACGTAGATTCCAAAAATCGAAAAATTATAAGTTTGGTTTCGGGCTCAAATTTGGGACACCCTGTATACTAATGGATTATCCAAAAAATTTTGCGATAAACCAATCACTAGCTCGATGTATACGGTTTTCAACATTATTTTTTTAAGCTAAAAACAGCAATTTTGAGACATCCTGTATATCTAATTTTTTTCACACACACGTGTCCAAACATTTTTTTTGAAAAATAATTCCCTGAATTTTAATCGAATTTATTCCATATACTTTATGGACACACTGTATAAACTATAAAGTCGAAAATGGCACAAAACTTACTAACTTCTTAACGGGACGTACCATTACAACTGAAGTTAATTCTAAACCATTTTCAACCTTATTGACATAAACTGGTTGGTTGTTTAGTTAAACTGAAAACTAGAGGACATCCAGTAGTAAATATGTGTAATAACAAAATTGAGAGAATTCATTAGCATTTTACTATTTATTATACTCAAAAAGAGTGTCCTTTTTAGAAAAACATTTTTTCCTAAAGCTGGTACGGTCGAAAATAGCATGAAATGAATTAATACTGTAATGCAATTTAGCATTACAATCCAAACGGAACGTAGGCGATTTTGGTTCTTAGTAATCAAAATATAATCCCGATTTATTGTAAAACAAGAATTATTTGATGAAATATTGAAGAAAACCGTTTTTTGAACCAAATTTTTGAAATTTTGGAAATATAATAATTTCAAGGAAAATTAGTTTTTTTATGATTTTGTTGCTTTTTAATCCGGACTCTAATAATAATTGTAATTGATAGTAATTTACTGAAACATTCAGTGAGATACCATCTGTCTTTCCCCCGTGTAAACATACCCGAATCCGTTCATCGACGTGTAAAACTAAATGTTTTGTAAAGTATCAGATTTTTCGACCGATAACCAATACCACTGACTTTTATACAACAAGGTATCGAATGTCGGATTAATGGTGTTTTAAAATGTATTTTTTTTTGGACTTTCCACTACATTAACACGTCGCATATATTCGAAAATAGGTTAAAGAGAAAGTGCCTTTTTACGCACGCTGCGCTGTAATAAATATGTCGACGCGTTTAATTGGCGCGGTAATTGCTAATTTCCCCGATGATGTATTGACGAAACGTCGAACTACCTGAATTTAGTCGGGAATGAAAAAAAGTACGAGATAATAACTCAAAATGTCGACATCACGTTTAATAATATTGCTTACCGTGGGCAACACAGAAAAAACTAAACAAACAACGTGTATGTGCGCTTTAAATATAATATAATCGCTTAAATTGCTGTTAATTAACTTTATAATTAAATTTGTTTATTACCACCAATTTTGTCCGATAAGATTTGGGGCGACTCTCTTTTTTTCTCAACTTGTTCCAGTGAACCGACCTGACTTGGCTCCGTTCGATTTTTTTTAATTTAATCAGTAAACATAACCTTAAAAATTCCAATTTTTAGCATTTTTAAATCTTTTAGACTGCTTTAGGAGCATTTAAAAGGTTTCTGGAGGAGTTTAAAAAGCATTGGAACACAACTTATGGAAGCTTTGAAACTGCCTTGAAATTTTTTGAGAGCTTCCCGGATAGTTTAAAATCATTTGGAAGACTTTAGAGTAGTTCTAAAAGCTTTTGGAAGCTTTTAGGCTGTTTGGGAAGCATTTTGGAGTTGCTGTAGTGTTTTAAAACCTTTAAAACTTGTTGAAGAATATTTGGACAGTTTAAAAAGCATATGGAAATTATTAGACGGTTCTAGAATTTTTGGGAAGCTTCTAGACTAGTTGAAGAGCATTTTGAATCTTTTAGACTGTTCTAAAAGCTCTTGGAAGCTTCTAGACTGTTTTTACATCTTTTGGGAGCTTCTAGACTGTTTTGATATCTTTTGGGAGCTTCTATACTGTTTTGATATATTTTGGGAGCTTCTAGACTGTTTTTACATCTTTTGGGAGCTTCTAGACTACTTGGAGACCACTTAGAATATTTTAGACTATTCTAAAAGCTTTTGGAGGCATCTAGACTGTTTTGATATCTTTTGGAAGCTTCTAGACTAGTTGAAGAGCATTTGGAATCTTTTAGATTGTTCTCAAAGCTTTTGGAACCTTCTAGACTGTTTTTACATCTTTTGGGAGCTTCTAGACTGTTTTTACATCTTTTGGGAGCTTCTAGACTACTTGGAGACCACTTAGAATATTTTAGACTATTCTAAAAGCTTTTGGAGGCATCTAGACTGTTTTTACATCTTTTGGGAGCTTCTAGACTACTTGGAGACCACTTAGAATATTTTAGACTATTCTAAAAGCTTTTGGAGGCATCTAGACTGTTTTGATATCTTTTGGAAGCTTCTAGACTAGTTGAAGAGCATTTGGAATCTTTTAGATTGTTCTCAAAGCTTTTGGAACCTTCTAGACTGTTTTTACATCTTTTGGGAGCTTCTAGACTGTTTTTACATCTTTTGGGAGCTTCTAGACTGTTTTGATATCTTTTGGGAGCTTCTAGACTGTTTTTACATCTTTTGGGAGCTTCTAGACTGTTTTGATATTTTTTTGAAGCCTCTAGACTAGTTGAAGAGCATTTGGAATCTTTTAGACTGTTCTAAAAGCTTTTGGAGGCATCTAGACTGTTTTGGTACCTTTTGGGACCTTTTAGACTAGTTGGAGAGCACTTAGAATCTTTTCGACGGTTCTAAAAGCTTTTGAAAGCTTCTAGACTGTTTTGATATCTTTTGGAAGCTTCTAGACTAGTTGAAGAGCATTTGGAATCTTTTAGACTGTTCTAAAGGCTGTTGGAAGCTTCTAGACTGTTTTGATATCTTTTGGAAGCTTCTAGACTAGTTGAAGAGCATTTAGAACAGTCTAAAAGCTTCTAAGCTGTTTTGTAAGTTTTTGCAAGGTATTTTGAGCTTCTGTATCATTTTTGAATGAAAAGTCATTTTGTTACAGATAATTGGTATGTTTTTGTCTCAGAAGCCTTCAATATCTCAATACAGCTATTGCAATTGTAAATTAACCTAAAGCAGCAAATAAGCACAAAAAGAAGAAAAAAAACTGTCAACTGTCAAAGGTTGGTTGGTTTTTACTATTTTTTTACAAAAAGCAAAATTCCTAGAAATCCGGACTCTATTATTGATTTTGACCAATTTCTGAAATGTCAAAAACAGACAACTGACACATGTCATTCACTAATTTTACTAGTAATCATTAATGCTTCTTAACTGATCCAATTTAAAAAGCGAAATTACTGGTACAACCTGTATTTTTTTAAAATACCTACACATTCAGGTCCTTGTGAACTCTCTTTACAAATTTAATTAAAAACCCTGAGACTTTCCTTAATAATAAAAAACACTCGAAAGCGGGTAGGAAATTTAATTTTACTGCTCTGCGAGTGTGTTTTTTTCCCCTTAAGAAAACGGAAATATGACGAGAGAAAAAATAACGCAAAGTAGTAAAAAATAGGAAAGTTTAATCAGTTTTTGATCAAAGTGCCTCGTTTGATCGATTTGCATCCAAAAAGGGAGTGTTTATACTTTTTTTTATATTGTAATGTAACCGAAAGAGCGGGCGTTAAACAAGGGGGGAAGGCGGGAAAAACAAATTTAACTTTTCCCATAATGCGAAAACGGAGAAACGTGTTGATTATTCGGATTTTTTCCCGTCCCGTGAATAATCGTGCGCGAAATAAATCGAACCATAAATAAAATTGGATATTACTCACGCATTTTCTCTATATAAGGGTGCGACTATATGGCATCTTTCTTATTTATTACCGCATTATTCCTGAACTCGGCTTAATTTTCTATTTACCTTTCCACCTACTTCAGAATGTGACAAAGTCGGTTGATTTTTTATATACAGAGTGGATTAGTTTAAGCTATATCCTCACCTACGTATACAATTTGCCGCATAAGTTTGTCTGCACGTCATAGACGATTATGACGTCAAATATGAACAGAATTTGCGTAAGCAATGTGATTGGTCAAGAAAAAGCAGCTGAAGGCTTGACCAATCACAAACTTAAGTCAATATATACAAATTGTAATTTTGATGAGTTTTTTAAGCATTACACAAAAACTGTCCTAAATATTTCGTTTTAAGAAACTGGTTGATTTGGCAATATTGCAAACATTTCGTATCAAATTAGAAAAATTGTTAGTACGGCAACACTGTAGAACTGTAATTTGGTAATCCTAAAAATGACTTGAAATCTTTGAAAACTGTCTTGAAAGTCCATAAATTTGACTATTAAGCCAATTTCAAAAGTATCTACACGTTTCTAAACTCTACAAACTAAAAATTGACTTGAAAACTGTCTTGAAAGTCCTTAAAGTTGTCTGTTAAGCCATTTTCAATGTTATCCACACGATTTTAGACCTTACAAGACCAAGAATTTAGTTTTAAAGCGAAGAATTTAATTGAAATCTTTGAAAACTATCTTGAAAGTCCTTCATGTTGACTATTAAGCCAATTTCAACGTTATCTACATGTTTCCAAACCCTGCAAGACTAGAAACTTACTTTCAAACTCATGGATTCACTTGAAATCTTTGAAAACTGTCTTGAAAGTCCATGAATTTGACTATTAAGCCAACTTCAATTGTCTCTACACGTTTCTAAACCCTAAAAAACTAAAAATTGACTTGATAACTGTCTTGAAAGTACATAAATTTGACTATTAGGCCAATTTCAATGCTATCTACATGTTTCCAAACCACCAAAGGCTAGAAATTCACTTGGACACTTTGAAAATTGACTTGAAAGTCCATAAATTGGACTATGAAGTCAATTTCACTGCTATCTACGTGTTTCCAAACCACCAAAGGCTAGAAATTGACTTGAAAACCTTGAAAACTGCCTTGAAAGTCATAAATTTGACTATTAAGCCAATTTTAATGCTACCTCTACATGTTTCTATACTCTAGAAGAGTAGTCTTTTAAAATTGACTTGGAATGACGCAATAGTACTGTAAAACGATTAACAGCTGTTGTCAAACTAATATTTTTTGTAATTCGTTTCGTTCTCTTTGTTAATTATTGTAAAATTGTCGAATGACCAATTTTGTTTCTGATTTTCACCAAACTCTTGAAATGTTGCCAAATAAACATTTTTACCAAGTTTTGGCAATGTTTCCAAATTTACATCTTTGACAAGTTTTTGCAACGTTGCTAAACTGATATTATCCTAAAGGTTTATTATTATTACACTGGCTCAATTACTGTAGTTAGTTTAGTGACTGATTTCTCTGGAAGATGATGACAATGAGATTTTCTTATCTGGATGAGTTTTAAACTTGACTCACCATCATCAGAAATGTTTAACAAACGCCAATTCAATCTGTTATTCATCCATCGATAGAAAAGAATAATTCGCTTAACCCCCTACAGAATCGAATAAAATGAAGGGATGAAAAGATGAATGGCCCTTTCCATATTTCGATGCGAACCATATCGGTTTTGGGGGAGTTTTATGCGGTTTAACGGGGTGAATTGAGACGTACGCACACTGTTTACATTTCTGATAGTCTAAGGGTTGAATTTGCTTGCCATAATAGACAAAAATCACTGATAAATACGAATTTAACTTCAAAATTGCTTTGGCAGCCAAATAGAGAGGTATTCAATGAATACATGGAATGGTAAAGGGGCTTCAAAGGACCGTATCAACTTTGTGTGCCTTTTATCCACGTCAGTTTTTTTTTGATTGGAACGTAAATTGATATCTGTTACAGCACAAGAAAATTTAATTTACTTACATTGAAAGGAAATGTTGAATTGTCAGGTTGGGAAAATGATCACTGTCTCTTAATAATGTTACTTATTGAACAAGATGTTAGGTAATAGTATTAATGAGACATTTGAATGGATTATCTAAATATTTTAAAATGTTTTGTGATGGTATTTTCGTTAGATTTTTAAGCCAAATAAAGCCTCTTTCAAATTTTTGCGATATTTTAAGGAATACATTGCAGTGTATCAAAATAACTAAATTGACCGAATAATAAACAGCACAAGTAATTATTATGGTAAAATCTTAGTTACATGATATTTAGTTCAAACAATATTCATTACAAATTATTATAATCATTTAATCATTTACCAATTTTTCAACGTTTAAACTACATTCTTTAAGGTCACGTGACTGTTTTTGACAGATGTCAACTGGCCTTTACAGGGTTGCAAGCTCAAAAATTGAATTATCCAAGTCACGTAACGTGCATTTTGCAATTTAAGTTTTTCCAAGTGTCTAAATTTAATTTATCATTTTTCCAAACTTTAAACTTCATTTTGAAGGTCACGTGACTGTTTTTGACAGATGTCAACTGGCCTTTACAGTGTTGCAAGCTCAAAAATTGAATTATCCAAGTCACGTGACGTGTATTTTGCAGTTTACATTTTTACAACTGTCTAAATTTAATTAATTAATTTTCCAAACTTTAAACGGTGTTTTGAAGGTCACATGACTGTTTTGGACAGATGTCAACTGGCCTTTACAGTGTTGCAAGCTCAAAAATTGAATTACCAACGTCAAGTGACGTGCATTTTGCAATTTAAGTTTTTCCAACTGTCTAAATTTAATTTATCAATTTTCTAAACTTTAAACTGCGATTTGAAGGTCACGTGTCTGTTTTTGACAATGTCAACTGGTCTTTACAGTGTTGCAAGCTGAAAAACTGAATTATTAAAGTCACGTGACGTAGTTTTTACAATTTTACCGCTGTCTACATTTAAATTACCAATTTTTCCTTTAAATGATATGTATTTGACAAGTGCTAATTTAGTTACTATGACAGGTAGAAGATTCGTTCAAACGTCAAAATATAACTCGTAATTTCAGGCAACCGTACATTTGCTTGGTCAGAATTTGGAAAAACCCTGACCGCTAGAAAATCAATTTTAAGCTTTCGGCACACGGTGTCAAAAAATTTGGAAAAACCTTTACTTTGTCACCTAACCTAACCTAAAAAACTGTCACGTGATCACAAAAAATTAATTTCAAGAGTGTTTATTTTGTCAAGATTTACCATAATCTCAATATCAGGGACTAACAACATTTGGAGGCATTCTGAAACAGTTTAAATCATTCAAAGGCGAGGCATTTCAATGCAATTTGAGGCATTTTAGTCAGTTTTAAGGTATTTTCAGCAATAATGATGAAGTATTGTGAGGTATTTTAAAGGCATTTCAAGGTGTTTTGTATTCAAAAAGGCACAGGGTGTCTCAGAAAAGACACCCTGTGTTGCTCACAAAAGCACTTCTACTATAGTCTATCCGGCGAACCTACGGAGTAATAAAAGCGAAAATTGGTCTATATCCGGTCCGTTTTACAATATAACATCTTCTTCTCTCTCTAGTATAAGGACTTCTCGGCTCTCATGTCTCGATTCACTTTTACGTACCTGTTTTACAGTGTAATGCGGGTCGACCAAAGTTGCCGCCCATCGAATTTTATTACTCCGTAGGTTCGCCGGATAGACTATAGACAGAAAATCCCTTTTAGTCGTGTATTTTGGGTTTGACTGATGCTTGAGAACAAACATTAAAAATGACCGTACCGTACAATGGAAATTCCAGAGTTGCTGGATAAATTGCCCCAAAAACAATTTCGCCTCGGCGGGTGCGATTCAAATAAAGAGGAACATTTGGTGTGTCTTTGTATCCTGAATAACAAATGTTCACTTTTTCTTGGAGTGGGAGAAAGGGGGGCAAAAACGACCATATTTCATGAGAATCGCCCACGTATCATCTTAACCTAAGTGCAGATAGCTCGTTCTAAAACATTGATGAGATTAGAACGTTGTCTGCATACTTACGAGTCTTAAGATTGTTTCTCTCGTAAATTCGAGCACGCATTTACTTCCTGTATACACTGAACAGAGGGATCATTAGTGCCTTTATATAAACAGCACTTACGTACATGCACCTTGAATCTTTGTGGTTTTAAAAAAAAATTATGAAATATTACAAGAAATCACGATACTATACACTTAAGAGTTATTTTAGGGTAATTATAGTGAAATACACAACACATGTAGCAGCAGAATGATTGTGATGAAATTATATGCTTCCTGTCACCTGTCATTCCAGTCAACTGGAGGTTTAAGGTCAAAAACTTTATGAAAACCGTGATGAAGCTTAAAACTCGTCTTTTCAGGCTGAAGACAGTCTTAAAGCACTTAAAATAGTCTAGTTTTTTAGGAAATGCTCTAGTTTTTAACACTGAAGTGTCTAGAAGTCAATTTAATAGTGAAGAAGCTTGAAATATCTATGGACAGTGTACAAACTGGCTTTCAGGCCTGATCAAACTCAAAAACTTTGTGAAAATCGTGAAGAAGCTTAAAAGTCGACTTTTCAGGCTGAAAACAGTCTTAAAGCACTAAAAATAGTCTAGATTTTTAGAAAAGCTCTAGTTTTTAGCACTGAAGTGTCTAGAAGTCAATTTAGTAGTGACAAAGCTTGAAATGGCATTTTTAAACTTAAAAAAATGTAAAAATTTAGTTTTTGTCTGTTATGTCAAAAACGTGGTGAATATAGCCTTGAAACTCGATTTTCCAAGATGAAAGCTGTTTTAAAGCCCTAAAAATAGTCTAAAGACTTCTAAAAGTTAGTCTTCAAGTCAATATACTGTATTTAAGACTATTTTTAAGACTGAAACATTGAGATGTGTTTTCAATTGTCTGAAAACTATGAAAACTGGTTAGAAAGACAATTTTTAAGCCTCTCAACTCAATTTCAACGTTTCCAAGACAATTTTTAAGTTGAGTTAGGTTGGTTTTGGCTCTTTGAACGTAATAACTCAATTATCTCGTAAACGAAGCTTTAAATCAAAATTTTATAAGAGATACTTATTTTTTCAAATTGAACCAGAAAAGTAAAAGAAACCGTCTTTCTGTATTTTCATATTAACAGTTTTGACAAACGTCATTAACGTCACATAATGAGTATTAATTTTATAAGTATTTGATCAAAATTGCTCCAACGGTCTGACAGTTATTTTCCTAACAAGTGCGGAAAGTGATACTTTCCCTATGATACTCTCCCAAGCTCGCTACGGTTGGGCAACTTCATTCAGCGTGCGGAAAAAGCACTTTCCGCACGTGATAGGAACATCATTTTTTTCTAGGAGCGTTTCCAATAATTGGAAAAAATAATAATAGTGAATTTAACAATATTGTTCTTTTATACAAATTAAACAAATATTAATATGATGAAGCATATTAATGTGATAAACATACCTCTAATCTACTTTTTACTAATATAAATGAACAATTATTGGCATTTTGTAAGTTTATATAAAAAGTATTAAACATAATTTAATTTTCCCATCCTTGTGCGGGAAGTAACTTAGAAAGCATTTTTCAGGAAAATGCCTTGCCAACCTATTTTTTAATTGGTTAATTATTGACATTTAAAACTGGACCACCCTGTATAGAAGAATGTGTATTTATTTTCTAGAATTCAGCGTGACACGTGAAGTTTTAATGCATAAAAGTCTCGAATATGGAAAAGTTAATAGGAATGGTTCGAATCCAGGTATACAATACGCCCGTCAGGAAACTAAATACGGATCCAGAGACGTTTGACGGGAAATTCCTGGATACAAGAAGAAGAGAGAGATGGAGACGCCAATCTCTCGACATTAAACGAATTTCAGTGGCAAGTCTGGGATGGATTTTTGATAAATAATACGTGCCCCCGACACCGAATCGATTCCTCCTGGATCCTCCGGAGAAAGGAGAATTCCAGCCCGGAAAAACTATTTTTCTAATTTTCGTGATGGTTATACGATGCCGTAAAACCGACCGCCCGTTTGTTTTTAATTCCACTTGTGGGAGTATTTTGCATGCGACAAAATGGTGATGGCAATCTGGATGGAAACGTTAAAGTTTTCCCTATTGAGAGGAATCTGATTAATAATTGATATTACAAAAAGGAAATTTCACTTTACAATCCCAAAATTGTCTTATTTTTTCTGTTTTTCACAAATGTGGAAAATCATGAGGGTAGTTTGCCAATTCGAGACCGTAAAACCTGGCTAGATACGGATTTCGCCCATTAACATTTCCCACCCCCGATAACAACCCCTACAAACCTCGTGCTGCCTATAAAGCACTTGTATAATACCGTATTGAGTTGTTTTTGGGGGATTTCCGGATAATTGTGCGTGGGAGAAGGGTGAACCATACTCTAGAGTCGTTAATAAGGACGAAGGGAGTTTAATGGGGATTATTCAGATCGGAAGAAATTTTGCAAGAAAAGGAGTACGAATGATAATCCCACGAAATTTTGGTAAAAATACATTCAGGTTAGGTTGGTCCAAATGTGCAATTGATTGGTCAAGAAAAACTTAAAACTGCCTTGAAATGCCTTTAAATTATTTAAATTGCCCCAGAATGCCTTCAAATGTTTACACATTTGTGGCATTCTTAAGTTTAGTTACTTTTGGTGAAATATACCCTTAAAAATTTTTTTTTGGTCACAAAAGAGTTTTTAGGTTAGATTAGGTGACAACGTAAAGGTTTTTACAAATTTTTGACACTTTATTTGATCTTTTCGAAAGGTTAAACTTGATTTTCTAAGGTAAGGTGACTGTTTTTCCAAATTCTGACAAAAAAGAACTTAAATTACAAAATACAGGTCACGTGACTTGGATAATTCAGTTTTTGAGCTTGCAACACTGTAAAGGTCAATGGAAATTGTCAAAAACAGTCACGTAACCTTCAAAACGCGGTTTAAACTTTGGAAAATTGGTAAATTCAATTTAGACAGTTAGAAAAACTTAAATTGCAAAATACACGTCACGTGACTTGGATAATTCAATTTTTGAGGTGTCAACACTGTAAAGGCCAGTTGACACCTGTCAAAAATAGTCACGTGACCTTAAAAAAGTAGTTTGAATGTTGAAAAATTGGTAAATAATTTGTAATAAATATTGTTTCAACTCAATATCATGTAAGAAAAATTTTACCATAATAATTACATGTTCTGTTAATTTTTCAGTCAATTTAGTTATTTTGATACACTGTATCGTCTATTGCAATGTATTCCTTAAAATATCGCAAAATTTCCTGTATTTAGACTTTATTTTGCTCAAAATTCTAATGAAAATACATACGTTTTGAAGTATTCAGATAATGCTTCAAAATACTCTCAAATCCCTTATAAATACTTTAAAAATACCTCAAAATTCTTCGTAATAAAAAAATTGACGTCAAAATAATGATTTATTTTTGATTTCTAATTCATTGAACTCCAAAAAGGCTCTACAGGGTGAACACTGTTTTCAATAGCAATTCACACGGGCTAACTAAGTTGTCCTCCACTTTTCTGGATTTTGGACCACAGTGTTTTGTGTATTAGGCTCGTTGACATGTTCACCGAGTGATGAGAATGTTGACAAAGCATTTTATTATCCGGGGATCTCCCCTTTTGCAATGTTTACAGAAAAAAAAAGTCTCGAGAGAAATACACACCAATTTGTTGGCGTTGACCAAAGTATTGTTCCGGAAATTAATACTATTTTTCGGGGGTTTACGAAAAAAATTCCAGGAGGAATTTCAAGGGTGTGGGAGGGGAGGTATCATGCAGACTTTTTTTTAATAAAGGAAATATTCCAATCATGCAACCCCGGTTGTGTTTCGTACTTTTATTGCCGACATGTCATCCATTTTATTTGTCCTGTAGAAAATTCGAATTCGAAAAGCGAGTCCTGCTTTTGAGGGATCGACATCATATCAGACATTCTCGAAATACTCCGGAACTTCCATAAACTTATTCATGAATTTCGCTTTTTCGCTTTTGTTTTCCGGAAATTGGGATTGTTCTAAAACAACTCCCTCCCATCGTCAAACGTGAGAATCCCTTCCCCTTCAAAAGTGTTATTGACTTTTAGTTCTTAATATATTTTTAATAACACTAGAAGCCCTCTAAAGCGGCTCGTTTGTCCTTTTTTTCGGACTATTCCACCGCCCTTTTATATAGTACATATATAAAAGGGTCGTATTTGAATAAAGTTACTTTTATCTTATTCGACAAGGCCCGAAAAGTTTATATTATGCATAGCCGAGCTGTACGGAGACGCGTTTACAGTAAATCCGCGGGGATTTTCTGGAAAATCGATTTTTTTTTCGACTCGCCCCAGCTTGAATTAATGACACCGCTAGAACATTGCAAATTTGCTTGAAATTGACATTTCAAACCTAATTAGTTCCAGAATAGTCATCTAAGGCCTAGAATCTAGTTATTCAAACTGTTTTTTAGGACCTAGAATAACTGAAAGCTCTAAAAGTACTTAGATTAGCAGTTTTGCCCAACTAGAGTGATTTTTATGGCAAATTTGCTTCAAATTGACATTTTGAATTTAAATAATTCAAGAATAGTCATCTAAGGCCTAAAATGTATTTATTCAGACTGTCTTCTAGTATGTAGAATGACTGAAAACTCTAAAAGTACTTAGATTAGCAGTTTTGTCCAACCAGAATAATTTTCATGGCAAATCTGCTTGAAATTAACATTTTGGGCCTAATTAATAACAGAATAGTCATCTAGGACCTAGCATCTAGTTATTCAGACTGTCCTCTAGAATTTGTTCAAAATTGGTGTGTTTTCAAACTGAAATTTGGAGGTCTGTGTCTTCCTTAGGAACTTTCTGCAGAAAAATGACATAATGCAGATCAAAATATTTTTTGACGGCCTATTGAATTGACACTTGAAACTAGACAACCCTGTATACAAATTGGTGTAAAAAAAAAAGTGATAAATGATCTTTTACTCGCAAACGTTGATCCTGATGAGACCAAGAACAAAACGCACCCCTTAAACTGAAACTCATCCGTTTCAATTAACGCTAAAAATGTCATCAGTGGCGTTCCTTCATCCCTTGTAGTGTTGAAACGCCCGGGAATGGGTTGGTCTACGCCACTGGTTTCTTGACCAACATCGGGGTGGGGTTGAGCCTCAATTTATACATTGGCCAATTAACCAACCCCGATACATGAATAGCCAACGAATGAGTTTCATTTATCTTGCTGAGGTAACAAACGGCCGGACTGATTGATGATAATTTCCCCGCAGTTTGTAATAAAAAAATTGGTACAATCGATAGTTTTTTTTTTTTTTTTTTTTCTTGCAACGTTGACTTTCTAATTTTTTTTTTCTGGCCAATCAAAGGCCAGTTAAATGACTTGCGCTTTTTCGAAAGTAATTAAATCCTAAATGGGCCGCTTCGTATCTGAAAAGGCTACTCAATAATAATAATTCTCTCTCTATATACACATAAATACCAACATCATACAGGTCAGATTGATGGATGGGAAATTTACATAATTGAAACACTCTCTTTTGATTGGTTATTTATGCCTTTGCCCCTTTTGTTATGGAAATTTTACGCTATTTACTTTTTTTATGTTTTTCTATAATTGCCGATTAATTTGTTGAGACATTTGATTTGAATTTACACTGATGAGTCTGGATTGCTAGAAATTTTGCTTTTTTTTACGCAAAACACGTCATTTGACAGATTGTATGCTTTATTGTGCTTTTTTCTTCTTTTTGTGCTTATTTTAGTTTTTTGTGCTCATTTGCTGTTGTTTTTTGTATGGTTTTAATTTGTATAGGTTAATTTACAATTACTATAGCTATATCGAGATATTGCATGCTTCTGAGAGACAAAAAATACTAATTATCCATTGCCAAATTAAAACTGACAAAGTAATTTCCAAATGCTCCGAAGTTGCCTAAAAAAATGTAAAAACATTCCAAAACACTATAGAAGCTCCAAAATGCCTTGCAACAGTTTACAAAACAGCCTAGAAGGTTCCAATGCTCTTTAAACTGTTCAAACGCTTTCCAAATGCTCCTTAAGTAGTCTAAAAAGGTTTTAAAACACTACAGACACTCCCAAAATACTTCTCAAACAGTCTAGAAGCTTCCGAAAGATTTTCAGCTTATTCATAGAATCTCTCAAAAGATTTCAAGCCACTCTAAATGCTTCTAGAGCAGTTCAACAGCTTTCTAAAGTTTCTAAAACAGTCCATAAGGTTTCAAATGCCTTAAAACTAGTCCAGAATCTTCACTGTTCTTTAAACTGTCCAAATGTTCCTAAAGTAGTCTGAAAATGGTTTAAAACACTACAGACACTCTCAAAATGCTTCTTAAACAGTGAAAAGTCATCCAAAACAGTCTTGAAGCTTCCAAAAGCTTTTAGAACAACTTAGAAGCTTCCAAATGCTATTCAACTTATCTATAGAAGTTCTTGAAAGATTTCAAGACAGTTTAAAAGCTTCCATATGCTTCTACAGCAGTTCAACAGCTTCCTAAAGTTTCTAGAACCGTCTACAAGGTTTCAAATGCCTTAAAAGCAGTTCAGAACCTTCAATGCTCTTTAAACTGTTCAAACACTTTCCAAATGCTTCTAGAGTAATCTAAAAAGCTTTCAAAACACTACAGAAATTCCAAAATGCTTCTCAAACAGTCGAAAACCTTCCAAAACAGTCTAGAAGCTTCCCAAAGCTTTTAGAACAGTCTAAAAGCTTCCAAAAGTTTCTAGAGCAGTTTAATAGCTTCCAAAAGTTTCTAGAACCGTCTACAAGGTTTAAAATGCTTTAAAAGCAGTCCAGAACCTTCAATGCTTTTTAAACTGTTCAAACACTTTCCAAATGCTCCTATAATAGTCTAAACACATTTGAAAACACTACAGAAACTCCAAAATGCTTTTCAAACAGTCGATAGTCTTCCAAAACAGTCTAAAATCTTCAGTATGCTTCTAAAGCAGTTTAAAAGCTTCAAAAAATGTCTAGAATTTGAACTAAAAAATTTGCATCTCTGAAAGAGTTTTGTGCTTTTTTTTTGAGGAAAATAATTTTGCTTTTTAATTCGTACTCTAGTGACGACTACGTTAGGAAACAAACCTGATGAGTAATCAAAAGTGACTGTTTTGGCAAATCTAAGGTTGACAAGATTGTTCGGACAAGTGAACAGCCAGTTTTGATTAAACTTTCATACACGATTCTCGCCCATCGTGTATCGTACAAATGGTGATATTTTCCCCGTCGTAAGTAAATCATAACGTGGATGACTTTATTACGTTTCGTCTTCACTTTTCCGGTCTAGACTGGGGAGAAAGAAATCACCTGAGAGTTATGTGACAGGTCACCAAATCAGTGAGCTTGAAAGGATGCGATATTATCCCTCGGGAAGATTTATGAACCTTGAAGGATGGCAGCATAATTATTACCGACTCCTACTTAGTTATATTTTATTAGTCCCAGGTGGTTGGGCTGACACTTCTTCCGGGGGTTTCGTTTGATCCCTCAAAAGGGAACAGTCACGTAATTCTAACAGTCTCATTACAAGTATGGTTTATTTTTTTTCGGTTGTTGAAAAACACCAAAAACTACAAACAGAAGAAAAAAAACTTAAGTTTATTAATTAGTGTTGTTATTGCGAGATTTTCGTAGAATTTAAGATTTTTCTTCACCAAACTGGAAAACTTGCAACATTTGGTGGTAAACAAAGGCGGAAAGTTCCAATCAAACTTTGGCTTGGGAACAACAACCATATTCAATTTGAATTATCTGGAAAGAACATCACAGAAAGGTGTCATTAACAGCCCAATACCAACGTTTCAAGAATTATTCCATAAAATTTGCAAGAAAGGAAAGGCAATGTGTGTATCCTGGGGACTATTAAATCCTAAAGCAGTGTTTTAACTTATAACAAAGTTGTTGGTGTTTTAAGAATTGCTTCTTGATTTTGTGATTTAAATTGCTTATTTATTTCCTTTTGTAACTTGTTACTCAGCAGCATTAAATACATATCAATTTGGTTTTGTTGTGTGATTTATTTAACATGTTAAAAGCTTCCATGAACCGTCTACAAGGTTTCAAATGCTTTACAAGCAGTCCAGAATCTTCAATGCTCTTTAAACTGTTTTCAAAACAATTTCCAAATGCTCCTAAAGTAGTCTAAAAAGGGTTTAAAACACTACAGAAATTCCAAAATGCTTCTCAAACAGCGAAAGCTTTTCAAAACAGTCTAAAAGCTTTTAGAACACCCTAAAGGCTTCCAAATGATCTTCAACTAGCCCAGAAGCTACCAAAAGATATCAAAAGTCTAGATGCTTCCAAAAAAGTCTAGAATCGTCTAACAATTTCCAAATGCCTCTAAAGCATTCCAGAAACTTCAATATGCTCTTTAAACTGTTCAAAAACCTTCCAAATGCTTTTTAAGTAGTTCAAAAAGCTTTCAAAACAGTCTAAAATCTTCCGTATGCTTCTAAAGCAGCTTTAACAAATTTCCAGAACTTGAACTCAAAAAAGTTAAAAAAAAATTGCATTTTTTAAAGACTTTTATGCATTTTTGAAGAAAAAAAGCGCCTTTTTTTACGATTTTAGTGCTTTTTAATCCGGACTCTAGTGATGACTGTGTTAGGACTATCTTTAGCCTAAATACAATTTTAAAAATTACAAATAACCGAGTCTGAGGCTAATTTTGACAGCTCCTAACTTGGTTAATATGACAGCTAGAAATTTCGTTCAAAACGTCAAAATGTATCAAGTGATTTAGGCTTTCTTTAGCCTGAAAACAATTTTCTTTGAAAAATTACAAATAACCGAGATATTTGACGTGAAATATCACAGTGTAGCTGTACTAGGAACATCAAAGTTGTCACATTTTGACAACTCCTAACTTGGTTAATATGACAGCTAGAAATTTCGTGTGAATTGTTGGTGTTTTATTGGTGGTAGGTACCTCAGTTAAAGAAATTATCTAATTTTATGATTGTTTATGAAGAAAACTAGACTTCTTAGATAAAAAAGAAACTTGAGTGTACTTTTTAAAGATTTTAAGATACTTCTGAACGAGCACTCGATTCGGAATGGAATCGAGTGCTCACCGTTAGATAGTTTAAATAGTAGAATAATTATGGAATTGTAGTAGTGTTTTTGGTAGCTGAATTAATTATTGTACAGAGTGTTTTAAAGTGTAAATAAATTTATTAATTGTTAAACTGACTTTGTGAAAACCCACGGAAAAACCGCAACAATATTTTGTCGTTTAAATTGCGTGTCGGTAAACTGTATGAGCCCTAAAGATTACACCTACAATGTCGTTTGTAAGATTGATGTTATTTTTTCGGGAACATAATATTTCTTAGCTAAGCGACTGTCATCATCCAGTGGGACAAAGTATTCAACTAGTTCAGGACAAAATATTACCAAAACGTTACTTAATAATAATTATTAAGAAAAAAATTAAAATTTCACAGAAATAGTTGTAAGTAATCGAGAAAATCACAGTTTTAGATATTCAAACAAATGTTTTGCTTGATAAGGCATCTTCAGACAAACTGTTACTTTATTCCCAAGAATGTGTTTTTAAATATACTTATGTGATTATGCAGGGTGTTCCTAAATGTGATTGGTACTGAAAAAATAATTAGCAACAATATTAGTTTATTAGAAAAAGATGGAATAAAAATATGTTTTTTTTATTTGTCAGTTACTATTAGCAAATTGTCAGTTTGACGGTTTAATTAAGATCTTGATACGTACGTTATTAATGTATTTTAAAGGAGAAAAAATGGCGTCCTAAACCTACAACCTAACCAAAAAAAAAGCACTAACCTAACCTAAGAAAAAATAAATTGTGTAACTTTTGTGTTTTGCCAAATAAATGTAAATAAGATTCATTTTACTTCTCCTTTTTATGAATTAAATTTAGACAATTTTGAGGTTGCAACACTGTAAAGGCCAGTTGACATTGTCAAAAACAGTCACGTGACCTTAAAAAAGCAATTTAAACTTTGGAAAAATGATAAACAAAATTTAGACAGTTGTAAGAACATAAATTGCAAAATACACGTCACGTGACTTGGATAATTCAATTTTTGAGCTTGCAACACTGTAATGGATAGTTGACATTGTCAAAAACAGTCACGTGACATTAAAAACACAGTTTAAACTTAGGAAAATTGATAAATTCAATTTAGAGAGTTGTAAGAACCTACATTGCAAAATACACGTCACGTGACTTGGATAATTCAATTTTTGAGCTTGCAACACTGTAACGGCCAGTTCGCATTGTCAAAAAGGAGAAAAAATGGCATCCTAAACCTACAACCTAACCAAAAAAAAAGCACTAAGCTAACCTAAAAAAAAAAATTATTGAACAGACTATACATTTTTTTTTCATTCAGACACTTTTTGGCTTTGTAACTCCTTAAGGAAGTCCTTAAGGGCAAAAACACCTTAATACAATCTTGTAGAGAATGAAATTCCGTACAACTTTCATTCTTTACACTTTTTTGTAGCTCCTTAAATAACGGAGCTACGCTCAGTCAATAGTAACTTCCGTTAAAACAGTGTTTCAAATAAAACCTGGTTGACATGATTTTTGCATAATTTGTCTCATTTTAAGGTACATAATCACGTTTTAGTTAACCACAAGTTTAACTGAAGCATGTTTTTAAGATTCTCGTAGAAAACGAAACATTTGAGAAACCATGTATTAGATATTAGAATCGGTCATTTTAAGGCACTTTTTACCCACCTCCTGTTAAAGTTAGCTTGACGTTCTGTAAACATTGAGTACACCCACACACACGACATAAATCGGTAACACATGTCAGTAGTTAATAGGTAGACCGTAACAGGAGACCCTCGTTTTGTTTTGACACCGGTTGGATCGAATCCAAACATCTGGCGCAGTTTACTGCAGATTTATGGGAAATTTATCTACAATAATAAAAAGAGCCCTAAAATGTAATAAAATTGTTAACAGCCACTGGTGAATTTTTTTTTAAATTTGAAAAATTTACAACACTTGTTGATAGGCGCTGACGGGTTGCCACGCCTAATTTCTCTTTAATAATCTAGCGGTTCTGGATCGGTTCCAAACATCTGGAAATTCCGCCCAGAAAATCAAAAAAAACTGTTGATTTTAAATGAAAACACCTTTGAAGCTGTTTTTTCACACCTTTATGGTTTCCGCTAATAATTTCTGAGATAATAAAAAAAAAATCTCCTCTCAAAAGTGACTGGAAACCCTTCCGGCCCTATCCGAATATCAACAAAACGTATTTTCATAGTCTTCATGCTCAAAACAGTCTTAAAGCACTAAAAACAGTTTAGATTTATAGGAAATGCTCTAGTTTTTAACACTGAAGTGTCTAGAAGTCAATTTAATAGTGAAGAAGCTTGAAATTACTATGGACAGTGTATAAAATGGCTTTCAGGACTGATCAAAGTCAAAAACTTTGTGAATATCGTGAAGAAGCTTAAAAGTCGACTTTTCAGACTGAAAACAGTCTTAAAGCACTAAAAACAGTCTAAAATTTTAAGAAATGCTCTAGTTTTTAACACTGAAGTGTTTAGAAGTCAATTTAATAGTGAAGAAGCTTGAAATTACTATGGACAGTGTACAAACTGTTTTTCAGGCCTGATCAAAGTCAAAAACTTTGTGAAACTCGTGAAGAAGCTTAAAAGTCGACTTTTCAGGCTGAAAACAGTCTTAGAGCACTAAAAACAGTTTAGATTTTTAAGAAATGCTCTAGTTTTTAACACTGAAGTGTCTAGAAATCAATTTGACAGTGAAGAAGCTTGAAATGACTATGGACAGTGTACAAAATGTCAAAAACTTTGTGAAAATTGTGAAGAAGCTTATGATGTTTGAACTGCTGGATCGGTTCCAAACATCTGGAAATTTCGCCCACCAAAAGACAGTCTAACTGTTTGAATTTAAATAAAAACACCTTTGAAGCTGTTTTTTCACACCTTTATGGTTTCCGCTAATAATTTCTGAGTAAATCCCACGCTGCAGTAAAAAAAAGTGACTGGAAGCCCTTCTGATCTCAACAAAACGTATTTTCCCTTTCTATTTAGTTTTACGACACTAGTTGTGTATCAAAACGGTAAATAATAAACGTTTAGGAAGCGTAAAGATGTTGGGGGCGAGAAAACATAAATTCCCCTAGGGACGTAATAACAGTGGCGGGAAATAAAAGTCTTCCTCGGTAATAATGGTCAGTGTAAATTCTCCTGGGAAATTTGACGATACAGATCTTGGATTTGGTCCTAGTTTTTCTCAGTAGAATTTCAAGCTTAATAATCCATTTTAGGCTTTTAAAAAGCAGTACAAAACTGAAGGGGGTAACAAAACAAAACATGAAAAAATGACCCCATAAATTTCTTATTTCGCTAAACGTATTGGCCGATCAGAACGCGTTTTCCTCTGTCCACTTCCCGAATCCATTTCGGGAACCGGGAATTTTTTTTTTGGTCGTATTGCCTTCAATACGGTCGTATATTCCGAAATATGTCTCAGATATTATTCGGGAGGGCGAGTCGTAGATAAAAAGAATGGCCCTTTCGGGACGGTTTTATGCATCCGATAACGGTGGGCCTTTATCCTCTTTCTGTGTGCATTTTGTGCTGCAACTTCCATTCGATCAGGGATAAAAAGGAGGAGGGATTATCCAGGTCGTTGAGTAAACGCAATTAAGACACTTTGTTGATCTAAAAGTGCCAACTATATTCAGTCAGTCACAACTAGAGTCCGGATTGAAAAGTAGCAAAAAGCAAAATTGTTTTCCTCAAAAAAGCTCAAAAATCTGTAAAAAAGCACTCTTTCAGAGATTTTCAGAAGCATCCGGAAGATTTTAGACTGTTCTGCAAATTCCCTCATTTGGACAGGTTCTAGAATGATTTAGAGGTATTTGAAAAATTGTAGACGGTTCTAGAATTTTTTGGAAAATTTAGATGGTTTTGAAGCTTCTAGACTAGTTGAAGAGCATTTGAAATCTCTTAGATTGTTCTAAGAGATTTTGGAAGCTTCTAGACCGTTTTGAAAAGCTTCCGACTGTTTTAGAAGCATTTTGGAGTTTCTGTAGTATTTTTAAATTTTTTGGACTATCCTAGGAGCATTTGGAAGGTTTCTGGAGAGTTCTACAACTCTTAAAACATTTCAAAACATATGAAGGGTTCTATAGAAACTTATGGAAGCTTTTAGACTGTTTTGAAAGGCTTTCGATAGCATTTTCATGTTTCTGTAGTATTTTAAAACCTTTTTAGAGTATTTTAGGAGCTTTATACTGTTCTAAAAACTTTTGGAAGGCTTTTGACTGATTTAATAGCATTTTGGAGTTTCTGCCCTGTTTTTTGTAAATCTAACCGTTTTCGAGATATTTTCCAAAAACTACTTTGATGCACTTTTTACCGAAAATAAGTTCAAAACTTGAACACCCTGTATCTTGGTTATTTTTGGGAGTTCAGGGTAATTCAACCACTCAAAAGAATTGTCTTATACCGCTCTTTTCAGTGGTGTAGAGCAAACAATTTTATCTAAAAAACTGTGTACAGGGTGAGCAAAAATATTGACGCACTAACAATTTCGTGCACACCCGGTATACGGGCAACTGTATTGAAGTTGAAACGTTACGTGGTTTGGTTTAATGCTCCATTAGGAACAATTTTGCACTCTTGCAATTTTATTGTAAATCTAACCGTTTTCGAGATATTTTCCAAAAACTACTTTGATGCACTTTTTACCGAAAATTAGTTGAAAACTTGAACACCCTGTATCTTGGCTATTTTCGAGAGTTCAGGGTGGTTCAGCCACTAAAAGAAATCGTCTTAAACTGCTCTTTTCAGTGGTGTAGAGCAAAAAATTGTATCTAAAAAACTATGTACAGGGTGAGCAAAAATACTGACGCACTAACAATTTCGTGCACACCCTGTATACAGGCAACTGTATTGAAGTTCAAACGTTACGTAGTTTGGTTTAGTGGTCCATTAGGAACAATTTTGCGCTCTTGCAATTTTATTGTAAACTTAACCGTTTTGAGATATTTTCCAAAAGCTACTTTAATGCACTTTTTACCGAAAATTAGTTCAAAACTTGAACACCCTGTATCTTGGTTATTTTTGAGAGTTCGGGCTGGTTCAACTATTCAAAATAATCGTCTTAAATTGCTCTTTTGAGTGGTGTAGAGCAAAAAATTGTATCTAAAAAACTATGTACAGGGTGAGCAAAAATACTGACGCACTAACAATTTCGGGCACACCCTGTATACAGGCAACTGTATTGAAGTTCAAACGTTACGTAGTTTGGTTTAGTGGTCCATTAGGAACAATTTTGCACTCGTGCAATTTTATTGTAAACTTAACCGTTTTTGAGATATTTTCCAAAAGCTACTTTAATGCACTTTTTACCGAAAATTAGTTCAAAACTTGAACACCCTGTATCTTGGTTATTTTTGGGAGTTCGGGGTGGTTCAACCACTCAAAAGAATCGTCTTAAACTGCTCTTTTCAGTGGTGTAGAGCAAAAAATTGTATCTGAAAAAACTATGTACAGGGTGAGCAAAAATAGTGACGCACTAACAATTTTGTGCACACCCTGTATACAGGAAACTGTATTGAAGTTCAAACGTTACGTGGTTTGGTTTGGTGGTTCATTAGGAATAATTTTGCACTTTAGCAGTTTTATTGTAAATCTAACCGTTTTCGAGATATTTTCCAAAAACTACTTTGATGCACTTTTTATCGAAAATTAGTTCAAAACTTGAACACCCTGTATCTTGGTTATTTTTGGAAGTTCAGGGTAGTTCAACCACTCAAAAGAATCGTCTTAAACTGCTCTTTTCAGTGGAGTAGTGCAAAAAATTGTTTCTGAAAAAACTATGTACAGGGTGAGCAAAAATACTGCCGCACTAACCATTTCGTGCACACCCTGTATACAGCAAACTGTATTGAAGTTCAAACGTTACGTAGTTTGGTTTGGTGGTCCATTAGGAACAATTTTGCGCTCTTGCAGTTTTATTGTAAATTTAACCGTTTTCGAGATATTTTCTAAAAACCACTTTAGTTCAGTCAGTATAGTAGGCCAGGAAGAACCTCCATTTGGACAAAATTTCGGTGCATTTTCCCAAAAAATCGCAAATAACTTGATTATTTGAAACGTTCCGTATAGACGCATTATATGATCGTAAGTAGCTAATGATTGGAGCTATCACGTGACGTTGAGCGGGCAGCGCTAACTTGCCCCATCTGGCCGCTAGAGGGCGTCAACCTTGATTACCTTTTTTCGGACATTTTTCTAAATATCTCGAAAACGGTTTGAGTTAGTAGTGTAAAAGAGACGCAACTTTTATTGAATATAACATTTTACCGTACAACGTACCGATCGACCTTGAAAAAAAAAACTAAATTTTTCACATTTTTTAAGGGAGAGGTAACCAAAAAAAATTTTTTTAGGAAATTTTTTAATTTTTAAAATTGTCTTTAACTGCCTCAGTTAGTTTAGGTTGATGGTAGAAATGTGACCTAAAGTGTCATTTGTCAAAATATAATTTTTAAGGGTCTTGAAAACTGTCCTAATTTCAAAGTCAGTGACAAAATGGCGACAGTTACAGCAAAACAGACACCAGATTCGCGTTTTCATGCCATAATTAGTTAAAATGGCTGTTTTAGACTACTTTAGGACCATTTGGAACATTGGATACAAGGAATTTTGAAAAAAAAAACAAAAAAATTGATTAAAACCATTACCATTAGAAAAAATGGTGGTGGTCAAAATCAGCCCCTAAACATTCGAAATGACCATCAAGAAATAGATTTTTTGACTTTACGTGATATTCCACAAATCCATCTTTGTAGCTTTCACCTTGTGGGACACCCAGAAGATATAAAAAAAGCAAAATTTCTGGAAATCTGGACTCTAGTGATAACTTTCCGGACGATATTCCAATTTGATCGGTCAATTTCGCACTTGACTGGAAATGTCAATAAACACGGTCCCAAGTTAGTAAAACTTTCCAATTCCCCAGGGATATCATGCTACACGAACCGTTCCCGTTCCTCCCTGGAACTACGTTAATTTCCTTGTTTACTTTCACCCTCGCAAATAAATTCAGCCCCAAAAGAAAAAGACATTACCGTCGATAATGGCGGAATTTTTTTAAGAATGGGCCACTTAAAATCACTCTCGGCCAGGTCACGACCCTCATTCCCGACAACGTCCCGTTCAAAAGGGCCTCTCTTCCACGTTATTAATGGCGCCCTTTTAACATTTAGGGCTCCTGTTTTATCAATAACCGTCCATAAAAGTGCCCGTCTGCATAATTTCGAGACAATCAACCAAAATCCTTTGCTGGAAAGCTGGAAAAATCGACTTTTAACAAGCTAACCTAAGTAACGAGAACTTATCGTTGTATAGTACAGTGCAATAAGGGTTTGCTCATAAACTTTAGTCCTTAGGGCTTACAATGCAATTTTTCTAAACGAGCCCAGTTAAAACTTGGTGCGCGACTCTAAATTATGAACGTACAACGAAAGAAGCTTACGGAAAGGTTGGATTGTCCTTATTTTTATTATTACGTCACAACTGGGATGGGAAAAAATCGAAATAACTTCTGAATCCGGCTTTAAATGGACGAAAAGGTCAAATCTCCAGCAGAAAATAAGCTGGAAACTGTGGGTCTGTTTGCTGATGGCCAATGGATGTATCTGATTTCTCTGATTACTAGTTGGAGATTCTAAGTCAGAAAACGTCATAGTCACGTGACCATTCAACCAATGAAAGTTGACATATCTACAGTTTCTGAGTTGGAAACCAGTCAGGAAAAAGTATGGGATATCACGTGTGCCCCATCAGAACGATCCAAAATTACAGTTCAAAGAAATTTAAAAATGTCAAGATTATTTTAAAAAACTGAAAACAATTTTAAATGACAAAATGGTGAATGTGCATGCCAAATTTCGTTTGAGAAACTTTTTTCGTCTAGAAATTAAAAAACAAAACATGGTTTTTGTAGCTCACCTTTAAATCGAAAAACTACATTTTCTAAGTAATTCGAAAAAACAAAATAAATTTAAAATTCAAAATAGTCTAAAAGTTGACTAAGAGTAAAGAGAGTCCAAAAATCTTAAATTTTCAAGACTTTAATTGGTGTATAACTCAATTTTTTCGTTTAAAACAACACACAACACTGGTAACAGTCCAAATTAAATTTTCGGACTAATTCGATTCTAAGAATTAGTGTTCAAGACTAATATCCTAGCATTTAGTGCCAGAAATGTTTACTTTCATCATTGAAGAGTACAAATAGTCTTAAACTGGATTTTTCAGTCTTAAACAGTCCGAATTTCTTAGAAATGCTGCAATTTTCTGCACCAATGAGTGTAGAAGTCAATTTAATAGTGAATGAGCTTGAAATTACTATGGACAGAGTACAAACTGGCTTGCAGGCCTAATGAAGTCAAAAAACTTTGTGAAAATCCTGAAGAGCAGGCTTTTTAGGCTGAAAACAGTCTTAAAGCACTAAAAACACTCTATATTTTTAAGAAATGCTCTAGTTTTTAACACTAAAGTGTCTAGAAGTCAATTTGATAGTGAAGAAGCTTGAAATGACTATGGACAGTGTACAAACAGGCTTTCAGGCTTGATCAAAGTCAAAAACTTTGTAAAAATCGTGAAGAAGCTTAAAACTCCACTTTTCAGGCTGAAAACAGTCTTAAAGCACTAAAAATAGATTAGGTTTTTAAGAAATGCTCAAGTTTTTAACACTGAAGTGTCTAGAACAAAGCAAGAAATGTCATTTTTTAGTCTACTATGTCAAAAACTTGGTGAAGATAGCCTTGATAGTCGATTTTCCAAGATGAAAGCAGTTTTAAAACCGTAAAAATAGTCCAGACTTGGAAACACTTAAAAAGTTAGTCTTCAAGTCATGAATGTCAATATACTGTATTTAAGACTGTGTTGTTAAACTTTAGAATAATGCAAAAATTAGGCATCTTTTCTCTTAATCCTAAATAACTTTTTTATTTGATGAAATAAGATCGTTAACGATATAATAGCATTGATAGGTTGGTGATACTGTTTTGTTTCTGCAGAACTTATTGTGTCCAAAAAGTCTGTAATATTGCAAGTATCTTAAAAACTACTGTTTTCCTTTTTCTCAAAGTTTACATATTATTGTTATAGTAAATTAGAGTGCATGACGTGAAACAAGGTTTGCAGTACTGCAAATTGGAAAAAATTGGTTTTAAATTTCTGGTAGGGTCACCCTGTATATTTGATGGTAGTCTAGATCAAATTAACCCTCTATTACTTTTAATTTTTTTCTTCTTAGCAGCCTTCGTTTTAAGTACCCCTTGGTTTTAAGGTTTTATGGTGCAAGCAAAGTGTGACGTCACTATGACGTAATTTGACAGACCCGCAACTTAACCCGGTGTCAAATTGCGTCATCATTACGTAGCATTCCCGTTGTTAGCTCCATAAAGGCTCAAAACAAAGGGAACCTAATTAATTAATTTATATTTGTAGGGACAGTCACACAGTATACCAACTTTCTTAATTCAAACCTGTATATTCAGGTGAAGTTGTTTTTAGGACTAAATTATTGAAATGTGTTTTAAAATTATGAAAGTCAGTCATTTTTTGGTGTCCAAGTCAATTTTCAAGGCTAAAGTCTTTCAATTTGTCTGAAAACTATGAAAACTGCTTACAAAGTCAATTTTCAGCATTTCAAAGCAAATTTACTGGGTTCTAAGTAAATTTTTAAGTTGGGTTGGGTTGGTTTTGAGTTTTTGAACGTTTTGAACTCAATTATCTGGTAAACGAAGTTTTAAGGTGCTTTAGCTCCGCTAGAGGGCACTTTTCGACTACTAGCTTATATGACACTTTGGAGTTTATTTTCTACTCTTGAATTATCCTACAATCATTCTGAACCACCCTTATGCAATTCGAATAGAAATTTCTTACATAAAAACCCAGTTAGGCCGTAGAATAGATGAAAAATCCAAATTTGGCCCCGGGGGGCCGTAAATCCACCCTTTTTCCAACGGAAATACGATAATGGCGCAATGATTTTATCTTTTTGCCAGGTCTCGAATCTGAATGTGTCGGAACGGATTTGTGCCAGATTTTTTTTCCTTTATAACGCTCATTATCCATAAAGTTCATAAATAACTTGGCTTTCAGGTTTGTACCGTACAGATTGCACGAACACAAATCGCGTTGCAATCCCAAGAGAGTTTCAGGGAATGTATGTGTGTACTTACAAAAGGGGAAATTTGTTTTCCTTGTCTCAATGAGGATCAAAATTAGAAACGATTTTAGAGGAACATTCCTTTAAAAAAAAATAATTAAAAATCCTTTTAATCAATACAAAAAGCAGTTTAATGGGGTTATTAAAACACTAATCCAGAGGTATCTTCTTCCTGGCAGCTCTCTAGTATCCAGAATCTACGGTTTGCCCAAGATTCACTAGCCAAGGCTCCCAATTCGTCCAACTGTGAGTTTTACCAACATCCCTGCTTCAATCATTTCCCAGCATGCTCTCTCAACTACCTGGATCTGGTTTCCAGGCTGCCAAGTCACAGTTTTAAACCTGGAAATTTCATCTGAAATATGCAAGTTATCCGGGCTTATGTGGTCCAGTGCTTTCTGGAAGAAACCAAAGTGCTGGTTTCGATATCTTTGTAGTTTGGTGCCACGGTGTAGCAAGTCTTGGTAGATCTAAACATAAATCCAAGAACAGTGTTGCCAAGTCAAAATATTTTAGATCAAAACAGATTCATTTATTTTACATTATTATACAGGGTGTCTTAGTTGTCAAAAATTGTAATTATTGATTCTTGCTATAAAAATCGTACTTAAAAATACAGATTTCTTCATTTTTTCTTTAATAATTGTTTAGTTTTGACATTAGTGACAGATATCACGTGGTTTTAAAGGATAATTTAGCTAGGCAGTCACGTGATCATTGTCCAAAATAAAAAATCTCGAAAACACTCTTTATACCGAATACTACAAGAAAACGTTTTAAATCCTGATTTTTGAAACTTTAAAGCATGATTTGATAGTTTTGACCTTAATGACAGTTGTCACGTGATTGTAGAACACTATTTAGCTAGACGGTCACGTGACAATTGGCAAAATAACTGTCATAAATCTCAGAAATACGTTTTATATCAAATACTGCAAGAAAACATTTTTAAATCCTGATTTTTGCAATTTTTGAACACAGTTTGTCAGTTTTGACGTTAGTGACAGTGGTCACGTGATTGTAGAACAGTATTTAGCTAGACGGTCACGTGACAATTGTCAAAATATCTGTCATAAATCTCAGTAACACGTTTTATATCAAATACTGCAAGAAAACGTTTTTAAACCCTGATTTTTGCAACTTTTGAACACAGTTTGACAGTTTTGATACTAATGACAGTTGTCACGTGATTTTGGAATACTATTTAGCTAGACGGTCACGTGACAATTCTCGAAATAACAGTCATAAATCTCAAAAACACCTTAGATATCAAATACTTCAAGAAAAC
Organism: Ips typographus; assembly: GCF_016097725.1. NCBI lineage: Eukaryota > Metazoa > Arthropoda > Insecta > Coleoptera > Curculionidae > Ips > Ips typographus. The sequence goes on along the minus strand of NC_138434.1, from coordinate 1,795,098 downwards.
GTTTTTAAATCGTGATTTTTGCAAATTTTGAGCATGATTTGACAGTTTTGACGTAAGTGACAGTTATCACATGATTTTGGAATACTATTTAGCTAGACGGTCACGTGACAATTGTCGAAATAACTGTCATAAATCTCAGAAACAAGTTTTATATCAAATGCTGCAAGAAAACGTTTCAAAACCCTGATTTTTGCAACTTTTGAACACAGTTTGACAGTTTTGATACTAATGACAGTTGTCACGTGATTTTGGAATACTATTTAGCTAGACGGTCACATGACTATTGTTAAAATAACTGCAATAAATCTCAGTAACACGTTTTATATGAAATACTGCAAGAAAACGTTTCTAAATCCTGATTTTTGCCACTTTTGAACACAGTTTGACAGTTTTGACGTTAGTGGCAGTTGTCACGTGATTGTAGAACATTCTTTAGTTAGATGGTCACGTGACAATTGGCAAAATAACTGTCATAAATCTCAAAAACACTTTTTATATCAAATACTGCAAGAAAACGTTTTAAATCCTGATTTTTGCAACTTTTGAGCACAGTTTGACAGTTTTGACGTTAGTGACAGTGGTCACGTGATTGTAGAACACTATTTAGCTAGACGGTCACGTGACAATTGTCAAAATAACTGTCATAAATCTCAGAAACACGTTTTATATCAAATACTACAAGAAAACGTTTCTAAACCGTGATTTTTGCAACTTTTTAACACAGTTTGACAGTTTTGATACTAATGACAGTTGTCACGTGGTTTTGAAATACTATTTAGCTAGACGGTCACGTGACAATTGTAGAAATAACTATCATAAATCTCAGAAACACATTTTATATCAAATACTGCAAGAAAACGTTTCTAAACCCTGATTTTTGCAAGTTTTGAACACAGTTTGACAGTTTTGATACTAATGACAGTTATCACATGATTTTGGAATACTATTTAGCTAGACGGTCACGTGACAATTGTCGAAATAACTGTCATAAATCTCAGAAACAAGTTTTATATCAAATGCTGCAAGAAAACGTTTCAAAACCCTGATTTTTGCAACTTTTGAACACAGTTTGACAGTTTTGATACTAATGACAGTTGTCACGTGATTTTGGAATACTATTTAGCTAGACGGTCACATGACTATTGTTAAAATAACTGCAATAAATCTCAGTAACACGTTTTATATGAAATACTGCAAGAAAACGTTTCTAAATCCTGATTTTTGCCACTTTTGAACACAGTTTGACAGTTTTGACGTTAGTGGCAGTTGTCACGTGATTGTAGAACATTCTTTAGTTAGATGGTCACGTGACAATTGGCAAAATAACTGTCATAAATCTCAAAAACACTTTTTATATCAAATACTGCAAGAAAACGTTTTAAATCCTGATTTTTGCAACTTTTGAGCACAGTTTGACAGTTTTGACGTTAGTGACAGTGGTCACGTGATTGTAGAACACTATTTAGCTAGACGGTCACGTGACAATTGTCAAAATAACTGTCATAAATCTCAGAAACACGTTTTATATCAAATACTACAAGAAAACGTTTCTAAACCGTGATTTTTGCAACTTTTTAACACAGTTTGACAGTTTTGATACTAATGACAGTTGTCACGTGGTTTTGAAATACTATTTAGCTAGACGGTCACGTGACAATTGTAGAAATAACTATCATAAATCTCAGAAACACATTTTATATCAAATACTGCAAGAAAACGTTTCTAAACCCTGATTTTTGCAAGTTTTGAACACAGTTTGACAGTTTTGATACTAATGACAGTTGTCACGTGATTGTAGAATACTATTTAGCTAGACGGTCACGTGACAATTGGCAAAATAACTGTCATAATTCTTAGAAACACGTTTTAAATTCTGATTTTTGCAATTATTATTAATATTGACTTTGCCCCTACATTTTAGGGAATTGCCGACCATTTCTGCTAATTCATTTAAATTATCAAATCAATGCTCTCAAACCATTATTTTCTATTAAAATTACCGAACGCGAAGATTTACGATAAAACATACGATATTTTGTTTTCAAAGTTTTTTTGGATCACCCTGTTCTCCCATGTCCTATTCTTTTTTGACGAGCAGTTTAGTTCTATTTTTGCGTGACATCTTCTCTCCTAAAAACAACCAGCAATGGCTGGTTCTTATGGTACAGTTTCCATTGTCCTGATATTTTGATGAAATCTTTCACTTTGCTAGTCGCTAACAGCACCCAAATTCTCCAGAAAAAAGACATTCGACAACCAAGTGATTGGTAAGAACAGTCCCAAAACCACCCTTAAGCTATTACAAGCCAATATAAAAAGGTCTGATAAGAGCATATTGAAAAAAAAGTGGACATTCTAAGGCTTTATGGGTTTTTTATGTGAAATTAATGGTCTGCATGGTGTTCTTCGAGAAAAAAGAACCATTTTTGTCTCCCTCCTTTCCTCTTGTATAATTACTCACCAATCCGGATGAACGCACTTCAGTAAAAAGCTTGATTCACACTGGAATTCCCATTCTCAAATACACATTAACTACCAGAATATGACAGATGCTGAAATCAAAAAATTTTAATGGAAGAATGAGAAAAAAGTGACTAATCATCATATCTACTGAATTATCACTGATTACTCATCAATATGGAGATTTGGACATAATAATTGTCAAGCATAAAGGAAGAAAACGATTTTCCAATAAACTAAAGCCAGAGAACCGATGATGATTAAACTTGGGAAACGGGACACGTTTCTCCCATTGCAATATGTCAGGTCCACTTCCTTAATAATTTCCTAATCGAGGAGTATCGATTTAGGAGTCTGGATGAGCTGGAAACGGATTGATTGTATGATGTATAAGTAGTTTTCTTGGACTATAGGACAAGCTACAATGCCTTTGTTTAGTGGTACAAAGCCTGTCAAGGGGCATTCTAGTAGAGGTAGTTGTCTCAGGATTTATCGGTTCCTAGGAAGCTGTATCCAGGAAACCTCCTTCCTGATATCTACAGTGTGACCATAAAGTATGGAATGGACGTTTCTCTTTTGAAAAATGTCAACTGGAAGGTTGTATCTCAATTTTGAGGCACTGCCTTGACCCATTTTTAGGATGAGAGGTTATATAAACAATCAGCATCGATTGGACTGATTGATGCATTATTCATGGTGGGATTAGTGGAGAGTGCACTTTATAGGGACTTTTTTTTAAAATTGCACTTTTCTTTCTTGTTTTCCAATTAATATTGTTTTCCCGTGGGTTTTCACAAAGTCAATTTAACTCAACAATTAATAAATTTATTTATACTTTAAAACACTCTGTACAATAATTAATTCAGCTACCAAAAACACTACTACAATTCTACAATTATTCTACTATTTAAACTATCTAACGGTGAGCACTCGATTCGGAATGGAATCGAGTGCTCGTTCAGAAGTATCGAGTATAGTAGGCCCAAAACCGTAACAATATTAGAACAAAACAAAATTGAATTTATACAGTTTCTTTAACATGCAACGTTATTAAGAAATTTATTGAAATAGCATGCTAATTATTCATCGGTTCGTAGCTTTCGCAATTGATTTGCTATCTCCCTACGGTTTCCTGGTATTCAAATTAGCCGCTAATAAATAATTAGGCGGCTTTTAATTCGTTTGTAGTGACAAATTGATGGGAATACCGGTAAACTGTTTAATCAAACTGTCACCTAATCCCCACATCGATGACGAATGGTTCTAATAGACACTGTACAAGGTGAAACGTCTAGGGATATTGACCAAAAGACGAGAAATGTCACACCCTGTATACTCGGATCAGTGGAAACTTTCAAAAAGGTCATTTAGGTCATCTGAAAGAGACAGAAAATATCTTTTAGTCCTCAAAAAAATTATTAAAATCGAGTGAATCAATTTGAAGAAACAAACAAGACCAACAAAAAAGTATGGTGATTGACTGTTTTTGGTCACCCTGTACGCAATTTTTAAAATATATTTTTTTCCTTAACAGCACTGAAAAGAGGAGGTCGAAACGGTTAATTTGAGTGGTTAAACCACTCAGAATTCTCATAAATAACCGAGTTACAGGGTGTTCAAATTTTAAACCACAATTTTGACTGATTTGTTGCATTGAACCAGTTTTTGATAAATAACTCAGAAACGGTAAAAGTTACCAAAAATTTGAAAGAGACCAAAAATGTCCTTAATCAACTTTTTAATACAGCACTGTAAGTTTGCAGGACCGTTTTTGCTTCCAGTAACCAGGGTGTGCATGCAAAGTATGGTGATTGAATGTTTTTGGTCACCCTGTACGTAATTTTTCTGATAGAATCTTTTACTCAACACTCCTGGAAAGATAAGCTCAAGACGGTTAATTTGAGTGGTTGAACCATTGGAAATTCCAAAAAATAACCGAGTTACAGAGTGTTCAAATTTCAAGCCACAATTTCAACTGATTTGTTGCATTAAACCAGTTTTTGCTAAATAACTCAGAAACAGTAAAAGTTACGAAAAATTTGAAAGAGACCAAAAATGTTTCTAGTCAACTTTTTAACACAGCACTGTAAATTTACAGGACCGTTTTGGCTTCTAGTATACAGGGTGTGCATGAAAAGTATGGTGATTTCCTGTTTTTGGTCACCCTGTACGCAATTTTTAAAATAGATTTTTTTCCTTAACAGCACTGAAAAGAGGAGGTCGAAACGGTTAATTTGAGTGGTTAAACCACTCAGAATTCCCATAAATAACCGAGTTACAGGGTGTTCAAATTTCAAACCACAATTTTGACTGATTTGTTGCATTAAACCAGTTTTTGATAAATAACTCAGAAACGGTAAAAGTTACCAAAAATTTGAAAGAGACCAAAAATGTCCTTAATCATTTTTTTAACACAGACCTGTAAGTTTGCAGGACCGTTTTTGCTTCCAGTAACCAGGGTGTGCATGCAAAGTATGGTGATTGCTTGTTTTTGGTCACCCTGTACGCAATTTTCCAGACAGAATTTTTTGCTCAACACCACTGGAAAGAGAAGCTCAAGACGGTTGATTTGAGTGGTTAAACCACTCTGAATTCCAAAAAATAACCGAGTTACAGAGTGTTCAAATTTCAAGCCACAATTTCAACTGATTTGTTGCATTAAACCAGTTTTTGCTAAATAACTCAGAAACAGTGAAAGTTACGAAAAATTTTAAAGAGAGCAAAAAGGTTCCTAATCAACTTTTTAACACAACACTGTAAGTTTACAGAACCGTTTTGGCTTCCAGTATACAGGGTGTGCATGAAAAGGATGGTGGTTCAGGTTTTTTGGTCACCCTGTACGCAATTTTCCAGCCAGATTTTTTTGCTCAACACCACTGGAAAGAGGAGCTCAAGACGGTTAATTTGAATGGTTGAACCACTCTAAATTCCCAAAAATAACCGAGTTACAGGGTGTTCAAATTTCAAACCACATTTTTGACTGATTGGTTGCATTGAACCAGTTTTTGCTAAATAACTCAGAAACGGTAAAAGTTACGAAAAATTTCAAAGAGACCAAAAATGTATCCAGTCAACTTTTTAACACAGTACTATAAGTTTTCAGGACCGTTTTAGGTTCCAGTATACAGGGTGTGCATGAAAAGTATGGTGATTGACTGTTTTTGGCCACCCTGTACGCAGTTTTTCTGATAGATTTTTTTGCTCAACACCACAGGAAAGAGGAGCTCAAGACGATTAATTTGAGTGGTTGAACCATTTTAAATTCCGAAAAATAGCCGAGTTACAGGGTGTTCAAATTTCAAACTATAATTTCAACTGATTTGTTGCATTAAACCAGTTTTTGCTAAATAACTCAGAAACGGTGAAAGTTACGAAAAATTTGAAAGAGACCAAAAATGTTCCTAGTCAACTTTTTAACACAGCACTGTAAGTTTTCAGGATTGTTTTTACTTACAGTATACAGGGTGTGCATGAAAATTATGGTGACTGATTGTTTTTGGTCACCCTGTCCGTAATTTTCCAGCCAGAATTTTTTGCTCAACACCACTGAAAAGAGGAGCTCAAGACGGTTAATTTGAGTGGTTAAACCACTCTGAATTCCCAAAAATAACCGAGTTACAGGGTGTTCAAATTTCAAACCACAGTTTGAAGTAATTAAACCGAACCTCGGAATAAATCGCGTTTCCGCATTAACCTTTTGTCCATTTCATGTCGGGGGGGGGCAATAATTTATTTTTAATTGGCCATCTGGGTTCCCGTATTTGGTTACGTAATAGTCTCAATTTAAAGGTTATGGACGCGAATTTAAAGGACTTTGCCCGAATTGTTAAAACGCCTCTTTGGCCCCCTAAATCCCTCCACTTTCTTTCTCATCCAAAACGAAATTAATATCACCGGAGGCACGTATCATTAATAAATAAATTCCAGTCGGTTTGAGCCTCCCCCGATAGGCAAAAGCGTATAAATTACGACTTTACCAATGAATATGGGGACCCATAGAAGCGATAAATTTTAATGGGAAAACTAGTAATTTGCCATTATTTATTAATACCGTCCGAACTGGTGTCGATCCGTTTTCGCTTCCTCTTTCTAGGAGAAAAAAAAAACCCTCTTTCAGCACTACAGGGGGAATAACAGGACTGGAATTTATTGGCTTAACTGTTAATCTCGCAGAAGCGCCGTAAGGTACAAGGAACACCTGATGATGAACTTGTTTACGTTACCATTACGAACGGGAAAGGTTTACTACTTCCCATAAATCCAAAATCAAATTTTTCATTGAAATGGTTAGTTAATTTTTCCACTGTGCTGAGATATATAGGGTGTCGCTAAAATGTGCGAAAAATATAACTAAAACTTAACTTGTTCAAAAATGTTGGGAGATGTCAAAAGTACAATTTAGTTTTTGGTTTTTTTTAAATAAATTTTTGAATAATTGGATCTAATTTTTTGAGACACTGTGTATTTAACTTTAAATTCTCTTTTCTCTTCTAAAAATTCCCAAACAGATCTGACAGATATTTGGATTTAAAAAAAAATCGTGTCATATAAGCCTTGAATAGGACATTTTCTGTTAAAAGTCCATTTTTGCGTTACTAAATCAAATTTGTATTTGTTACAATCTCATAATGTTTGAGTTGTGGCAACGCTGCTTGTCAATGAAAGTCACTGTTCTGTGTGTAAGAGACACAAAGGGAAAGCTGGAAAACCAGTGTTGCCAGGTCTGAAAAGAAATATATTTAGATATTTGGAAAAACTTAAATTTTGCAATCTTTTTACCCACCAATCCATATTTAACTTAAAATAGGTATTTGTGTACAATCTGAATATGTACAAAGTTGGAAAAATAAATTGGAAAATCGTGACCTATTTCAATCATATTTTAATCTCAGTCATAAACCTGGAAACTTCAAATACAACTCCGTTACTATTAAACTATAAAAGAGTGTTTAAAAGCAGTACAATCAGGACAAATCATACGTAATGCTTGTTTATAGCTCTATGAATACAACTTTTCCCTGTTCTGACATGCAAGTGTTGTTTCGGACCGAATTTATTCTGTTAGAAACTAATCCATAGAGCTATTAAACTAAAACAGTCACTTTAAAAGCGTTTAAATCCAATTACGTTAAATGTACTTTATAGCTTCATAAGTTAAATTTTTCGTACACACCCTGTATACTGAAGGCAAAAACGGTCCAGCAAACTACAGTGCTGTGCTAAAAAGTTGAATAGGGACGTTTTTGGTCTCTTTCAAATTTTTCCTAACTTTCTCCGTTTCTGAGTTATTCAGTAAAAACTAGTTTAAAACAAAAAATCAGTTGAAATTGTGGTTTTAAATTTGAACACTCTGTAACTTGGTTATTTTTGGGAATTCTGAGTGGTTCAACCACTCAAATTAACCGTCTTGAGTTCCTCTTTCCAATGGTGTTGAGCAAAAAATTCTACCTAAAAAATTACGGACAGGGTGACCAAAAACAATCAGTCACCATAATTTTCATGCACACCCTGTATACTGGAAGCCCAAACGGTCCTGCAAACTTACAGTGCTGTGTTAAGAAGTGGATTAGGAAAATTTTTGGGCTCTTTCAAATGTTTTGTAACTTTGCCCGTTTCTGAGTTATTTAGCAAAAACTGGTTTAATGCAACAAATCAGTTGAAATTTGAACACCCTGTAACTGGGTTATTTTTAGGAATTCAGAGTGGTTCAACCACTCAAATTAACCGTCTCGACCTCCTCTTTCCAGTGGTGTTGAGCAAAAAATTCTATCAGAAAAATTGCGTACAAGGTGACCAAAAACAGTCAATCACCAAAATTATGCACACCCTGTATACTGGAAGCCCAAATGGTCCTGTAAACTTACTGTTCCGGGGTAGAAAATTGATTAAGGTCATTTTTGCTCTCTTTCAAATTTTTCGTAAATTTCACCGTTTCTGAGTTATTTAGCAAAAACTGGTTTAATGCAACAAATCAGTTGAAATTGTGGTTTAAAATTTGAACACCCTGTAACTCGGTTATTTTTGGGAATTCAGAGTGGCTCAACCACTCAAATTAACTGTCTTGAGCTCCTCTTTCCAAGAGTGTTGAGCAAAAAATTATATCTGAAAAACTGCGTACAGGGTGACCAAAAATAGTCAATCACCATATTTTTCATTCACACCCTGTATACTGGAAGCAAAAAACGGTCCTGCAATCTTACAGTACTGTGTTAAACAGTTGATTAGGGACATTTTTGGTTTCTTTCAAATTTTTCCTAACTTTCCCCGTTTCTGTGTTATTTAGCAAAAACTAGTTTAAAACAACAAATCAGTTAAAATTGTGGCTTGAAATTTCAACACCCTGTAACTTAGTTATTTTTGGGAATTCTGAGTGGTTCAACCACTCAAATTAACCGTCTCGACCTCTTCTTTCCAGTGGTGTTGAGCAAAAAATTCTATCAGAAAAATTGCGTACAAGGTGACCAAAAACAGTCAATCACCAAAATTATGCACACCCTGTATACTGGAAGCCCAAATGGTCCTGTAAACTTACTGTTCCGGGGTAGAAAATTGATTAAGGTCATTTTTGCTCTCTTTCAAATTTTTCGTAAATTTCACCGTTTCTGAGTTATTTAGCAAAAACTGGTTTAATGCAACAAATAAGTTGAAATTGTTGTTTGAAATTTGAACACCCTGTAACTCGGTTATTTTTGGGAATTCAGAGTGGCTCAACCACTCAAATTAACTGTCTTGAGCTTGTCTTTCCAATGGTGTTGAGCAAACATTTATCATCATTATCTGAAAAATTGCGTACAGGGTGACCAAAAATAATCAGTCACCATACTTTTAATGCACACCCTGTATACTGGAAGCAAAAACGGTGCTGTAAACTTACTGTGCTGGGTTAGAAAGTTGAGTAGAAACATTTTTGTTTCTTTCAAATTTTTCGCAACTTTTACCGTTTCTGAGTTATTTAGCAAAAACTGGTTTAATGCAACAAATCAGTTGAAAATGTGGCTTGAAATGTGAACACCCTGTAACTCGGTTATTTTTGGAAATTCAGAGTGGTTGATCCACTCAAATTAACTGTCTTGAGCTTCTCTTTCCAGGAGTGTTGAGTAAAAAATTCTATCTGAAAAACCGCGTACAGGGTGACCGAAAACAGTCAATCACCATACTTTTCATGCACACCCTGTATACTAAAAGCCAAAACGGTCCTGCAAACTTACGGTGTTGGGTTAAAAAGTTGATTAGGAACATTTTTGTTCTCTTTCAAAATTTTCGTAACTTTCCCCGTTTCTGTGTTATTTAGCAAAAACTAGTTTAAAACAACAAATCAGTTAAAATTGTGGCTTGAAATTTCAACACCCTGTAACTCGGTTATTTTTGGGAATTCAGAGTGGCTCAACCACTCAAATTAACTGTCTTGAGCTCCTCTTTCCAAGAGTGTTGAGCAAAAAATTATATCTGAAAAACTGCGTACAGGGTGACCAAAAATAGTCAATCACCATACTTTTAATACACACCCTGTATACTGGAAGCTAAAACGGTTCTGAAAACTTACGGTGCCGAGTTAAGGAGTTAATTAGGAACATTTTTGCATTTAGTCAAACTTTTTGTAACTGTTACCGTTTCTGAGTTATTTAGCAAAAACTGGTTCGGTGCAACAAATTTTCAAATCTGCCTCTTTTGAACTGGCAAGGACAGTTGGGTTACAAGAGGTACCATTTTTTCCGCACATTTTAGAAACACCCTGTATTTTGGATACTAATGCTAATGAAAGTGATACTTACCAGTAAACTTAGCGTTATACGTATCACATATTTCACTAAAACGTCAATTTTCTGTCCGAGATGTCAATATCTCGTTTTTAATGCATTTTCATCAAAATCCTGAATGCAGTCCTGTCGCTGGTAGAAAACTCCCTGAAATCGAGTAACATCAACTCAATCAAGGAAAAATTCCAGCAATATTTAGAGTGAATTTTGACGTGAATGAGCAAATAATGGCAACACCGGAAATATTTCCAGCCTTATGACCAGTGTTGCCAGTCTAGTACATTTGTACTAGATCTGATACGTTTCACCTGAATCTAGTACGAACAAACACAAATCTGGTACAATTAGCTGAAGGCCGTAAAACCAAAAAAAAAATAAAAAAATCTGGTACAATCCGGGGCAAAAATGTATGATAATGCAAGACAGACAACACCCTAACCCTACATTATTAACACCAATACCAAATCAAACTTGTCTGTTAGCAAATTAATCCTTAACAACGATTGCTCTTTTAATACTCCTTTCTATTCTACTCCGGAGTATCCGGAGTCATTTGCCAACAATGTCAACTGTCAAATAAGTCAAAAATTAAGTCAAACTGTCAAACAAAATTAATCTTGATAAGTATTAAAACTTAAATTCCATAAAATAAACTAAATCTAGTACTTTTAATGAGAATCTAGTAGATTTTCATTCAATCATCTGGCAACACTGGACTGTGCGTTCATTTGAAAAGACCACGTGCCGATGAGATTAATAGATTGGCGTGGGCGGGTGAAATATGCCAAACATTATACACAACACGCGGTTCAGATAAAAAAAATTCGCAATTTCCTCAAAAGGTTGTTTCGCCCCCCCAAACGAAAAAGCAAATAGCTTACGAGAGATTTGGAAGAGAAAATATTTGATCAAGATAAACTTTCTTATCGTTTCCCACCCCGGGCTTTTCAATTCCGACCTTAAAAGGATTTGGAAGCCAATTTGATTACGAAATGAATATTGATATACGGAACGATAAAATCAAACTTGCTTAGGTCAACTTGTTCATCCACGAAGAACAAAACAAAAAAGACACTGTTGCACGTTGTTTGTTCAATTAATCGACTCTCCTCTAGGTCTATTAAAGACTTCTTTGATCTGTTACCGATACTGGTTTGTTGTTATGTCAGACATTGTTCGCTAATTGGTCCAAGGCACGTATTACGTCACTGAAAAACGATCTCCCTGTAATTTAAATCGGTAGTTTAATCGGCCGCGATTAAAAATTAATTTTTAACGAAATGCACATTCCTACATCTGCCCACGTTTCTCCTATCACATCTGTTTTACTCCTCTCTCTCGGAATGTTTGTGTTTTATTTGATCTTCGACTGGAAATTCATTACGGAATGTATTAACTGCAGTAGTTGGAAAAAAGTCACTCTCGTTTCCTGAATTTGTCACTCTCGAACGCAATTTGAGCTGTAGCGCCATTGGAGAGAGAGAGAGAGAGAGAATTTGAGACAATACATGGTTTTGACTCGTTTGAACAGTGGTCACGTGACCGTCTATGTAAATGGCGTTCGAGTTTCATGTGACAGTTGACGCGCACGTTAAAATTGTCAAACTATACACAGTCAGGCTATAAAACTGTAAAAATCACAAAACAAAATAATTGCAGGGTTTTTTATAGGTTCCTGACAACTAGTTTCACAGTTGTCACGTGACTATCTAAAAAACTAGTATTCTAGTATCACGTGACAACTGTCATAAACATCAAAACTAACAAATTTTGCCCAGTTTGGACGTGAAGCTCTAAAAATCACAGAAAGGGACATTTTCTTGATTTTTTCCAGAGAAGTTGTCGTTTTTTACTTTTCGAACATTACTTTGACAGTTGTCACGTGACTATCCAAAAAACTAGTCTTCTAGTATCACGTGACAACTGCCATAAACGTCAAAACTGACAAATTTTGCCCAGTTTGGACGTGAAACTCTAAAAATCACAGTATGGAACATTTTCTTGAATTTTCCCACAGAAGTCGTCGTTTTTAGCTCCTCGAACATTAGTTTTGACAATTGTCACGTGATTATCCAAAAAACTAGTGTTCTAGTATCACGTGACAACTGTCATAAACATCAAAAGTGACAAACTTTTTCCAGTTTGGACGTGAAACTCTAAAAATCACAGAAAGGGACATTTTCTAGAATTTTTCCAGAAAACTTGTCGTTTTTAACTTCTCAAACATAAATTTTGACAGTTGTCACGTGACTGTCTAATTAAATAGTGTACCAGTGTCACATAATTAATGTCACAGTCGTCAAAGTTTGCTCAACCTCAAAAACACAATTTGGAACAGTCAGTCACAAAATGTACTTTACAGTTTTATGCACCCTAATTTGACAGTTGACACGTAAATTTCTAAGGAAATGGTGTTCTAGTATCCCATGACAACTGTCATAAACATCAAAACTGGCAAATTTTGTCCAGTTTGGACGTGAAGCTCTAAAAATCCCAGCATAGAACATTTTTTTGAATTATTAATGAAGAATCGTCGTTTTTAGCTTCTCGAACATTAATTTGACAGTTGTCACGTGACTGTCTAAAAAACTAGTATTCTAGTATCACGTGACAACTGTCATAAACGTCAAAAGTGACAAATTTTGTCCAGTTTGGACGTGAAACTGTAAAAATCACAGAAAGGGGCATTTTCTTGAATTTTCCCACAGAAGTCGTCGTTTTTAGCTCCTCGAACATTAATTTGACAGTTGTCACGTGACTATCTAAAAAATTAATGTTCTAGTATCACGTGACACCTGCCATAAACGTCAAAAGTGACAAATTTTGTCCAGTTTGGACGTGAAGCTCTAAAAATCACAGAAAGGGACATTTTCTTGAATTATTCCAGAAAAGTTGTTGTTTTCAGCTTCTCGAACATTACTTTGACAGTTATCACGTGACTATGTAATAAATTAGTATTTTTTTCACGTGACAACTGTCATAAACGTCAAAACTGACAAATTTTGCCCAGTTTGGACATGAAACTCTAAAAATTGCAGTATGAAACATTTTCTTGAATTATTCCAGAAAAGTCGTCGTTTTCAGCTTCTCGAACATTATTTTGACAGTTGTCACGTGACTATTTAAAAAATTCGTGTTCTAGTATTACGGGACACCTGTCATAAATGTCAAAAGTGACAAATTTTGTCCATTTTGGACGTGAAACTCTAAAAATCACAGAAAGGGACATTTTCTTGAATTATTCCAGAGAACTTGTCGTTTTTAGCTTTTCGAACATTACTTTGACAGTTGTCACGTGACTATCTAAAAAACTAGTATTCTAGTATCACGTAACAACTGTCATAAACATCAAAAGTGACAAACTTTGTCCAGTTTGGACGTGACACTCAACACTTTTCTGGAAGTATTCGAGACCAGTCATGGTTTTGAACTTCCCGTCCATTACTTTGACAGTTGTCACGTGACTGTCGTGAAAGTGTCATTAATGTCACATACGTCAAAGTTATCTTAACCTACCAACCAGCCGCAGTAGCTGGAAATGTGTCACATAGTTTTGATTCCTGTTTTTTGTCAATTTTAATAAGTGCAAAATGTACTTTAACAAAGTATTTCGGTATTATTTGCACTAAAACATTCGGACAAATTGTGGTTGTCGTTGTTTCCTTTCCAAACGCCCAATAAACTGATTTCCAACTAATCCGTATGTGCATACATATTTTGTTTCGAACCCAAGCTGTCCAATTTGCCCTATTTCGACTGCATTGTGTGTGAGTTTGCCGGACCAAAACCCAGACTTTCCCCAAGTTTAAAATCACAAATACGTTCCAATCCCTTTTTAGATTCCGGGAAAATTCCGGCTTTGACAAATGTTATACCGCCCAAAACAAATTTACAATTATCGAGTGGAAACTGGCCAGTTTTTGGGCAACAAGTGCTCGAACAGGGTGAATCAAACTCGCAATTTAGCGTCTCGTTCTGCGATAAACAAGATCATAAACGAGGGTAAATATTTTCGGGGACCGTATCAAAAGGCCGAGGTCGTCGAGCAAAATGAAATGCAAAATTATACGCAAATTTAAATATACAGTAGAAGTTATTTAGCTTTTAAATTGCGAGAATTTACATGTTGATGCCCAGGTGTGTCACTTTTCCGCCTGTTTACCTGAGAGAATTAAATACGTCTCTCCTTTGGCGATTTTTTATTTCAATTGACAAAAAACTGCAATTATTCACTTTTATTTTCAACCAGGTGTGTAATAACGTTATTTCTTATGTGTAAACCTGGTGGAAAGATTAAAATTACCTGCTTTTACTTTCCACCCAGGTGGAAAGTACTCATTTTCCTCCCGGTTTTTGAATATAATAAAAATGAGAATTCCAAAAATGTGCTTAAAACGGTAATTTTCTTACTCCAAGTGGGTTTTACAGGCGATTTTGTCCTTTGCTGTACTTTCAAATTGTGTTTCTGGCAGATCAACTTTGTCACCGTTTTTCTCTCTGACTGTACTAAATTTTGTAATGTATTTCTGGTTATTGAATAGGAAATTTAATGAGAATTCCAAAAATGTGCTTAAAACGGTAATTTTCTTACTCCAAGTGGGTTTTACAGGCGATTTTGTCCTTTACTGTACTTTCAAATTGGGTTTCTGGCAGGTCAAATTTTGACACCGTTTTTCTCTCTGACTGTACTAAATTTTGTAATGTTTTTTTCAGGGTATTGAATAGGAAATTTAATGAGAATTCCAAAAATGTGCTTAAAACGGCAATTTTTTTATTCCAAGTGGGTTTTACAGGCAATTTTGTCTTTTATTGTACTTTCAAATTGGGTTTCTGGCAGATCATCTTTTGACACAGTTTTTCTCCCTGACTGTAGCAAATTTTGTAATGTTTTTTCTGGTTATTGAATAGGAAATTTAATGAGAATTTCAAAAATGTGCTTAAAACAGTAATTTTCTTACTCCAAGTGGGTTTTACAGGCGATTTTGTCCTTTACTGTACTTTCAAACTGTGTTTCTTGCAGATCAACTTTTGACACAGTTTTTCTCCCTGACTGTAGCAAATTTTGTAATGTTTTTTCTGGTTATTAAATAGGAAATTTAATGAGAATTTCAAAAATGTGCTTAAAACGGTAATTTTCTTACTCCAAGTGGGTTTTACAGGCGATTTTGTCCTTTACTGTATTTTCAAATAGGGTTTTTGGCAGATCAAATTTTGACACAGCTTTTCTCTATTTTTGGATAAAAAATACTACAAAAGGAGCCAAAACTAGCCTCTCTACCTTTTCATGTTACCGAGATATTGAATTTCAAAAAGTAGTAAAAATTGACCCCTAATACCCCCCTTCCTTTCAATTTTTTTGAAAAATGAAAAACTTTAAAGTGCTTTTTTTGTACTTATTTTACCTAATTTAAGGTCTTTGGTCTAAATATGCCCTTTGCTGTGTCACATGAGTTGATTGATCACACCGTTTGCCCGCTAGAGGGCGTCAAACTTCCTTCACCATAAAATCATATAGTTTGTGACACCCGCTGCTTTGACCCTAAATTACTGCCTTATTTGACAAGTCACGTCAAAATGTCATAGAAAACAAAAGATAGAGCAGATTTCAGGCTTTCAAAAAATATCCCCCCATAAATTGATTAATCACACCGTTTGGCCGCTAGAGGGTATTGTAGTGTGTGATAAAGTACTATTTACCTTTGATTGCAGTAAATTGAAAATTGCTTAAAAAGACGTCAAATTTGCATTAAAAAAACTGCAATGAATTTACGTTCAAGTAAGAGAAAAATGTCAAAGTTGCACTTGCACTTGCAACTGTATATACACGGTGTCCATGATAAGGAGAGGGTGACTATGCGAAATCTGGAAAACGGTTACAGATACAGATTTGGTTAAATGGGAGAAATGTTGATTAATCACAGTTTTGCTAATTTAAAAAAATATTTAATTTATTTTCGGAAATATTTTGAGATTCAAAGAGTGTTTCAAGGGGTGGTCAAATTAATTGAGTTAGGAGCTGTCAAAGTTTAACACTTGGCTAATAGGGGATTCAAAAAGCTACACAGTGGTCCAAGCTAGATCTCTGTAACGGTCAAACCAACCAAGATACGACTAGTTCGACATAAGTTTTCCATGTTATAGCATTTTTTTCCACTTATTAGGTCACTGTGTAGGATAAGCAGAACTGTTAAAATCCTCTCTGTGCAGCTATAAAACTCTAGAACACAAAAACAGACAAAAGAGTGAATTAAATTCAAAAGGTAGTTTACAGTCTGCACCGCCCTTAACTTAAACTTGGTTTAACCCCTTAGTTTTAACTATTTCATTAAACTCTTGTCAAATAATGTATTTACCGTGGTAAAGCCAACAGTTTCAGTATAACTTAAGGGTCAATTTTACTCATTGTGCCAACCTGAATTATTCAATAAACTTTAATAACCGCGTGGACGTAAATACCATCTGTTGCAAAGTAAAGGCAACAATACAACTCGTCCTGACTGTAATCCACCATTTCAATGACCGCATATCCTGGAAAGTTTATGCTGGCTCGCATATATGAGACCGTAACTCCTCACGGGCTAGTACTAGTTCAGATTAAGCTAGAAAGCAATTTCTGGTATTGACTGAAAATTTAATAACAACAGAGAATGGGGACAACGTGGAATTTGTTGTATATTTAAACGAGATATGAGGGTCGTAAAAACCATTACGACCCTCGTTGTACGGTGCTTAATTTGTCATTTAGGTACTTTGACTCTATTTTGTATATCAGTGTGGCGCATTCACCAGCTTGTTCAATTTCCAACAGATTATCGTACCGCTCTGATTACCACACCACAACTTGAGTCTGCTGGAACTCAATTTGTCTTAATAACCCTTTTCCACATCTTTTGTCCGTTATTCTTCCATTGTTGGGGTTTCCTTAGGGAAACTATTCCTTTTTCTACTTTTCGAGTCCCAGAACAATGACTCTAATCGTATATAGCGGCCCTTTCAATTAATTCTCTAAAGAAGGTACACGCACACACACACAGAGAGAGAACAACCCTTGGGGCAATATCAACACGAGCCCTTTGATTAATACGCTTTTCGTCTCAACGCGGAGTAATGAATTTTAAATCATCATCCTCGAGGAATAAATTAATAAGGCAGAACAAACTGTGGCCCTTTTGAACGTTCTGGAATCTTTATAACGGACGTCCTGATACCTTCAGCCCCTTCCTTCCTGAATCCCCTATCTAACTAGGGGAATACAAAAAGTGATTATTTTAAGTCTTATTTTCATATTTTTACTTCATAATTTTCAACTAGAAAATTCACTTAGAAATACCAAATTTGATTAGAAAACCTTGAAATGCAATTAACAAGTCAATTTTCAAGTTGCTGAAACGAAAATTGACCAACATAAAAAATAAATAGTCAATTTTCGTATTTGTATTTGAGTTTTACTTAAAAGTGCAAAATTTTATTAGGCACCA
The DNA here is from genome assembly GCF_016097725.1 of Ips typographus. Classification (NCBI taxonomy): domain Eukaryota; kingdom Metazoa; phylum Arthropoda; class Insecta; order Coleoptera; family Curculionidae; genus Ips; species Ips typographus. The sequence goes on along the minus strand of NC_138434.1, from coordinate 1,777,403 downwards.
GTGTTGCCAAGTCAAAATATTTAATGGCGGTAGAATAATCGGTCAAAAACCGGTAGATAACAGAGTAGATCAAAAAAATAATTTTTTGAGCACGTTTCAAACATGTCCTCCTTTCGAAAACTGTGTTACCCTGTAACTCTTGCCAATTCTAGACCAATTTTGACAGTCGCACACAACACGTGGTTTTGGAGGATAATTTAGCCAGGCAATCACGTGGGGTAAGGAAATGACTGTTTTAAGCCCATTTTTGGAATTGTCATTAAATTTTCCATTCAGTAACCTGAAAAAAACACTCCAAAATTGAGTACAGTCAGGGAGAAAAGCTGTGTCAAATTTTGATCTGCCAGAAACACAATTTGAAAGTACAGTAAAGGATAAAATCGCGTGTAAAACCCACTTGGAGTAAGAAAATTACCGTTTTAAGCACATTTTTGGAATTCTCATTAAATTTCCTATTCAATACCCTGAAAAAAACATTACAAAATTTAGTACAGTCAGAGAGAAAAGCGGTGTCAAAATTTGATCTCCCAGAGACCCAATTTGAAAGTACAGTAAAGGACAAAATCGCTTGTAAAACCCACTTGGAGTAAGAAAATTACCGTTTTAAGCACATTTTTGGAATTCTCATTAAATTTCCTATTCAACAACCTAAAAAAACACTACAAAATTTAGTACAGTCAGAGAGAAAAACGGTGTCAAAATTTGATCTGCCAGAAACCCAGTTTGAAAGTACAGTAAAGGACAAAATCGCCTGTAAAACCACTTGGAGTAAGAAAATTACCGTTTTAAGCACATTTTTGGAATTCTCATTAAATTTCCTATTCAACAACCTAAAAAAACACTACAAAATTTAGTACCGTCAGAGAGAAAAACGGTGTCAAAATTTGATCTGCCAGAAATCCAATTTGAAAGTACAGTAAAAGACAAAATCACCTGTAAATCCTACTTGGAGTAAGAAAATTACCGTTTTAAGCACATTTTTGGAATTCTCATTAAATTTCCTATTCAATACCCTGAAAAAAACATTACAAAATTTAGTACAGTCAGAGAGAAAAACGGTGTCAAAATTTGACCTGCCAGAAACCCAATTTGAAAGTACAGTAAAGGATAAAATAGCCTGTAAAACCCACTTGGAGTAAGAAAATTACCGTTTTAAGCACATTTTTGGAATTCTCATTAAATTTCCTATTCAATACCCTGAAAAAAACATTACAAAATTTAGTACCGTCAGAGAGAAAAACGGTGTCAAAATTTGATCTGCCAGAAACCCAATTTGAAAGTACAGTAAAGGATAAAATAGCCTGTAAAACCCACTTGGAGTAAGAAAATTACCGTTTTAAGCACATTTTTGGAATTGTCATTAAATTTCCCATTCAGTAACCTGAAAAAAACACTCCAAAATTGAGTACAGTCAGGGAGAAAAGCTGTGTCAAATTTTGATCTGCCAGAAACACAATTTGAAAGTACAGTAAAAGACAAAATCACCTGTAAATCCTACTTGGAGTAAGAAAATTACCGTTTTAAGCACATTTTTGGAATTCTCATTAAATTTCCTATTCAACAACCTAAAAAAACACTACAAAATTTAGTACAGTCAGAGAGAAAAACGGTGTCAAAATTTGATCTGCCAGAAACCCAGTTTGAAAGTACAGTAAAGGACAAAATCGCCTGTAAAACCACTTGGAGTAAGAAAATTACCGTTTTAAGCACATTTTTGGAATTCTCATTAAATTTCCTATTCAACAACCTAAAAAAACACTACAAAATTTAGTACCGTCAGAGAGAAAAACGGTGTGAAAATTTGATCTGCCAGAAACCCAGTTTGAAAGTACAGTAAAGGACAAAATCACCTGTAAATCCTACTTGGAGTAAGAAAATTACCGTTTTAAGCACATTTTTGGAATTCTCATTAAATTTCCTATTCAACAACCTAAAAAAACACTACAAAATTTAGTACCGTCAGAGAGAAAAACGGTGTGAAAATTTGATCTGCCAGAAACCCAGTTTGAAAGTACAGTAAAAGACAAAATCACCTGTAAATCCTACTTGGAGTAAGAAAATTACCGTTTTAAGCACATTTTTGGAATTCTCATTAAATTTCCTATTCAACAACCTAAAAAAACACTACAAAATTTAGTACCGTCAGAGAGAAAAACGGTGTCAAAATTTGATCTGCCAGAAACCCAGTTTGAAAGTACAGTAAAGGACAAAATCGCCTGTAAAACCACTTGGAGTAAGAAAATTACCGTTTTAAGCACATTTTTGGAATTCTCATTAAATTTCCTATTCAACAACCTAAAAAAACACTACAAAATTTAGTACCGTCAGAGAGAAAAACGGTGTGAAAATTTGATCTGCCAGAAACCCAGTTTGAAAGTACAGTAAAAGACAAAATCACCTGTAAATCCTACTTGGAGTAAGAAAATTACCGTTTTAAGCACATTTTTGGAATTCTCATTAAATTTCCTATTCAATACCCTGAAAAAAACATTACAAAATTTAGTACAGTCAGAGAGAAAAACGGTGTCAAAATTTGACCTGCCAGAAACCCAGTTTGAAAGTACAGTAAAAGACAAAATCACCTGTAAATCCTACTTGGAGTAAGAAAATTACCGTTTTAAGCACATTTTTGGAATTCTCATTAAATTTCCTATTCAATAATATAGTACAGTCAGAGAGAAAAACTTTTTACAACTTTTTGAATGTAAATATCTCGGTAACATAACTGGCTAGAGAGGCCAGTTTGGGCTCATTCTATTGCACAAAAATAAAGTGTTTTTAGGGCAAATGTGTTGCACCGTTAAATCAGCGCAAATCCCCATTGACAGTAATACGATCGCACGCTAACTAGACTAAATCCGTGTCGGGTCGTTTAATGCGATTCCCAATTATCGCGAATGTCCCGTAAACTATTGTAAAAACTTTCCGCTCGTCTGGATAGACCACATTCGGACACGTTCCAATTACCCGGATAAGATCAGCGTTCGACTATAAAGTGCCCCAAAATATGTACGTACAACATAAACAATCTGCCGGAATTAAATATGTCAATCTCGGGGTAATTGGGCGATCAAAAAATAAATTACGGTATTCGCCTGCGAGGCGAAACGTAAACGTAAAGGAAAATTGAACTAATATTCATCCGGGGACTGGTTTAAAATTCAAATTGCACTAAAGGCGTAGTGGAACATGTGCATTTTACTATCCGAACCAAAGAAGTCTAGGCGGTTCAATATGGCGTCTTGATCGGTTAAGGGGACATCTTTTAAAACTCTCAAACAATTCAGCTAAAAAGGGGGAAGTGGATTAGCGACTAAAGCTTTTAAAATGCCTTTTCTTTAATACAAATCTGAAGTGAAGTCCCCCTTTAGTCTGGATAAAGCAAACAGGATCTAGCACTCTTCGCCCTCATCACTCTAAATAAAGTCAATAACAAAATGGCGACAGTTACAGCAAAACGGACACCAGATTCGTGTTCTCCATGCCAAAATTAGTTAAAAATGACACGTCTAAATCCAATATGGCGACGGTCAGTGTACCGGGTGACCCAATAAGAAAAATATATGAATATGAAATATTGAGAAAATAAGATATGGTCGAGGAACAGTCCTATTGGGTCACCCGGTAGTAGCCCAAGGAAACCTTTCATTTGAAGAAAATGTCAATTTTTCCAATTTGATTATTTGAAACATTTCCTAGACATATCATATGATCGTGGGTAGCTAATGAACTGTTGTTGAGGCTTTATGGTGCAAACAGAGCGTCCGTGACATCACGATTACGTAATCTGACAGAGCTTCAACGGGAGCACCTGTCAGATTACGTCATTGTGACGTCACATTTGCTACCGCTCTGTTTGCTCCCTAAAGGGCCAAAACGAAGGCAGTAAAAGTTTTCTATTATAATTGTTTTTTAATACTATTTTCTTTCATCTTACCCTTAATTTCAGTTGATTTTTGTTTTTGATTATTAAAAATCAAAATTTGAGACTGAGGTTTGGAACTAAGAATTCTTGACTATAACACCATCAGAGGACCTGGAGTATTTGGAAAAAAGGTTCTCTCTCACCTAATATTATTGTATTACATCTGTTTCATCCTGACTCCTGATGATGGCGTCGCTGTTGAGTTGTGCCGTTTGGACGGTAGAGGGCGTCAAATTTTTACGGACATTTTGCTAAATCTCTCGAAAACGGTTTGAGTGAGCGGTGTGAAATTTTTACTATGTAATACCCCTTAAAGAGACGCTTTTTTTATTAAATATAACATTTTTCTGTACAACTCGTACCGGTTGACCTTAAAAAATAAAAAAAAAACAGATTTTTTGACGTTTTTTATTTTTTGTAATTTTTCTGAAAAATGTTTGAATTTTGAAAATCATTTTCAACTGTCTTTATTAGTTTAGGATAATGTGAGGTAAAGGGTCATTTGTCAAAATATCATTTTTTTATGGGTGGCATATCTTGGAAATTGCCAAAAATGACATAATTTCAAGGTCGGTGACAAAACGGCGGCAGTTACAGCAAAACGGACACCGGATTCGTGTTCTTCATGCCAAAATTAGTAAAAATGGCCACCATTGAAAATGAAAAAAAAAATCAGAAAGTATTACCCTTGAAATTTCTTGACAATTCTAGTTTTTTACTTTTTCAAGGTCAAACGGTGCATGATACCAAAAAAGTGTATTGAAGGTAAAAGTTACATATCATCGAGGTGCATGTGCGGTAAAAATTTCAGACCTTTAACCTGAAACGTTCCTGAGATATTGAGCAAAAAACGAGAGTCAACTTTGACGCCCTCTAGCGGCTAAACGGGACAACTTCGCAGTGCCCGCTCAACGTCACGTGATAGCCCCGTTCATTAGCTGTCAAGCGAGTTATGGACGATTTTCTGGAAAAGTGCGCCAAAATTTCGCTCAAATTGCGAATTTCTGCTTTTGAGTAGGGTGGTCAAAGTAAGGCTGCTAGAGCAAAAACAATTGAATATCGATACATTTTACATCAAGTAGGCCTAGAATTTGAGGTAGATTCCAAAAATCTAATAAAAAATTGGTCATCCCATTTGATAAATTTAAAATTTGCTCACATTTGGGACACCCTGTATACTAATGGATTATCTAGGAATGAAGTAGACGCAAATATCTACAAGATTCATATTTGGTAATTTTTTGATAAAATGAAAATTAAACAAGTACAATGAATCACCCTGTATACTACTACATAGTATTGTCAATAACTCGGTTATTTTGACAGTTACAGGGTGGTTTAATATACCAATTTGTAGCCTTTGAAATTGTCTTTTGACCACCCTGTATAGTGTTTTTTTCCTAAAACGTCGGATAACTGAGTTATTTCTTGTTGAAACTGAGTTGTTTGCTGTAAAGTTTGAATTTGACAGTTTTTACTTTGACAGCCCATAACTACGTTATTTTGACAGGGTGGTTTAATATACCAATTTGTAGCCCTTGAAATTCTCTTTTGACCACCTTGTACAGTTTAGCCAGAAATGCCATAATTTCAACTTTCAGTTTTTGTCGGAAGTATTAGGAAAATCGAATTTTTTTAAACGGTATTTGGTTTAAATTGAACAACTTTGCCCGAATTTAGACTTTCCGAGATCCCAAATGGTTCGAATTTGAACTACCCTGTATATTATTGCGCATCCAGATTCGATTAACTAAATTTAAATTTTGTATACATGCATACGTATGGATTAATTTGTAAAAGGCGTACCTACGGGTTATCCAATTATTCAAGTAATTAAAAATGCACGTCACATGAATATAAATCCGGGAAATTTTCAAACTGCAACCGCATAATAAAACCAACAATTTTAATTGAATATAAAATTGCACCGGACCAATTTACATACGCCCGTTTACTCTATATTTTTTTTTCTAGTTGCTGCAGCGCCCTCTATCGAGGCATGTCCGCAAGACAGCAAACTGGTGGACGATAATTGCGTCTGCAATCTGGACACTTGCACTAAACCACCGTGCCTGTCAAATTTGACGTTAGCTTTTAATGGCAGTAGCGAAGCTGGATCCTGCTGTCCTAGGTACTCTTGTGAAGGTACTAAGTTTTTTTTAAGTTTTTTTTTTACTAAAGTTTACCTAAACTTGCTTAACTGGTAGGTTGTAAAGATGACGCTCTGCTAGAAGGAAAATGTCCGTGTGCTCCAGGTGCCACCATAAACGAGAAAGGGGTGTGCGAATGCGTGGACAAACAACGCCACCTGGTGGACGGTAAATGCGTGTGCAACCCACAACAGTGTAAACTACCCGAATTTTGCGATAACAAATCCGTTCCTACCACCGTCCAGGATGGTTGCTGTACCACTACCACGTGAGTATGCTTGTCCGAAACAATTTCACTGACAACTCACCCATCCACCACACAGATGTGTGGCATGCCCTCCAGACAGTGAACCAACCCACTTGGAAACGGAAGAACTGGAAGACCACTGCGTGTGCCTGCCCTGCATCAACGATTGTGGCTACAATCAAAAAGTGGTGGTGATCAAGAACGGTACAGGACTACCAGGACACTGTTGTGACCTTTACGAATGTCAATTGGTGGCAGAAGAAAAGAACAGCGGAGAAACTGATTGTTTTGTGGGGGATATCATTTACGAAAACGGTTCCAGATGGTCTACTGACGACAAGCAGTACTGCACCTGCAAGAATGGACTGTCACTGTGCGAACCAAAAATTGATGAGGTTTGATAATCGTACGGTGGGAAGGGTTTAGTTTGCATTAGGGATGTTTCAGCAACCCTTCCAAAACTGCATAGACGAAGCGGTGATATACAAGCATAATGAAACCTGGAGAAAGGACCACAATTGTACGTTTTGCACGTGTTGGAACGGGGAACCCAAGTGCATTACCCATTATTGTGATGTGAAAGAAAGCCAGGTTAAAGACAATCTAACTGCTTCTTGTGTTAGAAACGAGAAATTCTTCAAACATGGAGAAAGCTGGATTGGTGAGGACAAGTGCTCTCAGTGCAAGTGCCTTAATGGTAAGTTTGCACACTTTATTAGTTAAAAAAAATGCACATCAGTACCAAATTCCAGGCGAAATCAGTTGTGATCCATGCGAGGAAAACAGACTTCCGAAACTAGGTGAGTGCCAGCCGCTGATCACCTGCAACAAGCAGTGCTCTAACGGCTTTAAACTAAATAGAAAAGGTTGCGAGATCTGTAAATGTAATAATCCATCAAAAGTCATCACGGATCTGCTCGAGAAATATAACATCACATACGTCAAATTGATTAAGATATTAGACGATTACAATCGGAGTAGAACGAGTAGTGTGAGCAGTACCGTTGCTCCTACTGTCATCACTGACACGACTCCTATGCAAATTGTAGTTTTAATAAGGCGTAACCATGATGAGGGTACAGCCAGGCCCGAAACCATGATCACCACCACGTTTCTTCCAGAGGAAGGTAAGTGTGTGTTTTGTGGCTCACCAGATTGTCAAGTTCTCTATAAAGAATGATTAGAGGTGCTTCTGTTTATTAGTAATAGTATTTAGCTAGTTTGCCAGGATGATGAAAGTTGACGAAGAAATGGGGCCCAACCACCAAAAGAAGAAGGTTTTGCGAACCATCAGACTTAGAAAAGGAGCTTAAACATCTGGAAAGGATTTTCGGATGGAACGGATAGACAGTAGACAACAATTGCCCAAAAAAAAAACATCCAACTACGTAGTTTAAAATTCAAATACGGATACCAGATTCGTGTTCTCCATGCCAAAATTAGTTAAAAATGACACGTCTAAATCCAATATGGCGACGGTCAGTGTACCGGGTGACTCAATACGAAAAATATATGAATATGAAATGGAGGAACAGTCTTATTGGGTCAGCCCAAGGAAACCCTTCATTTGAAGCAAATGTCAATTTTTCCAATTATTAGAAACATTCCCTAGACATATCATATGATCACTGTTGTTGAGGCTTTATGGTGCAAACAGAGCGTACGTGACATCACGATTACGTAAACTGACAGAGCTTCAACGGGAGCAACTGTCAGATTACGTCATCGTGACGTCACATATGCTACCGCTCTGTTTGCTCCCTAAAGGGCCCAAACGAAGGCAGTAAAAGTTTTTTATTATTATTGTTTTTTAATACTATTTTCTTTCATCTTACCCTTAATTTTAGTTTTTGATTATTAAAAATCAAAATTTGAGACTGAGTTTTGGAACTAAGAATTCTTGACCTCTCTCTCATCTTGATGATGGCGTCGCTGTTGAGTAGTGCCGTTTGGACGCTAGAGGGCGTCAAATTTTTACGGACATTTTGCTAAATTTCTCCAAAACGGTTTGAGTGAGCGGTGTGAAATTTTTACATATAATGCCCCTTAAAGAGACGCTTTTTTTATTAAATATAACATTTTTCTGTACAACTCACCGGTTGACCTTAAAAAATAAAAAAACAGATTTTTTGACGTTTTTTATTTTATTTTTTTAAAATTTCGGAGTAATTTTTCTGAAAAATGTTTGAATTTTAAAAATCATTTTTAACTGTCGTTATTAGTTTAGGATAAAGTGAGGTTAAGTGTCATTTGTCAAAATGTCATTTTTTTTTATGGGTGGCATATCTTGAAAACTGCCAAAAATGCCATAATTTCAAGGTCGGTGACAAAACGGCGGCAGTTACAGCAAAACGGACACCGGATTCGTGTTCTTCATGCCAAAATTAGTAAAAATAGCCACCATTCTCATTCAAATTCTCTTTTGGCCAAAAATGTCATAATTTCAACTTTCAGTTTTTTTCGGACATCTTCGAAAGTATTAGGAAAATCGAAATTTTTTCAACGGTATTTGGTTTAAATTAAACAACTTTGCCCGAATTTAGACCCAAATGGTTCGAATTTGAATTACCCTGTATATTGTTGCGCATCCAGATTCGATTAACTAAATTTAAATTTTGTATACATGCATGCATCGCAACGTATGGATTAATTTGTAAGAGGCGTACCAAATCCAACTACGTAGACAACAAACGGGGGGATGTTGAAGAGAAAGTTGGTTAGACTTGCTTACCATACATACACTAAGTCACGGATAGGATTGGAAGGATTTTAGAGAAGTCAAGACGGTTTTTACACCAACCACGACAACGGTTTTTAGTCACTTTCTGTATGGTTTTCCTGGTTTAACCAAACTCGTGATTTTTCTTTTAAATTTTCAGTACGATCCTTGTTTATACGTTCAATTTACCCGCACAAATACACAATTTTCAAAAATTATTGGAAGATTTAGGACAGTTGTGGACCCTTCTGACTACTTTTAGGGGTTTTCACAGGAATTTGCAGAAATTTGACAATTTCCAAAAATTCCTGGAAAGTTTAAGACACTTGTAGAAATCTCTGACAACTTCTTGGAAGAGAAGAAAATTCTTGGAAGGTTTAGGACACTTGTGGTTCCTTCTGACTATTTTTCAGGAGTTTTCACAAGAATTTAGAAAAATATCTGGAAATTTTAGGACACTTTGTATCTTTGATACTTTTTAAGAGTTTTCACATCTTCGGTGACGTACAGCATAACACTCCAGCAAGGTGTGGTGGGGGTGTTTCTGGTTCTTCTCCGCAAAACCTGCAGGTACTGTCCTCTTCTAGGCCTAAGTGTCCTCTGAGTCGACAATGGCCCGTTAGAAAGCCTTGAGACTAATTTTGCTGAGGTTAATCAGATCTTTGGCCTGCCTCAGTCCTGGAAGTCTTTGCTCTCAGTTCTTCTTCAGCTTTATTAAGTACTTCCTGGACATATGCTTTTCCAAGGCTGCAGAATGGTTCTCCAGAGTGTCTGCTTGTTCGTTACCCTCTACTCCGACGTGCCCCGGAACCCAGAGGAGGATTCCTTCCTAGATCATTGAGCTTTCCAGAGAATTGATGTTAGATGAGCTCAACGCTTTGATGACTGGTATTTCCTGTCGAGGTTGAACTGAGTGAAATTCCGCTTGAAAAATGCTAGAGTATTTGGTGCGAGGCCCGTAGACACCTTCTCCAGTCCCCTCGGTAGTTTTAGATCCATCCGTATACCATATTATGGTATTTTTTCCCAAAGTTTGAATGGATTCTCTGCTCCAATCTCTCTTGGTGCTCAGTTCCGTTCGAAATTGTTTTTCGAAACTAAACTTCCTGATGATTTCGTCGGTTGTGTGCTCTCCTTTTAAATCCGGCTTTATCCAACTTGAGATGTCCTCCCCAAGCAGTTCTTCTCACCATGAGGTCGAGAATTACCTCTAGTGCTGCCGTGGGGGGTCGGTCTCATTGCTCCCATGAAACATGCAAGTTTTCCTTGTTGTGGCAAGTTCGGTGGCAATCATAGTCTCACTATCATGGTATACATCCATCTGATTTCTGAATTTCAGTATTTTTTAACGTAAAAACAAAGCACCTCTGTCATCCTCTTTTAATAGTTTTGCGGTGATGGACTGTGCTTTGATTGTACTAAAACTTTCCCAAAACCACTTTGACGCCTAGATAAGCATTAATTTGTTTTCTGTTTCAGACTCTCCCTGCTGGATTATTGTTACGATAGTGGCCGTGGCCATTTTGCTGCTCGTGGCCCTTGCGGCGCTGCTCTATTCCTACAAGAACAAACGAAAGTACAACGTGAGCGAGTCGAGAGGCAACTACCACTCAGTATTCAACAACACAGACAACAATAATATCACTAAAAAGAACGCGATTGGCTTCGATAACGAGTGATAGAATTACCTTTATCAGTGTTGTTTAATGAAAATGTTTTGTGATACGACAACCCTCTGTATGATGCCGAAACGGCAATAAGCGGGGTTTTTTGTTTTTTTTTTTTTTGGGTTGCCGGGATGAGTGTTTTGAGTGATATTTAGTTTTGATAAGAGTAAGTAAACCGTTTAAATTTGCAAAAATTTTACATGACATTTTTGGACTTTTACGATCTCAAAAACGATTAAATTCATGGAAACTTTTGTTACTATTTTTTTTTTAATTTAAACAATTATTATCGAAGAATTGTTCCTATGTAATAAGTATTGTACGTTAAATTATTTTCGTTATTAAGTTTTAGGTTATGTAAATCCGGGTGGGAGTATACGATTTTTTTTTTAAATTTTGAGTATATTATTTATATTTATATTTTTTTATTTGGTACCATCTCGGAACTCAGTATTTTTCAAGTGTAAACTACTATAAAATGTTATTATTATAGTCCTGTTAAATTTGTAGGCTCTAGAAATTTATTATTATAAATGTAAGTAGGTAAAACAGTTACTAAATAGTGTAGGTAGTAGTGTTTGCCCCTTTTACTAAAATGAATAGTTCTATATGTACCGTAACAATGTGTATACAGGTTGGTCCAGTTTTAAATGTCAATAATTCACCAATTAAAAAATAAGTTGACATTCATTATGTCATTTTCCTGAAAAGTGCTTCCTAAGGAAAATACAGTCCTTCAAATTTCTGTTTAAAAAATCGTTTTTTTTTTTGTCATAACTGTCAGACCGTTGGAGCAATATTGATCAAATTTGGAACAAACACTTTATTACACGTTATTACGGTGAAAGACCCAAAACTAACCCAACCCAACTAAAAAATTGTCTTGGAAATGGAAAATTCACTTAAGAAGTTTAAAAAATATTATTGTAGCCAGTTTTTATAGTTTCCAGACAAACTAAAAGACTTTAGTTTTGAAAATTGAATTAGAAAAGATAAAAGCTTAAAAATTGTGTTTATAACCAGTTTTCATGCAAATCGAGAGACTTTAATACTAAAAATTGACTTGTAGACATAAAAACTACTTTTTCAAGAATTTGTTACTACAAATTCATACATTTAAACCTTAAAAATTGACTTGAACCCCAAAATGTGACTGAACTAATGAAAAGTGACATCAGAAGCTTAAAATTTGCATTTGAAGTAAGTTTTCATAATTTGAAGACAAATTTCAATATTTTAGTCTTGAAAATAGTCTTAGATGCAGGACATTAACATTAGATTCATGAAAATTGTCTTGAAAACGAACTTTTCGTGCTTTCGACTTTGCTTTTCATTTTCTTCGAATTCTGGACTATTTTTAGTGCTTCAAAACTGCTTTCAGCTTGGAAAATCGAGTTTCAAGACTATCTTCACCAAGTTATTGACATAGCAAACTTAAAAAACAATTTTTACATTTTTCATAGACTTAAAATAGCATTCCAAGCTTTGTTACTATTAAATTGACTTCTAGACACCTCAGTGCTAAAAATTCGTGTATTTCTTAATAAACTAGACTGTTTTTAGTGTTTTAAGGCTGTTTTCAGTGCCTCAAATCGAGTTTCAAGACTATCTTAACAAAGTTTTTGACTTATCAGGCCTAAAAGCCAGTTTGTCCACTGAACATAGTCTTGAAAATGTTATTTCAAGCTTCTTCACTATTAAATTGACTTCTACACTCATAGGTGCAATAAATTGTAGCATCTCTAAGAAATTCAGACTGTTTTTAGTGCTTTTTAAGACTGAAAAATCAAGTTTAAGACTATTTCTAAAAGTCAAGTTTCTTAAGTAATAAAAGTAAAAAATTTTGGTACCAAATGCTACAATAATAGTCTTGAGAACTAATTTTTAGAAATAAAATTGTTCGAAAATTTAATTTACTTCTAGACTTGTTGTCCAGTCCAGAAAATTGAGTTGTACACCAATTAAACTCTTGAAAATATACTTTTGGACTCTCTTTAGTCCTAGTAAAGTCAGTTCTAGCATTAAAAGTCAACTTTTATATTATTTTTAGTAGTAAAAAATGAGTTTCATGTACAATACAATCTTTATCTTGATTTCCGGACTTTTTTTAGTTCTTGAATGCCAGTTTCAGACACTCAACCAGGATGGCAGTCTGAGAAAGCGAATCATAAGACCATTCCTAGTAGTAAAAAAGTTTTTAGACTATTCAGTACAAATTTGGACTTTCACAAGTCTTGAATGTTCAGTTTTAAACTATAAAACGATTTTTTAAATGGAAATTTGGAGGACTGTGTTTTCCTTAGGAAACGTTTTTCAGAAAAATGACATAATGCAAGTCAACTTATTTTTTGATTAGCTGTCAAATGGTGAATTATTGACACTTAAAACTGGACCACCCTGTATAGTACTTTTCCACTACACACCAACACTTTCTCTTATACAATAGTACAGGAAAGTGTGTGGTGCTTCTATGCTTTACTAAGTCCTGTGCGAATAACTGGCAGTTTAAATTATACACTTAAAATAGTTATAATTTAAGTTCTTATTGTAAATATTATATTACGCGTTGAATTTACCTAGACCATTATTAAAATTATGCCTTACGACTATTTTGTTTTATTATACTTTTGTCGTGCAGAATGGGAGATAACCTTTAAACCAACAAACTTCAGTGTCACTAAGACAATTTCAAACAAAATGGCTTCCGTGTATTACCTCATTGACGATGCACTCCACGTGGCTAGTGACCTAGTGGACCAATACACGTAAGAACCACTTTCTCCTAACCAGGGGGCCTATTCTTGAAGGCGGGGAACGGAACTCTCAAATGAAGTGACAAAAGAAGCTGACAATGGGGGGCTACAGGTCTTTTCCCTGATAGTTCCCTTCCCTCGTTCCAAGAATACGCACTCAGGGCGTGTAACAGAGTGCACATTCCTAGACGACAAGATCAAAACTCGCAAGAGCTCCACCGTGCTGCCACTATCATACAAACGACTTATCGCAAACACGCTGCAAGAAGCGTGCACCAGAAGCGTGTACAAGCCGTGGTCACCCTACAAAAATACATCAGAGGATGGCTGGTGCGTTACCACTTACCCGACCACATGGCGGAGTGTTACGACCAAATCTGCCAGGAAACTTACCATCGAGCTGCTCTAGTCATTCAAGCCACCTGGAGAGGATTTCAGGTATAATATGCTTGTCAAATATGGACAATACTGCAGTAGGGCTTTAGGTCCGAAAGGACCTAAAGGAAATTCTGGAGAAACAACGTCAAAATAAGGAAAAACAACAACATGCTGGATCAGACGTGGAAGGAGGCTCTCCGGGTAGTACAACACCGAAAGAACCTGAGGCCGACCAGACCCTTAAAAGGTTCATTTTGGAGATAATGTTTGACAGACATCATTTAGTCAGCACTAAGACTACAAAAGGAGTTTTAACGGTTAACAGGTTAATTATGGTGTAACTAGTTTTAAAAAAAAACTTAACTCACATCCTTAGGCAGTTAAAAAACATGGAAGAAATCTTAAAAAGTTTACCATGGAAAGCCTACATGACCAACCTGAAACACTTATATTCCAAATATCAGAAGAATTCAAAACAACCCTACATATTTGAAGATGGGAAAATGAGGAAGTGGGAAGACCTAACCAGATTAAGAGATAAACGCCTTAAGGACTTTGAGGCTGTAAGGAAAGATTCTAGGAAACCGTGTTGGTTGTTCAAAATCAATCTTTTTTCAAATCATTTTGACTGTTTGGTTAATGCAGATTTAGACTTACATCCAAACTGGATGAGCCGCATTATCAACGGGAGTTAAGTCTGGAAGGTGCGTACGTTAAACGACAAGTAAACATCACCAGGACTGAGGATAAATCGTTGAATGTGGCGGAGAAGGACTTTGTGCTGGCTGTAAAGGAAGTCGTGAAGGAAAGCAACATTCCTGCCTGTTATTGGGACTGGTTGAGTCAGGATTGTTTGGAGCATTTTTTACGGTGAACAAGAAAAACAGTGTCAAAAATCCATTTCGTATGTATTTAGCCAGATAATAATAAATAACTCTTATGTACAACAGCTTTACTAAACTCGGCACAGCCCACTTTTACTAACTTTATGGTTAGAAGCAAGTTTATCAACATCCTGGAAAATTTACACTCAGTGGTTATTGAAAAACTGGCCCTTAATGGAATATTATGTCACATATTTTTTGAAACAACTTAACCTAACCCTAGCACGTACTTGGGAACTTGCATCGTCAGCCTGGGTATTGACATGATGACAGACACTCTGAAATTGTTTTTTCCAATAAGGATTGACTTGAAGTGTATGATGAAGTAACACAGAGGAGCGGTTATTTTGACAGATTATCCGCCACCAAAGTAAATTTGCCTTGGAATATTTTTAGGAGGAAAAACACATATTGAGACCAACTACCACAATACACCCACTTGCAACCATTTTAAAAAATGACTGATAAATGTAGTTAAGAGTTAAAAACTTACCATAAAGCACACCACCAAGTCCAGCAACCGATTTCCTACACCAGACTATAAAACAAACGAAATGTTTTAAAGAAAATATGTACAACAGTTTTTTCTCCAGAATTGTTAAAGCGCGACCTAATTTCAAGGTTATAAGGTGAGACTTACGAAACTGAGATGGTATTGTAGAACCAGTCCTTCCAGGTGGTTGAAGACGAGTCGATCCTCGACTCAATTGACTCGCACAGATTTTTACGATCGTGCGATCTGCCCGAGTGCAAATCGCACAAAATCTTCTTTTTACAGTCGATGTCGCAAGATGGCCGCACCGGACTTGCTTTAAAATAGTACCTGAAGAGACATTTTATTGAGTTTGAACTGAATTAGATTTAAACGACTCTCACTTATAGAATAACTCAAACAATTTAGGATCACTGGACATTCTGGACACTAAATCGTCCCAATCGCGAGGACGTAAAGCGTCCATCCCGAAGGACTGACGCGCGCTGTACAATTGAAACCAAATTGGGTACCCGTACAGGTTGGCTTCCCTTAAATTCATTGTCCACGTTTCATGGTCCACTACAGCCTAAATTATGTTGTTTAGTAGTTGGTTATAGCTCTCTACAGGGTGGTCCAGTTTTGAATGTCAATAATTTATACCATTCGATAGACCCTTATTACCTTAATATTATACAATCCATAATAAGGTCGACAGAATCCTGCGGTCTAGGGCTCTAGCAGCTATACTGGCTTTACACCAGCACAATCATGTCATCTGTCATCCAAACACAGGCATGTCTTTTAATCACGTCCGCTTAGAGAGCCTCCTCAACTTATCTCCCCTTCAGCTCCTGCTGAAGAGAGAGGCAAGGATTCGAGGGCTACTTGCGGAAATTCTAAATTGCGAGTCCATTGCTATGCCCTCCGATGTTTTGCCGGGCACGGCTGCCACCGATTTCTGCTACAGGACCCTCGGAACGGGCTGTAGACATACTCCGAGCAGATATCTGCTGGTTTACGGACGGCTCAAAGTCCTCAAAAGGGACTGGAGCCGGGGCTTTCTGTGCCAAGGCGGGGGTCTGTCTGACTGAGGGACTGGGACAAACACCGACGGTCCTGCAGGTTGAACTCTACGCCCCCGACATCTGCTCTAGGGAGATCTTCCGACTTCGCAGGGAATGCCAAAGCCGACGAACTGGCTTTTGGGAGCTTCTAGACTGTTTTGAAAGCTTTGGGAATGTTCTAAACGGTTCTGCAAGGTTTGATAGTGCTCTATTGAAGCATATGGAAGCTTTCAGAGTGTTTTGAAAGCTTCTAGGCTGTTTCAAGAGTATTTGAAAGCTTCTAAGCTCTTTTGACTACTTTAGAAGCATTTAGTAGGATTATTGGAAGCTTTCCAAAGGTTTATGATTGCTTTAGAAACATTATGGAGATTCTATAGTGTTTGGAAAATGTTTTTAGATCACTTTAGGAGCATTTAAAAGGGGTTGAACTGTTTGAAAGCATCTCGAAGCCTCTGGACTGCTTTAGAATGATTTTGAAGCTTCTAGACAGTTCTGAGGGCCTATTCTTGAAAGCAGGGAACGGAATTCTTAAGAGAAGTGTTGATAGAATGTGACAGAAGAAGCTGATAATGGCGGGTTCCTGTCACATTCTACAGGCCTTCCTCTTGATAATTCCCTTCCCTCGTTTCAAGAATACTCACCCTGGAAGGTTTTGAAATCTTTTAAAGTGCTCTATTAAAGCATCTAGGCTATTTTAAGAGCATTTGGAAGCTTTCCAAAGGTTATTATGATTGCTTTAGAAGCATTTTGGAGATTCTATAGTGTTTGGAAAATGTTTTTAGACCACTTTAGGAGCACTTAAAAGGAGTTGGACCGTTTGCAAGCATCTTGAAGCCTCTGGAGTACTTTAGAATGATTTGGAAGCTTCTAGACTGTTTTGAAAGCTTTGGGAATCTTCCAGACGGTTCTCGAAGACTTTGAAAGCTTTTAGAAGCGTATGGAAGGTGCCTTTTGGAAGCTTTTAAGTTCCAAGAGCAATTGGAAACTTCCAGACCGTTCTGGAGGTTTTTAAAGCTACTCTATACGGTTCAAAAAGTTTTGGGAGCTTCTAGACTGTTTTGAAAGCTTTGGGAATGTTCTAAACGGTTCTGGAAGGTTTTAGAGTGCTCTATTGAAGCATATGGAAGCTTTTAGAGTGTTTTGAAGTCTTTTGGAAGCTTCTAGGCTGTTTTGAAGGATTTTTGGAAGCTTATAGACTGCTCTAGAAGCATATAGTAGCTTTCAGAGCGTTTTGTAGTATTTTGGAAACTTCTAAGCTGTTTTAAGAGCCTTTAAAAGTTTCTATACCGTTCCGGAGAATTCTTGCAAGCTTATAGATTGTTCTGAACACTTGCAGGTTGTTTCAAGACCATTTGTAAGGTTCTAGACTGTTTTGAAAGGCTTTTGACTGCTTAAGAAGCATTTTAGATCAAAATTTTACAGGAGATACATCTTTTGCTTAAATTGAAGAAGAAAATTTAAAAACTGTAATTTTTGGGAAAATCCAGTCACCGTAGAAAATAGTGGGAAAATGAACACCATCTCCCAGTATCTACGCCACTTAACAAGTTTGACGGACGTCATTTGAATGACATAATGAGCATTTCATAAGTATTTGTTCAAAAATGCTAAATTTTGGAGTAGTGTACCTTCTAAAATGATTTTTTGCTGGACTATTGACATTTAAAACTGGACCAACCGGTATAGAAAATCTCTACATACCCTGGTGGTTTTGTCGTGATCCCCGTCAACGTAGTAGATCCGATAACCGGGATTTAGGTCGTAGTAGGGCGAAACCGAAGGGCCCACATAAGCCACGCTAACAGGTCTGGCTGTAGTGCACAGAAAAATACGTCACAACCCACGTCATAAATCCGACTCAAAATAGAGACTTACTCAGTTCAGTATGATCGTAAAACACCTCAAACTCATCGAAATGAGTATGACCGAAAAACTGGGCTATTATCGTAGACTCGTAGCGACTGATGATGGCGTAGTAGTTGCGTGACCATACTTTCAAACAGTCTGAATGGCCCGGTGGAATGTGACCTTAAATTAAACAATTATGTTTATACAGGGTGGTCCAGTTTTAAATGTCAATAATTCACCAATCCATAGCCAAATAAAAAATAAGTTGACATGCATTATGTAATTTTCCTGAAAAATGATTCCTAAAGAAAATACAGTCCTTCAAATTTCTGTTTAAAAAATCGGTTTTTTGTCATAACTGTCAAACCGTTGGAACAATTTTGGTCAAATTTGGAACACTCATTATGAATGACGTTTGCCAAAATTCTCCAGTAGCCTAGATACAGGAAGATGGTTTTAATGTTTTTGCCTTCTACGTCTCTAGATATTTTTCAAAAATTACGTGTTTTTTTTAATTTCATTGTTTACGATGAAAAAGAAATTATCTCTTATAAAATTCTGATTTGAAACTTCTTTTACGATATAATTCAATTATTACTTTCAAAGACCCAAAACTAACCCAACCCAACTTAAAAATTGTCTTGGAAACAGAAAATTCACTTAAGAAGCTTAAAAAATTTAATTGTAGCTAGTTTTCATAGTTTCCAGACAAACTGAAAGACTTTAGTTTTGAAAATTGACTGAGAAAAGATAAAAATTGATTTCAGAAGCTTAAAAATTGTGTTTGTAACCAGTTTTCATGCAAATTGAGAGACTTTAATATTGAAAATTGATTTGTATTTGTAGACATAAAAAACTACTTTTTCTAGAATTTTTTACTACAAATTCTTACATTTAAACCTTAAAAAGTGACTATGAACTAATGAAAAGTAATATCAGAAGCTTAAAATTTGCATTTGAAGTAAATTTTAATTTTTAAGACAAATTTCAATATTTTAGTTTTGAAAATAGTCTTAGATAGAGGACATTGACATTAGATTCATGAATATTGTCTTGAAAACTAACTTTTCTTGCTTTTTACTTTGCTTTTAATTTTCTCAGAATTCTGGACTATTTTTAGTGTTTCAAAACTGCTTTCAGCTTGGAAAATCGAGTTTCAAGACTATCTTTACCAAGTTATTGACACAGCAAACTTATAAACAATTTTCACATTCTTCATTCTCTTAAAATGGCATTCCAAGCTTTGTCACTATTAAATTGACTTCTAGACACCTCAGTGCTAAACATTTTTTTACTTATCAGGTCTAAAAGCCAGTTTGTCCACTGACCATAGTCTTGAAAATGTTATTTCAAGCTTCTTCAGTATTAAATTGACTTCTACACTCATCATAGGTGCAATAAATTGTAGCATCTCTAAGAAATTCAGACTGTTTTTAGTGCTTTTAAAGACTGAAAAATCGAGTTAGACTATTTCCAAAAGTCAAGTTTCTTCAGTAATAAAAGTAAAAAAATTTGGTATCAAATGCTACGATAATAGTCTTGAGAACTAATTTTTAGAAATAAAATAGTCCGAAAATTTAATTTACTTCTAGACTTGTTCCAGTCCAGAAAACTGAGTTGTACTCCAATTGAAGTCCTGAAAATAGACTTTTGGACTCTCTTTAGTCCTAGTAAAGTCAGTTCTAGCTTTAAAAGTCAACTTTTAGATTATCTTTAGAAGTAAAAAATGAGTTTCATGCATAATACAATCTTTGTCTTGATTTCTGGACTGTTTTTAGTTCTTGAAATCCAGTTTCAGACACTCAACCAGGATGGCAGTTTGAGAAAACAAATTATAAGACTATTACTAGTAGTAAATAGCAAGTTTTTAGACTATTCGGTACAAATTTGGACTCTCACAAGTCTTGAATGTTCAGTTTTAAACTATAAAACGATTTTTTAAATTGAAATTTGAAGGACTGTAGGTTCCTTAGGAAACGTTTTTCAGAAAAATTACATAATGCAAGTCAACTTATTTTTTGATTGGCTATCGAATGGTGAATTATTGACACTTAAAACTGGACCACTCTGTAAACTGTTGCATAACACCAAAAGTCGTCTCCGCAGTAAATTAGGTCTTTTAAACCAAAAAAGAGACCACTTTGGGTCATGTCTACTTCAACTCCACTTAGTGAAAATGCACTAACTGCTTCACTCTTGAATTACGTGTATTATTTTCAACCAGTTGGTAACAAAAAGCTTACCTATAACGTGGACTTTTTCGCCATTAAATTCAGCCGATTGCAGCTCATAGATAAACCACTGCAACTCAGTGGCGGGGTCAGTACTGTTCAACAACAACCACCTGCAACTCTCTTCAATAAACAATTGGAAAACCCTTCCCTGTAGCACTCACCAGTTTTTATTATTGCAATAATTCATGTTCAAACTGATTAGTCTGAATCCGGGCCTGACTAAAACCGAATAAAACGCCCCCCTCCTCACCGTGTTACTTACAGAACTGGGCAACCATTTGCGCCACTGCACGTCCAGTTCGTCGTACAACCAAGCGATCGAACTTTCTGGAGTGTTTACGAACGGTGGGGGAAAACTGTTTAACCCCCGTTTTTAATAAGTCCTGACGGGTTCAAGGGAAACTCACCTGTTAACTGGGGCCGCCTCGTGATTACCTAAAGCCGGAAAAATTGGAATCCCCGGGAACATCATTGACATTTGTTTGACAGTTTCTTTCAGGATTTTAACGTTTTCGTCTCGGGTTTGGTTCCAGATGTCGTGGGGTGGTAAATCCCCCGTCCAGACGATATAATCGATGTCCTTAAAGTTGGTTCACTAAATGGACAAAAAAATTTAATATATTAATACTTACAGGGTGAGTGTCTTGGATGTGTTGCAACATATTGTCGACGGTGATTTTAGGAGTGTCGCATTTCCGATAATCACCCCACCTGGAAACGGTCAAATTATGAAATGACGGGGGTGACAGAAGGACGGGACGACATACTTTCCGGCCGCAGATTCTTTAGTAAGGGCGTGGCCATTGGTCAGACGACAACAAAGTGGTTCAGAACAGTCCGCGTTTGCTCCCTCCATATAGTACGGATCGTAGTGGGTGTCCGATAGATGGAGTACTTTGAAAGTGGGCGCGGTTGCCTACAAGGCAAGTTCAACCAAAAAAACTTATAAAGTCGATTTTCGAGAAACAAGAGATATATTAAACTTATTTGACAAAAAAAAAATAATTTAAATTTGAACATGAAGGAAAATGTCAATTTGGCATGTCACTTGGGTAATGTTTGATGAAATTGAGGTATACTTTTTTGACAAGTGTCACTAAAAAACGAAATAAAAAGTTTAGGTCCCTATTTGAAAAATTGATGATCTAAAAAACGAAACGTCGGAGCTGAAAACTAAAGCTGTTTTCTTGAAGAGCATAAAAAGGTGCCTCCAGAAGGTGCTATTGATTTTACAAAATAATCGCTAAAAAAAAATAAAATAGAAATTTGACTTTTTCAGTTTTGGTCGGATATCTCCGGAAGTAATGAGGATTTTTTAATTATTTTTTTACCAAATTATTTAGCGTTGTTACGTTGGGAAAACCAATCGATCGATCATTTCGGGGCTATTTCCAATCCCAAATCCAGTTAATGTGTGTAAATGCAACTAATTCAACGTCAAAAAACTCATTTACAATGATTGCTTTCCAATGGATGACTCTTAAAATCAAAATTTGTGTGATTATACACGGCAAACAAGGATAGTTGAATATTTAAAAGTGTCAATCACAAAGTACATGTTGATTTACACAACTATTGCACTTGTGGACTATTCAAACATCTTATCTGAAAAAAAAACGTTTATAGTAAATTTCGAACGCAGTCATGGTGGAAATCGCCTTTTAGACCAATCAGCGCTTCGCTATTTGACGTATCACCTTGCAACTGCGTTCCAGCCTTTTATTTATTCAATAGAGAGTTCTGCGTTATAATTTTTACGGTAATCAAAAATATCTTCTGATGATGATTGTTTTCAATAGTAACTTTGCCTCCATTTAACTAAAGCTCTATCAACTATAGTTTCTGAGATAGCAATGCTAATGCATCGAATTTGTAACACCCTGTATACAGAAAACACTTACCTCAGGTATTGGAGGTTCCACTACTGTCGGTTTAGGGACGGGAGGAAAAATCACCTCCCATTCGTGGTAGGGATTGTACACGTCACCGCAAGCGTCACCAATCACAAAGCTGCAAATCTCGTCAGGCCCTGAGAATTACAAGTTTCAATGTCATTCTTTATGCACGCGGTATAATTATACCAGCTGCATGATTCAGTTGACTAAACAAGGAAGTATGGTGGTATTATGCATACCACCATACAGGGTGATTCACGCTGATGGTATATTAGAAGTATCTACAGAACGACTCAATATTTTTCGCTGAAATTTGAGTTCAAACTCCCCCGGTTTTGCCAGATTAGTAGGAAAGAACACCAACTTTTAATTTTCAGACGGAACACCCCCTTCAAACATAAATAAGAACAGCTTTCTTGCCAGATCTGAAATAAGTAGTGTTTTGCGCTTTATGACAGTTATTTTGATAGATGGCACGTGACTGTCTTAGTAAATCGTGTTCCAGGATCAAGTATCTACTGTCATTAACGTCAAAACTTGCCCAAAAGTTGTAAGAAGCATGGATGGGAATAGCTTTCATGCAACCATCTAAATATGGAGACTTTTGTAGTTTATGTCAATTGTGTTATTATTGTCACATATCAAGTGACACTTTAAGTGAATAATGTTCTAAGATAACATGCCAACTGTCATTAACGTCAAAACTGTCAAACTAGCCCAAAACCTGTCAGAAACATGAATAAAAAACTGTTTTCTTGCAACAATCGAAATATGGAGAGTTTTGTAGTTCATGACAGTTATTTTGACAGTTTTCAAGTGACACTTTAAGTAAATAATGTTCTAAGATAACGTGCCAACTGGCATTAACGTCAAAACTGTCAAACTAGCCCAAAACCTGTCAGAAAGATGAATAAAAAACTGTTTTCTTGCAACAATCGAAATATGGAGAGTTTTGTAGTTCATGACAGTTATTTTGACAGTTTTCAAGTGACACTTTAAGTAAATAATGTTCTAGGACAACATGCAACTGGCATTAACGTCAAAACTGTCAAACTAGCCCAAAACCTGTCAGAAACATGAATAAGAACTGGTTTCTTGCAACAATCGAAATATGGAGTGTTTTCTGCGTTTTATGAGAGTTATTTTGACAGTTGTCACGTCAATAGTGTTCTAAGATCACGAGCCAACTGTAATTAACGTCAAAACTGTCAAATTGGATAAGCACAGCTTAGATTAACTATTATATGTGTCAGATGTCTTGAAAAAAATTTTACAAGTGCCAGAAAATGTTTAAAATTTGGAAAACGTCTCAAGTACCTATTTTAACTGCCAGAGGCCTCTAAAAGCTTTAAAAATCCTTTACGGATATTTAAAAACTGACAGATGGTCCTAGCAACGTCGTAGAAATGTGAAAAATCTTGAAAACTTTTCAAGAATCTGTTAAAGTAGTCAACAATGATTTTCATGCCTCTAAAAGCCTGAAAAACTAGAGTCGTTCTCTAGATACTTCTAATTTATACCATCAGCGTGAATCACCCTGTATATTAAGCTGAAAACAATAAACAGTTTTGACTCACCAATGTTTACTTTAGCCAGAACGTAAATCACTTCTCCAGCAAACAGTTCCGTAATCCCTTCACACACTCTGGGGGATTGAATTTTCAAATTGACGCAAAACTGATAAATCGTTTTTTTGATTTCCTTTTCGGATTTTCCAGTTTTCGTGTAGTGCTGCAACAATCCAGCACCTAACACAGACACTTATTAGTGTATCATTCAGTTTTTTTAAATCAAACATCACCTGCTCTGCAAGCCGTGCAGGACACTTTGGACATGACCGAATTTTCAATTTCAAAGGCCACTTGCTTCAAATTGAGGAGTTTAAGAGCCTTGTCCACCAGAGGCGGAAGGGAGGATTTGTCCTGATCTAGACCCCACATCAATCTGCCCTAAAAAATTATTCAAGTCATACACAATAATTTAATATACACAAAAATGTTAGTAGGGTTGCAAAAAGGAATACCTACTTACAGTACTGCTCTGCGCCAACGGTGGTAATGTATGGTTCCTTATAAGGGAGGACAACAGAGGCACTTTACTCTGTTCCACCCTGTAGTTCCAATCATCCCTAAACTCTTCCACGTTAGTGGTCAAAACATAACCGTCATTGTTTTTGTAAGTATCGATTTGGTAACCCACAGGTGAGGCCCAAATGATCGGGAAGAAGAAGGTTAATAAGAGAAAAATGATTTTCTTCCACATGGTCTGAAACAAAGACGACAAATGAATATTCGCTGCACGGTACGACCTTCCTTTAATTAGATCCGTACTGGAAATGGTTCGTTATGTTAATTGTTCAGTTTTGTGGCTTTTTTCTGGGTTAGCCAATCATTATCAATTAATTAATTCAGTGTACGTGTGATTACAACTTTTTTGTTTTTAAAGCAAAAATCTACACTGCACTTAATACTTTACTAGTAAAAGATTTTATTGGCCGATCTGACAATTTGCTAGACTGTGATTGGTGAACAAAATCATACGAGACTTTATTATCTCACTCATTTATGTCCAATTTGTTCTAATTGACCAACATAAATACAAGCTGATTTCAGATTGATAACTTTAATTGATGTATTTATAAACAAATATTGAGATTTGGGGTGATCCCAGTTAATTATAACAAAGTTAAGACGCAATGCCCCTGAATGCTGTAAAATCTGACTTGGGGACCTCCAAAACTCTTTACAGGTACACAAAATGACCAAAAATGGTATTCGTGACTTGTAAACCAACTTGTCAAGCAAAAGAATGCAACAAGAAACGAAAGTGCACCTGGACAAGGCTAAATAAGAAATTCACGGTCAAATCATAAATTGACCGTTTTCTCTTTTTTCACGTGATTTGAGAGGTGAGTAAACTGCTTTTTTCTATGACGAGCCACCACTGATTTGCGGTTACATAAACGTACCTATAAACTTTTAAGTTCAATTCTAATAATAAAATCCACTTCCTTGTTGAGTTAAAGTGTTAGTGGAACGCTAATAATTAAATATTCAGCCTACTCGAGACAATGGAACTAAATACAGTTGACATAACGGTATACTGTGGACGCTGATGATGCCCTTATAATTGACGTACGAAACGCACGCTTTCTCACTTTATTGAACCGCGAGAAAGTAAAATTACATACAAGTTACTTTCTTCAAGTGGGTGGGTTACATTCTGAGGTGTTGTTGCATTTATCCTGAAAATGGTGTTGCAGATTAGATTAGGTGCCGATAATTTGCACCCTCATGCTAATTGATACAAATTAATTTAAGCTCCAGGTAGTGTAAAACGGTATTGAATTTGAACTTTTAAAATAACGGTCACTTTTAGGTCGAGTTTTATCAACGTCTTGTTAAGTTTAGCTAAACGTTTCCATGGTAACCAAAACTATACTTTCTCCAGCTAATTTAACTGTAAATAAAGTCTACTTACCGCAACACGTCAATTTGGCAAACTAATCCAATAATTTCAGGGTTTCGGTTAAAAGTTGAGGTCACTGATATGCATTTAGGGTCGGTTTAACGCAACCGGTGGTTATCCTGGAGTTATCCGGGCACGGGAAGGTTCATTTCACTGTGCGAACGTTGGTACATCAACCGCTCCGTTTGGCCGGTGTTGGTCGACTGGGTCTGCGAAGACAGTGGCGGTGTGACCCAGATTTCCATCTGGGTCACCCATCGGCAACTAAAACAGGCAAATTTCACCAGAAATATTTCAAATGATTTTTCACTTATAATACACACTATTCTGCTTTTATAATTAATTGGTAAAGGAAAAATATGGCAACACTGCCGACCACCAAAAATTGACTTAAGTAAATTTAAAAATAGCAAGTAAAAACTTGGTAGTAACACTAGAAACGTTTAATACTCACATAAAGGCGCAAATTTGATTTTGTGGATACTTTGAAAGACTAAAGACTTGGCATCGTTGTAACCCAGTATACCTTCTGTCATGGTATGGTCACGTGACTTTAAAATAGCCACTTTAAACCCATTTGGTTCATTAATGTAATTCAAGCTAACTTTAATTAGTTATAAACACAGAAAACTTACAATGTTAGTAATAATATGCGTAACAGCTGAATCATACAACAACTTTGCTCGTCAATCTCCCGCCTACCTCTAGCACCATAGTTTTTTTGCTAAAACACTACCGTAACCGGAAAACGTAAGCGTAGACTACAAGGAACGTTTTCCACTACTTTAGAGCATAAAACAAAGTTTTTTTTACCGCAAATATATTGAAAACACCCTAGAAAGCTGAAAATTACTTGTAAACAACGCCATGTTGGTCTCTAAACTGACAGACTGTCTCTCGACCAATCAGAGAGAGGCATAAGCGTCAACTGAAACCATGACCTACTGAACATGACTGGATAGGCTATGGATGTACACAAAATTGTATGGTTTACTTCATCATGTAAAACAAATTAGTGTTCAGCCTCATTAACTTGATCAAAATGACTTGATAAGCATTTTTATGGGTTTTTAATGTTCTTCAGCAAACAGAACAAAAAAAATTTAATTCCTCACAAAGTGCGGTTGCAAAATGATGCTAGAGGCAGTAATTCTCCTTATTATCACTAGTAACCACGTCCTAACTCAATGTAAGTATCAATTTTTACTTTGTTGTTAATAATTCAACCCTTAACATACAGCAGATAGTACAGAAAGTGAAGAATCAATAACAACAGTAGCAGAGTTTGATGAAGAATCAACTGAAGAAACAACACCCATAAACGAATTAATCACGACTTTACCACCTGAAACTGCTATCAATGAAGAACAAAATGTGTGTAAAGAAAATGAAGTTTATGATTGTCTGCCTTTATGCCCACCTAGATGCAGTTTGTTATCAAGAATAGTGTGCCGAA
Organism: Ips typographus; assembly: GCF_016097725.1. Lineage (NCBI taxonomy): Eukaryota > Metazoa > Arthropoda > Insecta > Coleoptera > Curculionidae > Ips > Ips typographus. The sequence continues at coordinate 1,750,240 of NC_138434.1, read as the reverse complement.
AATTGCATGAATCAATTAGGAAGTGCAGGAAAGGTTGTACCTGTAAACCAGGCTTTAAATTGGATAGATTGACGGAAAAATGCGTAAAACACTGTCCTTAAAAGGTTTCATTATATTTAATTAAAAAAAAATCATCAAACATCATTTTCATATTGTAACTTTTTACAGGCTATTAACTCCTCCTTTAAGTTGAAAATCTCCTCCAGCAATTTCCTAGTGTTTTCCTCTGCTCCTTGTACTGTATATTTGTAAAGCATTTCATTGTGTCTATGATTGCGCAACAACTCTAAAGCTACCTCATTCCTGGTGCTTTGTTTCGCTAAAATTGATTTTGTACTAAAAAATTATCAAACAACAGGAGAAATCAACTAACCAATAGTCTTTCCACACAACTCTTTTAGCCGTTCAACTTCAGTTTCCAACTTGGAAATTTTATGTTCCAGCTGGTTTTCTTTACCAGCACAAATTTGCTTAACTTTCTGCAACTCTTCTTTGTGAGTCTTGTTTTGCTTGTTTAGTAATCTAACCTCATTGGTGAGAAAGGTTTTGCTGTTTTTCAAGGACAGACAACTCTCTTTAAGTTGCTCAAGGCTACGTTTGTAATCTGAGATTTTAAGCTAAAATGTTGGTTTTCATTGGTTGGAAAAAATTACAAACAAATTCTTACATGTAGTTCCTTATATTTATGGTCTTCAGCCACTGGAGCTGAATTAACAGTATTGCGGTGTTTCTGCACCAAGTCTCTAGTAGTTTGCACCACTTCTTCCAGTATCTCAGGTAGGGTTTTGTCCAAATTGATGCATGGCAGTCCCAAAGAGTCGAATTCCTTAAAGTAATACTCAATTACACTCTGAACTACAGCTTTAACAAAGGGCTCACTTTAGATAAAACTGCCAAATTGTCATGAACTGTTAAAGGAATTTTGGGGCATTTCCTGTTACTTTTCGGTGTGTACTTGCACTCAATTTCGTTCAGTTCCTTGGAAATTTCATCCAAATTTGGTAGAGGAGTGCTTGCGGCCATTTTAAACGCTTGGAAATTGATAAAAGAATGCACAGGCACAGATTCACTTTCACAGCACAAACACTACAATCAGTTTGTTGTTAATTGAGGTTAGGTTAGGTTCGCTTTAAGCAACTATAAGCGTAAGTGCAGTTTGAAGTAAAGAATCTCTCATTGCAATTTATTGCTAGTAACAAATTTAAAACACATTAAACCAATCTCAATGCAAATCAATAAAGCAACATTATATTCAAAAAACTTGCTTAAATTAAATAAACTCTATTAGCGCTTAATTACAGCTTACAGCAACGTAAAACACAACCTCACTTTTTCATTTGACAGTACTGACGTAAAAGTGACACGGGTACGTTCGCCCGACGTCAGCGGCTTAGAGGTTAAGTAAGCGATCCTATTTAGTTTGTTATGACTGCTTGCTTAGCTTCTAAGCTGCTGACGTCGGGTGAACGTACATATTGTCTCCTCGCTCTTGATCACACGTGATAGAAAGAGATAGGACAAACTTGTGACATTGACAATAAAAATCGGTCCAAATTTTGTTTTTCTCTCATATCTTGGACTTTAAATTTAGGGTCTAATCCAATTTGAACTGGAACTTTAAAAATTTACCACAAATTGAGTTTTTATGTTTAGACTTAGGCCATGGATGTAAAGTTAGGCAACCAGCTATGTTGATATAACAGAGAAAAAAACCACATTCAAGTAAGTTCAAGTTGTCGTAATTCGATTTTTTTATTAAACTAAAAAAATTAAAATTACAAAAACAAAACAAACAAATAAATATCCATTAACTGTCCCAAATCGTTGGTAAAATGCCGTTTACAACACGTAGTTATTGTATAGAATAGGTCAATAAGCACAATAGAAATGGATGTTAAAAGTAATAATAATAGAGGACTTATCAAATAAACTGTTTACAATGGAAGGTGTGTCAAAAATGACATTTATACGTCAATCTCTTGTCAAATTCAATTTACAATGACAATATCAGATTTTATCCTAAAAGTTATTAATAAACGTGTAACAGAGGAGAGAAGGAGATAAATCCGACGTTGCCAGCTCCTCCTCCCAAAAAATACTTTCGAGGAGTTTAAGACACAGACGGCAATATCGCATCACAGTTCTCTTATCACAGGTCCCCGTCCATGCGCATAAACTCTACATCACATTAATTAATATAAAAATTCTTAAGTATCAATAATTTTTATACAATAATATAGAAATTGCATTTTTTTATTATAGTATAAGGCACTAAATACAACAAACTATTTACAGTTTTAGCCGTGTTGCCACACTGTCTCTACAAACCCTGTAAACCGTCTAAACACTTAAACTTTTACGTATCGTCTTCACCGTTCAATTTGGTTGTCCCCGCGTTACATAT